>NW_020172676.1:2177584-2225502 GCF_003031525.2 Neophocaena asiaeorientalis asiaeorientalis | reverse complement strand
CATCCCAACTCGCCACATGGTTTGAATTGGAGCTACCTTTCTTCCAGACACTATCTCAAAGGCTTTAGTAATGAGTTGGAGGTGAATATTTCAATTGTATATTTTGGAGAAGTTTCAGACTAAGGTTAGGGTGAGAAAGAATCAAGAATGGTAGAAAAGAATTTATTCTTTTTGATGGTGAATCTGGGATGATCTGAACCCAGAGCTTGCTGCCACTATTCAAGTCTCCTGCAGCCATGGAAAGACCTGCCTGCTTTGGAGCAATTAGCAGTTCCTAACATAGAAAGAAGCAGAGAGCAAAGGAGTCCTGAAGATGTGTGTGAGTCCCTTGTTCCAGCAGCTCTTGCTGTTTCCTTTGTTATGAATTAATGATTTCTCTATTTCTGCCCAAGTTAGTTCAAGTCGAGTTTCTTCACTTGAAATCAAGAGCCATAATATACATCCTGAACTTCTGTCTAGAAATTGTATGAACATGTGTGTACAAGTAAGTTCCCACAAATAGGAGTATAATTCATTAATGCAAGTCAAGTCTGTTTACTTATTAAAATTTTCAGTAAGATTTAGGCAATTGAGAAAAAGTGGCTTTAAAAATCTGTTGTGCAAAGAAATACAGTATAACAAGTGTGATAACAAAGTGTTTTTTTCTCTTACAAAAACAAAATCCTGATCTTTAGTCAATGACCCACTTATACAAAGTCTAAAAAACAAAATAATTTGGATGATAACTATGTTCTTTGTAATGGAATTTAATCTATCTCTCTTTCCTTGGAATAACTGGTAGAAAGTTTCCCCTTATTTCCTGTGCTGGGGCCTGAAAATGTTCCTCTCAGTTTATATAAATGAAAGTCTCATAAATAAGATCAGCAGCAGGTCTTGACCCCTGACTTTCAGATTTTTATAATAGCTCTTTTAGTGCATGCCCTGTCTTGCAAAAGAGCAATGATTTTCTATTTTTAATTTGTGTAGCTATCCATAGGTCCTAACGCATTGTACTATGTACTATGTTCTATGTACTATGTACTAGTAGTTAGTAAAAAATACCTGTTAAATGAATGAATGAATGGAAGATTGGCAGTTGCAAGACAACTCATTTTCTCTAAAAAGAATTTAAATTCTCTCATCCTACTCCTTCTAACTGCATTTGCAGTTCCTTCTTTAGGAGGCATGTTTACCATATAGTTTATAAATGGTACATATAGACTTTTTCTGTTTTCTGTGCTGCTTTCATCTTGCTATAAAAAACAAAACAGACAAAAAAGAAAACCAAGAAGAAAGCAAAGAAAGAGAGAAAGAAGAAAAAAATAAAATCTATGCTCTACCCTGTGGGTTGTTTACAGTCTCTCTGTAAGCTGAAAGGAGACACAGTTTGGTGGGATTGATGGATTGGTGAGAGCTGGTGCCGGATGTTGACCACAACAGATGCATAATAAAAACATCCATTGAGGTTCTCCCTCAGAATTCTAAATATATTTGGAAACAAGGGAAACATCTGCTTGATATTTCTTTCATTGACAGACTGCTATAGCTTTTTGAACTGATTTTTTTTTAATTGGGGGGATTACTTTTGTGACATTGTAAGTGCTTCATCTAAATGTTCTTCACAAGCAAAATTCTAGCCCATGTTTTGATACCATTTCACTTAGTAAATGGCTACATTGTTTCTTACATTCCTATGCAGCTCTCTTTTGGTTCAGAGCAAAGTCATGAATGCTTAATAGAAATGGAACAACCCTATTTATTATAATTTCAAGATTGCAAAAATTGTGCTGCAACCAGAGTATTCTTTTTCCTGCAGCTTGGCCTCTGGTTACCATGGTTGTGACAGCATTTGACACAGTTCTTGGTGGCTAGGTTAAGGATATGTGTGAAAGCCATATGAAAAGTAATATGTTATATTTTAATCAGTGGCTTCACCATAACTCTCAATGGTGCTCCCTAGACAAGCACCATGACCTGACCTTCAAAGGCTGAATAGCTTCTCTCTCAATCTATTCAGTTTTGACATCTCTGACCAATACAATATGGAAAGAAGTTAACAGCAACTGTAATGGCATGTGATCTCAGTTTGGCCAGTGGAATGAATGGACAGATGGAGATGTTTCTCAGAATTTATAGTGCACAGACAATTGCAAATGAGGAGTCACTGGGCCCTCATGGATGACAGTACTGTAGCAGGTGCCAGCTGAGTCTGGGACTGGAGTGGGAGAAAAAGGGAAAAGGGGCTCACTGGGGAGAGGAAATGGGCTCCACCTAATAGAGGAGACCATTTTGCTTCTCTCATATTTCTGAGACAATTCATATTCATATAATCCACAAAGTCCAATGCTATACTCCCTTCTCTTAGCTTCATCAGAATGTGTTACATATGGTCAAGAAAGCCTCGTTTAGAACAAATTTTTTCCCACATTTTGGACCATTATAAAATAAGTGTTAAGAGTTGTGGGAGGTGCATACTATTTAATGTTTCAGGTCATTAGTTCTTAACCTGATGATAACATGGAAAAGTCTGGGGCATTTCAAAGGTAGTGGAGAAGAGTCTATAACATTGGTGGTAAGTCTGTGAGCTATGGAAACAGCTTGAATTTGCCTCCTTAAGATTTTTTAATCCTTCGTTTTCTCATATTGGTCTGTGATGCAAAGTCTTTGTGTTGGCCTCATTGGCCCCCAGCTAGGGAGCCTTGAGCTAAAATCTAGGTTTGGGTTTTATGGGTTGTGAATCCCTTGACAAGACATTCAAAAGTTCGAATAAATGTTGAGCATATTCATGAAAAGATTTTCATAGCTTTAAGCAAATCATCAGAGATAATTTTAAAAAGGAGCTTAAAAAAATAGCTACTAAAAAATTGCCTTTCATTTTTTTCTGCCTTCAGCAGTTAAGTGGCTTTTTACACTTCCCTTTTTCTTTTGATACTTTCTACTAAGATTGCTTTCAGGAAATGACTTCATATTTGTCATTAACACTTTATTAGTGTTACTTCTCAGGAACAATTGCTCTTTTTTGTTTCATTTCTGATTGTGGAGCTAAAAATGTCATTGCCTTTTTAAGGACTACCAAGCTTTAGGATGTGAGAGAGGTGGTACTTTGGGTGGGAAAATTTTCTAGATTGGTTGAAATCATACAACCACATTCTAGGAGACTATAGAATTATAAAACCCACACAATTTTATTTTTCAAGATGTTGAGAAAGCATCTTGGTTTTGTGAAAAAGTGCTGGGCTTGGAGCTGGCTAATTTTGGCTTTATTTCCTGGATCCACCAATTACTAGTAGTGAGACTGTGGGTAATATATTTAATCTGAGTTTCACTGTCATCATCTATAAAATGGAAGCTAATAATACTTCCATTACAGGGTTGTGAGGATTAGTAGTAATTTATGTAGTACTCTTTACCACTCAATAGATGGTTGCTACGACAGATGGAAATGCATTGGGAAAGCAATATGGTAAGGAAGAAAAACGGCTACAACAGTGAAAGTAATAAGCTTTAATAATGTTTTACATACATTGTTTAAGTCTCACAACAACACAGTTATTGCTTCCATTTCACAGAAGAAAAACTGAGGCAGAAGTGGCTCAGCAACTGGCTAAAAGCTATTCAGCTGACAGTTGGTGGAGCAGGTGAAATCAGTGAGCAGTCTCCAGAGCCCACCCTTTAACTTCCAGTCCAGACTATCTACCCTCATTATGATGACAGACATGGGTGTGAGGTGTATACATTTGAGAATTTTTAGCTTTGATGACATTTGATTTTGTATTTTTGTGATGGCTAGCAATGTAAATCCATTAATATGCTCAACATTATCTTACCCATAAGTTTTGTCCTGATATTAAAACAGGATTTTCCCCTTAATACTTGCTTTTCAGTTTAGTGAACAAAAAACCAAAAAACCCAACTTATTTGAAGTCTGTTATGTCCAGGCATTGTACTTAGCTCATTAGCCTCATAGAGCTCACAGTCTAGATGAAGAAACACATGCAGAAACAGATCATTTAAATATACATATAGTAGGGGAAAAACATAAATTTATCTTGGTTGCTATGGGAATATAAGGAAGGGGACCTTTGACCAACCTGGGGAAACGGGTGCTTCCTAGAGGAGATGATCAAAGTAAGTGTTGATGAGTAGGTGAGAACCAGCCAGACTAGGGAAAGTGGAGAGGGGGTACGGTACTTAGCAGAAGGAATAGCAAGGGCAAAATCATGGAGGCAGAAAACAGCATGGGACATGGGAGGTGAGAGAAGTGGAGGGCGGAACTGCAAGCAACTGGGCTTTGCCAGACATGGATGGACATGGGGCACAGCAGGAAGGTGCGACACAGGGCATGGACTCACACACCCCCCTCACTGAATAGTCTGGTTGGTTGGCTGTCATTCTGTAGAGATGGGAACTAAAGAAGAATTAAGAAGGAATGAAATGGTCAGATCTCCCTCTATCTCCACTGTGGAGAATGGAGAGGTGATGGGGACAGGGTTTATTTCTTGGATACCCTTTTATCAACCAGTATCCCTTGTGGAAGCTTTTCATTTTCTTATTATATTTTTCCTTTCTTTTCTCTCCCTGGCTTTTGTTTCTACAATCCAGTGGGGAGATCAGAATTTAATAACTAAATGTAGTAACTTATGATAGCTTCTGCCTCTTCCATTCTTTTCTCAATCCTTCTGTATGTTTAATCTGATTTATTCAAACTTCCATTTGGTAGTTATGTCTGAGTGAGTCTCATTCTCTGACTATCCCTGGAGACCTGGCTTATGTAAACTTAGGGTCCTGGGCTTTACCTGATATTCTGATAGAATTCTCCCAGAAGTAGAATAAGAATCCCCCAAATCCCAAATCTGAAAATTGTCTGTATTGTTTGCAGGAAAGCCTAGAAAAATATCGAAGCCAAAGAACTTAGGAGAGTAATGTGAGGAGATAAGAGAGAGAATCTGTTCTTCATAAATAGAAAGCCTATGTTCCCTAGAGTGGAGAAGGTGAAGTGGGGCAATTTATACATAAAACTCATAGTTAGTAAAGCTCACAGTTGTCTTCTCAGTTGTCTTCCTTAATCACACAAAGGCACACATGGAAAAGCATCCCCCTTGCACAATTCAGTTCTGCATAGTGGAGCAGTGATTCTCAAGGCGGATGAAGGGTACAATCAAAACCAGCTCTGGGTCTTTTTCAAACAGAGAATTTTGTGAAAACTCTCCCACTGCCCGCATCTCCCACACTCCCACTCCCCACATTGAAAGTTACCAACAAAGTGAGATACAACTGCTGATATGGATGTGCCACATCCCTTAAGTGCATCTGGGTAAATAAAACGTTGAGAACAACTGTAGACATCCTCTGGTGGTGTATGCTGTGGTGTGCAGGGAAACCTACCAAAAACCAGGCATGATTATGCAAAGCTGGCAGCCATGTTTTTCCCAGTTCCCCACTGTCAGCTGTGTTTTCTTTTGTGACAAAGAAGTAGTGACTTACAGTGGGTCATAAATCTAAGGCTGTTCTCTTATCAGCATTCAGAAGGCAAGGACTATGTCTTATTTATCTTTCTATTCCCACTGCCTTGCACAGTGCCTGATACAGAACAATCGCCCAACAAATGAACTGCAAAATGAATGAAAAATTATCTTGAGAGGGTAGTGAGCTAAAAGGCAAAGATTTTATAGACTTCCAAATCTTCAAAACACTGCATTTTCCTACCCAAATGTTTGAATTGGGCCTTTTATATGTTAAGTATTTGGCTTATTTGGTAATTATTGTTCTGTTACCTGACACTTAGAAAACCTAGCATTATGAATAAAACTAATTTGAGGTCTCTCAGCAACTGTTGATTTTCAATACTTTTCTTCCCTGCAACAAATAATACTCTTTAGGGCATATACTTCCTCGCCATGGTTTTTTAAAATTTATCCTGATGAACTAAACAACAATAATTTGACAGTGAAGACATTTAAATCATGCACTTTAGTGCAATTCCCAGAGCTAGAGAAAACAGGCCACTGTGATTGAAGCAATGGATTGAATCTCTACTGCCAGATGGCAGCTGAAATATAACAGGCTTACAGCTGTCAGCCACACCTAGAGGTCTGCACGCAAAGGGTAAGCATGTCAGCGATGGAAATAGAAAGCTGGGTGGTTACCTGAAATTCTTGCATTGTTCCTAGTGGCTTATAAAGACTAAGGGAAATCTGTTTAGTATTTGTAATGGAGCTGTGTAAATGTACTGCTTGCGTCCTGGGTATTATTGCTATTTTTTATATGTGCTGTGTTAGATTTTTAAACACATACCTCTGAAATCAAAACCAGCATTATATTTCTCAATCTATGATGTTTACATGATTTTGTTCAAATCATTCTTAAAAACACACAATCTGTGAGAAATGGCTTCCCACATCCCCAAAGCTTTTAAGCATGGGTTTTCAGAATTTTCTTTAATGACTGATATGATTTTTCTTCTTATTCTGTATGCTACAGTTGATTCAGGGCAAAAGTATTTTGAATTTCCCACTCCATGTCAGAATAGCCCTGAAATAATATAATACTTTATAGGATGAAGCTGTTGTCCATGTTTCCATAACTTCTGTTAGAGAATGCATCTGGATCCATTCAACCATGTTCAATGTTTTTAAATGCCAAATAAGAGCTTCAGAAGAGCCCCTTGAGGAAGGAGAGATGACATTTGCCGAGCTCTGCTCATATCAACTCAGGAAGAAGAATATATCTGGCAATACATTTATCCTGATAAACGTGATGATAGGAAAGTTTTTGTTTAAGCAGTGGCAGCATGTATTTACTGCTACATCTATATACGGGCTGTCAGGTCACATAAAACAGGCCATAACAGAAGACAGTTGCAGGGAATAGGTTATGTAATGAGATCAAGCCAATCAAAGTCTGGCATCCAGCTGTAATTCTACTAACAGTGTGGGGAGTCTGCTTATCCACCCAAGTCAAGGATATATTTCTTTTTCTTTTTGATCACTGTTCATGAAATTACATTGTTATCCCCTTCAGCTGTTCAGTGAGCCACTAGAAAGAAGAATAAAATGTATAAAAAATGGGAGGAAAAGGAGAAAGGCCTCAGGCTATAGAATTTATAGCTGGAGAACTCAAGATTTTTATGCAGGTAAATTTCCTAAATAGAAAAGGACCACAGAGTCTTGAACTATTCAGAAATAAATATGCTGTTTTAAGTTTATGATGCTCACAAAACCCCACGGTATTGTAACTCTCATTCTGACAAATACAAGGCACTAGTCTTTAGAACAGCCTGAAAAATCATTCAAATGAGGGAGATATCAAAAACTACTGAAGCAGAGATTCCTTAAGTGTAAGTTAGTAGGTTTTCAATCACTTTAGTTTCACAATTTGACATTATTAAGGCTAATATATAGGTGCCTGCCAGCACAGCTACCATTAGGAATCTATCAGTATTTCCATTATAAATCCCATTTTTCAGGAGTTAATAACTTGGTCATAAAAATTTACTGCAGGCTGAAATCAAGTCTTGAAGGAAAATCTCTTTCCTTAATCCCAGCAGAAGAGTTTGCTCGTGTTTCTGATGCTAAGATAGTCAGAGACCAGAAAAGGTAGAGTATGTATAAACTTTCATTTCTGAAAATTTAGCATCAATCCTGGTGCTGTCAGACGTGGTGATATGTGCTGGTATTTTGTTTGTTGGCTTGCTTTTTCTTCTTCTCTCCCCACCCCCTCCTCCACCTACTCCCCTTTCTTTTTTGTATCTTGGTCCTAAGTGGAAGTTTGGTCCTTCTAAAATGTTCAACATATGCATTTTGCTCAGTGGAGAAGGAGCAAGGAAGTCAGAGTTTATATAGATTCATCAGAAAATAAGCTCTGAGCTTCTTTTCCTTCTGGTTCCCTATAATCTTTTCAGCACTGAAATGCTCTGCATGGAAACATTATAAAGTTACTTCAGTAAGTAGGGAAAGCTATAAACTGTTACTTTGTGGCTAGGCGAGAAAATTGATCTACCATCTTACAACCTTTTTGACTATCCAGCAAAATATTTATCCACTTTCTCTGCATTTACCAAATGCATAATAACTATGAAGGGGTACCATATTAATATGGTGAAATGAGTAAGGAATTAATTCAAAATTTTCTCATTGCCTAATATATTTTTTATTTTAAAATTTTTACATTTTTAAAAATTTTATTTTCTTTATTTTTTAATACAGCAGGTTCTTATTACTCAACAGTTTTATACACATCAGTGTATACATGTCAATCCCAATCTCCCAATTCATCACACCCCCACCCCCAACCCCTGCCGCTTTCCCCACTTGGTGTCCATACGTTTGTTCTCTACATCTGTGTCTCAATTTCTGCGCTGCAGACTGGTTCATCTGTACCATTTTTCTAGGTTCCACATATATGCATTAATATACGATATTTGTTTTTCTCTTTCTGACTTACTTCACTCTGTATGACAGTCTCTAGATCTATCCAGGTCTCTACAAATGACCCAATTTTGTTCCTTTTTATGGCTGAATAATATTCCATTGTATATATGTACCACATCTTCTTTATCCGTTTGTCTGTCGATGGGCATTTAGGTTGCTTCCATGTCCTGGCTATTGTCAATAGTGCTGCAGTGAACATTGGGGTGCATGTGTCTTTCTGAATTATGGTTTTCTCAGGGTATATGCCCAGTAGTAGGATTGCTGGCTCATATGGTACTTCTATTTTCAGTTTTTTAAGGAACCTCCATACTGTTCTCTTTTTTTTTTTTGTTTCTATTTCATTTATTTCTGCTCTGATCTTTATGATTTCTTTCCTTCTGCTAACTTTGGGTTTTGTTTGTTCTTTTCTCTCCAATTCCTTCAGGTGTAAGTTTAGATTGTTTATTTGAGATTTTTCTTGTTTCTTGAGGCAGGCTTGTATAGCTATAAACTTCCCTCTTAGAAATGCTTTTGCTGCATCCCATAGGTGTTGGATCATCGTGCTTTCATTGTCATTTGTGTCTAGGTATTTTTTGATTTCCTCTTTGATTTCTTCCGTGATCTCCTGGTTATTTAGTAACATAGTGTTTAGCCTCCATTTGTTTGTTTTTTTCCTTGTAATTGATTTCTAATCTCATACCGTTGTGGTATGAAACGATGCTTGATATGATTTCAATTTTCTTAAATTTACTGAGGCTTGATTTGTGACCCAAGATGTGATTTATCCTGGAGAATGTTCCATGTGTGCTTGAGAAGAAAGTGTAATCTGCTGTTTTTGGATGTAATGTCCTATAAATATCAATTAAATCTATCTGGTCTATTGTGTCATCTGTTTCCTTATTTACTTTCACTTTGGATGATCTGTCCATTGGTGTAAGTGGGGTGTTAAAGTCCCCCACTATTATTGTGTTACTGACTATTTCCTCTTTTATAGCTGTTAGCAGTTGCCTTATATATTGAGGTACTCCTGTTTTGGGTGCATATATATTTATAATTGTTATATCTGCTTCTTGGATTGATCCCTTGATCATTATGTAGTGTCATTCCTTGTGTCTTGTAACATTCCTTATTTTATTTATTTATTTATTTATTTATTTTTGCGGTACGCGGGCCTCTCACTGTTGTGGCCTCTCCTGTTGTGGAGCACAGGCTCCGGACACGCAGGCTCAGCGGCCATGGCTCACGGACCCAGCCACTCCGCAACATGTGGGATCTTCCCGGACCGGGGCACAAACCGGTTTCCCCTGCATCGGCAGGCAGACTCTCAACCACTGCACCACCAGGGAAGCCCCATTCTTTATTTTAAAGTGTATTTTATTTGATATGAGTATTGCTACTCCAGCTTTCTTTTGATTTCCATTTGCATGGAATATCTTTTTCCATCCCCTCACTTTCAGTCTGTATGTGTCCCTAGGTCTGAAGTGGGTCTCTTGTAGACAGCATATATATGGGTCTTGTTTTTGTATCCATTCAGCAAGCCTGTGTCTTTTGGTTGGAGCATTTAATCCGTTCACATTTAAGGTAATTATTTATATGTATTTCCTATGACCATTTTCTTAATTTTTTTGGGTTTGTTTTTGTAGGTCCTTTTCTTCTCTTGTATTTCCCACTTAGAGAAGTTTCTTTACCATTTGTTGTAGAGCTGGTTTGGTGGTTCTGAATACTCTTAGCTTTTGCTTGTCTGTAAAGCTTTTGATTTCTCTGTCGTATCTGAATGAGATCCTTGCTGGGTAGAGTAATCTTGGTTGTAGGTTCTTCCCATTCATCGCTTTAAGTATATCATGCCACTCCCTCTGGTTTGTAGAGTTTCTGCTGAGAAATCAGCTGTTAACCTTATGGGAGTTCCCTTGTATGTTATTTGTCATTTTTCCCTTTCTGTTTTCAAAAAGTTTCCTTTGTCTTTAATTTTTGCCAATTTGATTACTGTGTGTCTCAGTGTGTTTCTCTTTGGGTTTATCCTGTATGGGAGTTGCTGCACTTCCTGGACTTGGGTGGCTATTTCCTTCCCCATGTTAGGGAAGTTTTTGACTATAATCTCTTCACATATTTTCTCTGGTCCTTTCTCTCTCTCTTCTCCTTCTGGGACTCCTATAATGCGAATGTTGTTGCATTTAATGTTTTCCCAGAAGTGTCTTAGGCTGTCTTCATTTCTTTTCATTCTTTTTTCTTTATTCTGTTCCCCAGCAGTGAATTCCACCATTTTGTCTTCCAGGTCACTTATCCGTTTTTTTGCCTCAGTTATTCTGCTGTTGATTCCTTCTAGTGTAGTTTTCATTTCAGTTATTGTATTGTTCATCTCTGTTTGTTTGTTCTTTACTTCTTCTAGGTCTTTGTTAAATATTTCTTGCATCTTCTCGATCTTTGCCTCCATTCTTTTTCCGAGGTCTTGGATCATCTTCACTATCATTATTCTGAATTCTTTTTCTTGAAGGTTGCCTATCTCCACTTCATTTAGTTTTTCTGGGGTTTTGCTTTGTTCTTTCATCTGGTACATAGCCCTCTGCCTCTTCATCTTGTCTGTCTTTCTGTAATTGTGGTTTTTGTTCCACAGGCTGCAGGATTGTAGTTCTTCTTGCTTCTGCTGTCTGCCCTCTGCCCTAGTATCTTTTAGACCTAGCTTAATTTCTTTTTTTTTTTTAAACATCTTTATTGGGGTATAATTGCTTTACAATGGTGTGTTAGTTTCTGCTTTATAACAAAGTGAATCAGCTATACATATACATATGTTCCCATATGTCTTCCCTCTTGCGTCTCCCTCCCTCCCATTCTCCCCATCCCACCCCTCCAGGCTGTCACAAAGCACCGAGCTAATATCCCTGTGCCTTGCGGCTGCTTCCCCCCAGCTATCTACCTTACTACGTTTGTTAGTGTGTATATGTCCATGACTCTCTCTCGCCCTGTCAAAACTCACCCTTTCCCCTCCCCATATCCTCAAGTCCGTTCTCCAGTAGGTCTGCGTCTTTATTCCTGTCTTACCCCTAGGTTCTTCATGACATTTTTTTCCCTTAAATTCCATATATATGTGTTAGCATACGGTATTTGTCTTTTTCTTTCTGACTTACCCTAGCTTAATTTCTTTTAGGGCCTAGCTCTCTGGGCATATTATGACACACAAAACCTAGTCTATTCTTGGGCCAAACTATTTTTTCTGTAGTTATGTACAACTGAAAGTCCCTCTTTTTTCCTGGGAGAAAAATAGTCAACAGTCATCATAGACCACCAATCTATTCAAGATGTTGTGGAACTACTTTCCATGAAGGTTTAAAGACAATGAATAGAAAGAAAGAAAGATAAAGCACTCAGATTTAACATTGAGAAATAAGTGCAAGATTATCCCAACATTCTGTACTATTTTAGTGAATTTGGTGGAAGAATTAAGGAATTGCTGGTATATACTGATTTCTAGAAGGATAAGCATTCTCATTTCCAACCCAAAGCTTTACATTGGTGTGCATAAAATTTTGACTTGTGTGTTCCTACTATCTCCACCGTCTAGTGCCTGGCCCTGACTTATAAGGGTTTCTTTTTTTTTGCATATCTGATGCTATTATGTCTCACCTTGCTCCCCTCGGCACTTCCTAGCTAACCTGGCAAGCATCCCTTGAGTTTCAAACGGTGAGGGATCTCATATGCCTTGCTGCCCCCTATTGGTGACCAAAGACAGTCTTAGATTTTTTAAATTAATGCCTATATTTGAGAGGTACTTCCTATGGAAGCTTTTTATAAAGTTTTAAAAAATTATATAAATATTATATGATGATTTTATTTATAATTAATGGCTTTATTTTTTAAATGTTTATTTTGACTTAGTTTTCTTCATAAATTTATAAGGAATTTCTTCAGTTCATGTCATGATCTTTTACTAAAATTGGCACTGCATAACTGAAAGTGCAAGGCAAAGTTTTCTATCATCATTGCACAAAGATTTTCTTTCTTTGTACATTTAAACGAAGGAATTGATTTCTTATGGTTTTGAATGTAGTTCTTTAAATTGAAAACATACATATTGGATTTGCGTATTGCTTCCTCAAAATGGGTTTCTTTTTTGTTTTGTTTTAATGTTGTATTAGCCTATTTGGGCTGCCATCAAAATATGCCATGGACTCGGTGGCTTAAACACAGAAATTTATTCTCATAGTTCTTGAGGCTGGAAGTCCCAGGTCAGAGTCTGGCAGGGTCAGCTTCTGGTGTGAACTCTCTTCCCAGCTTGATATCCTTAAAATGGTAGAGGGAGAGAGTGCTAGTGACTTTCCTCTTCTAATAAGATCACCAGCCCTATTGGGTTAGGACTCCATCCTACGACCTCATTTAACCTCTGTCACCTCCTCACAGGCCCCTTCTCCAAATGCAGTTACATAGGGAGTTAGGGCTTCAACATGTGAATTTGGAGGTGGGGGACACAAACAGAAAATTGTTGATATGTGAATTTTAATAATCCAACTTATTTTTTAATTAATCAATCAAATTATTATTTTTAAAATCACATACCATGGGCTAAGAGTAAATGAGAATGGGATTGGTATTAGAATAATAAGGCATTACCCTCACCATGGTGAACTGATAACACAGTTAAGAAAATGAATTAAAATCAGACTAAAACAAGGAAAAATGATAAAAGTGCAAAGTACTAAATCATCATACTGTCTTTAATTACAAAAGAAGTTGTATTTGTGGGCTGGAATAACCAGAGAAGTCTGACAACTTAGTGCTTTCAGAATTTTCTTAAATCACCTGATATATTTTTACCAGGCTACTGCTGCTAACTGAAGCAGTGGGTTATGTGTCTTGGGCTGAATGAAGCATGCCACAGAATCATTGATGTTGGGCTAAAAAACCCAAAACTCTTCCTTCTTTTGTTTCTTTATTTGTTTGACTGCCTGTTGAGTCCAGAACAATTTCAGAGCATCCAGTGGAGCCCCTAACCATTCCAGAGGGCAAGAGATTGGACACACTGATTGGTTTGAAAACCTTGATATCTAATTTTTTCTGTGGCTTCTCTGTAAGTTCAACTCAATAGTTCATTTATTTATTCCTCCAACCATAGGGAAAACAAGCCTGAAAACACCAGTTTATAACACTAAATTATGAATGTTAAAGACACGCACAGCTCTACCTACCAGCAACACCTATGGGCAGAGCCTGTCATACCGTGGACACTGACATATTTCTAATTGTACCATTTCTTATCAAGTAAACATCCTGGGTTGATCAGAAAAACAGAAAATATCGCCATGATCAAAATAAATCTATAATTTAAGCTGGATTTTCTACCACTATCAGGCAAAAGGTTGTTTAAAAAAAAAGTTGTGCTGTAAATCACATCTCATTTTGCAGAATCTGGTATGAAGGAAAAATTGTGTGTTTGAAATTTGTCCCTGAATTTATCTCTAATTTCAAAATCATTTTCCTTCTTCTGTGAAGCCTATCCCCAGCCCAGGTTACTGCATTTCCCTTGTGCTCTCACTTCTGCTCTCCTCCATTTATCAAAGCAAAGTATCTGCTAACAGTCATGTAAAACCTGGTATGAATTTAAGTCATGGTGTTATCTCTCTTCAGGGGATTTATAATTTTGGATTTATCTATAATTCTGGAATAAATGCCTTTGACTCCTGCAAAAGAAGCTTTATGTATGAGCATAGTAAAGAGAGGTGTTTTTGGAGTTGGGGACTTTCTGTTACTGTTGAAATCACACAAAGAGCTAGCAGTCAACTTTATTGAGAAGATTGGTATCTAAATTGTAAAATTATCTCAAAGTTAGGGATTTATGTAAAATGCAAGGTCAGAATTACAATGAAGGGACATATTACTTAAGTATTTTGGAGATGAGAAAATGAAACTAGCATTTATTGGGTATCATATGCCAGGAAATGTGCCAGGCATCCTCACATTTCTTTAGCTCATTTAAAGCACTTCTGTAAATTCTTCACCCCATTTTACCATCAAGGAAACAAAGTTCTGGAGGTTAAGTTTCACAGATATCCTGCAGCTAGCAAATAATGGAACCATGTCTCCCTGGCTTCAAAGTCCATTATCTTGGTATAGGAAAGAAAAGTTGTCAAAATACGTGACACTTAAACACGTGATTTATTTTGCTCTATTAAAAATTTGCTTTGAACATTTTGAATTAAACTCCTTTAATCACAGGATAACATGTACTTTGTACCATACCACCTTGCTGGCTTTTAGTATGCAGAGCCAAGATGAATTTTCTTCAAAAATTTTTTCAATTTATTTCTTCTATCAGAAACTGTCAATAATAGAGGATGGTGAGGCTGTAATGCAGAAATTACAAGGTTATCCAAGACCTGCCTCATATGTAGTTGGCATATGTTGCTCTCCAACTAACCTATGGATATGAATATTTCTGTACTAATTGAAAGTAAGCTAGCCAAAGTCAACCTACACAATCATATGGGTGGAATAATCATATAATTTGAACCAAAAATTGGGACACATCAACAGACTGAATATTTGAAATTATGACTATTACATTATATCTAGAGTATATGGTTAGCTTATTAAGGGTTAGGGGGCTAATTTTGTATTTTTTCTCAATTAAATTTAACTGTAGATTCACTTGAGAATGTGTTTTAATGCTTTACTGAATGAATCTACCCACTTTTACATTTTTTTGAGAAATAAAGAAAAAATTAGGTGGTAAACAGAATCTATTACTAAAGTCATGTATATGAACCAAGGCCAGTTTGAAGCTGCATTTTTGTGCAAGGAAGCCCATTTTGTTTATTGCTTTCCAAAAATTTAAAAATATTAAGTGTGATTATTTTTCCAAACTTTTTAAGGTTACATTAAATCAATGTAAATAATAACAATAAAGCTTGCTAACTTAAAAATGTGGGTTTTTTAGGTGTATGCTTTAGATTGGATTATTAATTAACTTTTGAATTGGAAATATTAATCTACAAAAGCAATAAAAAGTGTATTTTAACTCTTATTCTATCTAATATGATGATAATATAGGCTCTTTGCTTTTACTATTTTCCCCTCTGGTTACCTGTCCTTTTTTTTTTTTTTTAGGTTTCCCATATTCATTACTGAGCTACACATTGAGCAGTGGTGAGGAAAGATCAAGAAAAGAGAAGAGAGCCATTCCATTTCTCCCATCAAACACAGGCAGCTGTTCCAGACAGTAGTGATGTTCTGATACGGTAAGACACAATTGACCTTAATAGCATAAGTGTGTGCCACTTCATATGTGAGGCTCCTTATAGACCCAGCTTGGTTCTTCTCCAGTGTCTTCTCTTGGAGTTGTACCTGATTGTATTACCAGTTTTCATTTGAATCCATGGGGGAATGGGACGATTTTGCTTTTGTTTCTTGGCCAGGAATCACTTGATCCTGAAAGTGTTGTGAGAAGACATGGTAAGGAGGAAATTCAACTGCACATAGGATGGCAGACAAGAGAAAAGATCCCTTCTGGTTACCTGTCCTTGAGTAATCCTTTCTGCTTGTAATTATCATGACCAGAGATTGGATAGGAAAATAAAATAGGAATTACTCGGGGCTTAATCTGTCCTTGCATATGATGGTGGTGGGGAAATAAGTTGAAAAAGGTACATAATGTGGTACTTGGGTTTTCTAAGGGCTCATTTATATACTATTTATATTCCCAATTTGGCATAAAAAATTGAGGCTCTGATGATGTAATTTATAAAATTGATACATGGTACTATAAAAGATGGTTTCATAAAAATGTATTTTAAAACGTAATGACAAAACATTCTGGCTATCTTTAAAAAATAGACTTTGACTGATTTGGAAGTGCCCAGGTCACTTTAAAGAGAATCTTTATTAGTCTATAGAAAGTAATGTTTATAACAGCTTGAAACTCAAAGGAAAGGGAACTTGGGGAGAAGCATGTTCAATAATTTCCAAGGTAACATGGATACATACTGTGTATGCTCCTTTCATCTCATTTCTTACTGCCACAGCCTTTCAAGGAAGAAAATAATATATTATTCATGGAAAAAATGTGTAAAGAAGGCAGTATAAGAAAGGCATACTTGAGAACTAATTGAAGTGCTCATGAGGCAAGTTAATGCTTTTTTGCCAATAACTTGTGTGTACAGATAGGTTAAAAGGATTTTGAAGCCCTCTCTGAATCTGCCCCTTCCACACCCAAACTGGGATACATTTACTGAGAAAACAAGGATCTGGCATTTTAAAAACATTAAAAATATTTTATGTGAGTTATTTTTTACTTAGCACAGTAGAAGAAAATCAAGATTAATTCATCAGTATATAGTCACCTTAAAAATGTGCAGGGCACTTCGATGGCCTCAATGGCCAGTAGAAGGTAATAAGTCAAAATGGGGAGGGAGCAGGCTGTGTACAAAGTCGGCTCTAAACCCTCTTTTGCTGTGGTGCAGTTTTTGTGGACTGGATGGCTGAGGGATTCAACAGAGAGAAAGAAATCATCACCAGGATCAACAGAGATAGGAACAGGGGAAACTTGGAAAGCTGTTGTGACAAAGTCAGTGATAAGAAGCCAGATTCCTGGGGTGGGTATCTGATCATGAAGCAGAGAACAGCATGTCATTAAGAATTTGATCAAGATTGAATAACTTCTGGCGATTTACTTACAAAATGACTCTTGCAGCCCTGGAGCATGGTACTCTTGCATGAACCACTGAAAAGTATCATTACAAAATATAAAATAAATTTTTTTATAAAGAAGAAAAAATTAAAATGATCTTTGCCAAGTATACAGGTGAAAATAATATATAACTTTTTTGTTGGCTTACTAGTAAAACTGAATTATTTTCCATACTTTTAAAATTTTTACTATTTTTTCCCTGTCCACTGAATTTGGTGCCTTAATTTTAGTAAATATAATTTACCTCCTGTTTACTGATCATATATTACATGTAAAGCAGGGTGCCAATGTTTTGGAGAGGGGGCTGTGGAGAAATAAAAGAAATGACAAATCCCTTCTCTTAAAGCCATATACTGGGTTGGGGAGAACAGCTTGTGCAGAATAATATGACAGAAGGAAGGAAAGGAATGTGGATTGGGAAAACGGGACAGCTACATGTAAAAAAACGAAATTAGAACACTAACACCATACACAAAAATAAACTCAAAATGGATCAGAGATCTAATGTAAGGCCAGATACTATAAAACTCTTAGAGGAAAGCATAGGCAGAATACTCTTTGACATTAATCGTAGCAATATCTCTTTTGATCCACCTCCTAGAGTAATGAAAATAAAAACAAAAGTAAGCAAATGGGACCTAATTAAACTCAAAAGCTTCTGCACAGCAAAGGAAACCATAAACAAAACAAAAAGAGAACCCACAGAATTGGAGAAAATATTTGCAAACAAAGCAACCAACAAGGGATTAATCTTCAAAATATACAAACAGTTCATGCAACTCTATGTCAAAAAAACAAACAATCCAATCAAAAAATGGGCAGAAGACCTAAATAGACATTTCTCCAAAGAAGGTATACAGATGGCCAAAAAGCACATGAAAAGATGCTCAACATCACTAATTATCAGAGAAATGCAAATCAAAACTACAATGAGGTTTCACCTCACACTGGTCAGAATGGCCATCATCAAAAAGTCTACAAACAATAAATGCTGTAGAGAGAGGGTGTGGAGAAAAGGGAATCCTCCTACACTGTTGGTGGGAATGTAAATTGGTACAACTACTATGGAGAACAGTATAGAGGTTCCTTAAAAAACTAAAAAGAGAACTACCATATGATCCAGCAGTCCTCCTCCTGGGCATATATCCAGAGAAAACCATAATGCAAAAGGATACTTGCACCCCAGTGTTCATTGCAGCACTATTTACAACAGCCAAGACATGGAAGCAACCTAAATGTCCATTGACAGATGAATGGATAAAGAAGATGTGGTACATATATACAATGGAATACTACTCAGCCATAAAAAAGAATGAAATAATGCCATTTGCAGCCACACAAATAGACTTAGAGATTATCATACTAAGTGAAGTAAGTCAGACAAAGACAAATATCATATGTTATCACTTATATGTGGAATCTAAAAAAAAAGTACAAGTGAACTTATTTACAAAACAGAAATAGAGTCACAGATGTAGAAAACAAATTTATGGTTACCGGGGAGGTGGGAGGAGGGAGGGATAAATCAGGAGCTTGGGATGAACTTACACACACTACTATACATAAAATAGATAACTAATAAGGACCTACCATATAGCACAGGGAACTCTACTCAATACTTTGTAACAACCTATATGGGAAAAGAATCTAAAAAAGAGTGGATATATGTATACATATAACTGGTTCACTTGCTGTAGAGCAGAAACTAACACAACATTGCATTGTAAATCAACTATACTCCAATAAAAATTTTAATAAAGAGAAAGGGATGGGGAAAGGAGGGGTAGTGTTAAATGCAGACACACTCTGGAGCAGCTAGCTTCAAGGTTCTAAACAGAACCACTGGTGAGTGGAACTCACACACCTCCTTTGAGTTCTGTTTGAGTGGTCAATGTTGGAGAAATATCTTTGGGTCTGGAGGCAGAAGAGCAGGACAGAGGGACAATCCAAGAAGCCCTCTGAGACTCAGTGAATGCTTTATAACATGTTTACTTGCTGGCTCATGAGTTGAAAATGGCAAGAAAATGTCAGGTTTGACTTCCAGTGAGATAAAACAGTGTTCTGCCAAAAAGGTCCTGTAAAGGGCTTACTTTGGGCTCCTACTTTCATTCGGGATATGTGCTCAAAGTGTATATTCCTGGGGCCACTGGCTGAAGGTCTTTCCATTTTAGGGAATGCAAAATGTAGAGAAGACATTTTTTTTTTTGCAGTACGGGGGCCTCTCACTGTTGTGGCCTCTCCCGTTGCAGAGCACAGGCTCCGAACGCGCAGGCTAAGCGGCCATGGCTCACGGGCCCAGCCACTCTGCAGCATGTGAGATCTTCCCGGACCGGGGCACGAACCCGTGTCCCCTGCATTGGCAGGGGGACTCTCAACCACTGCGCCACCAGGGAAGCCCGGGAAGACATTTTATCGTATGTTGTACCCTGCCTCTGGGCGTTGACAGTGTGTTCAGCCTTCAGCAGGGAGAGTCAAATTTGGTTATTTTTCCGCAGTCTTTGATTAATGAGCAGGACAATTCATCCCAGTCACAACCATGTTAGTGACTTTCTCAATGGTTCTCAACTGGAGAAGGAAGTCAGCAGATGGCTGGGAAATACCCACCAGCTGTTTACAGTCAGTCTGAGGCTTGTTAAGCTCGTTCTTTCAGGAATCTCATGTGGACAAGAGTAGACACCACGCTACTTTATGCACATTTTCAAAATCCCTTTTTTGCCCTTGGTTCAACTATCAAATGGTTGAATGGTTTAAGTGAAATATTTTGCAGGTCTCTCTGAGATTGGTTGGATACTTATGTGAAGACAGAAAACTATATGACAGGTTTAGTAGTGACAGCGTGGACATGAGACTTGGTATATCTGCTAAAACATGGAACTTGATCCATCTATCAATAATTCTCTGAATTAAGAATTGGATAGTGGAGAAAGCACTTAGATTCTTTTCCTGGATGTACCATTTATTTATCACCAGCGTAATTCTGGGTTTTGCAATGAACTACTCCGAATTGTAGTTTCCTTTACTCTGCAAAATGGGGATTGTAAGCAGCAAGCCAGCATACTTCACTGGGTATTATAAGGATCTAAAAAGACTGCATAAATGAAAGAATTTACAAAGTATAAACATGATACAGATGTGAAGACTTACTGCCAATAAGGGGTATGTGCAGATCACCTATGATGTTCCTGACACAGCTCTAGGTTTTTGGAAGATACTGAATAGATAAAAGGTGTGGTTCCTGCCCTCAACATCTATATGGTCCAGGTAACTGAGGAGCAGCACAAGGCAGTACCTAAATCAAGACCTAAAGGGGCTGACGGAAAAGAAGTGCCATCAGAGTTTAGAGAAGAGTGAGATGAGCAAGGGTTAATGTGCAGATAGACAACATTATGGAAGAGGTAGGCATTGAGTTGCACTTTAGAACAGGGAAACGGGTGAACTGAGAGGACTGAAATTAAAAGAAGCTGAAAAGGACTTAAAATTCGAAGTTAGCCTTTTCCAAAAATGTCCTTTGCCTACTATGTTCACTGTCAAACTCCTTATTTACAAGTTAACCCCTTTCTAAACCCTAGGAATTCTTTTCTGACCCTCCCAAATGGAGCTGGTCATTCTCTCCTCTAGTGGTTCCTGTCCTCAAAAGATACACATTTACATTATTGAAAGTATCTCATTGTGTCAAAACAGTAATATAAATACCATTTTAAAAATGAGACAGACCTGGGTTCTACACACCCAGTTTTACTGCTAACTGACTCTCTGACTTAGGGCAAATCATTTACCCTTCACCAGTTGAGTAAATCTTTCATCTGTAAGCTAGAAATGATAATAACAACATTATTATTCTGAGCATTAAATAAGGAATAGTGTCTCAATGAGTCCTGTGTGTAGTCCAATGCTGTCCGTTGTTAACACTTCAGAAATGATGTCCGTTGTTAATTTTATGGATCTGTTGCCCTCATTGGTTAATGTGGAACTCTCATTTTGCTTTTCTTTAGATACTAGCGTCTAGCCTGGGGCCAGGCACAGAGTAGGTACCTGATAAATATTTGAACCAAAATGAGCATTCAAGATGGAGGAGGCATTTTAGGAAGTGGCAACAGCAAAATACAGAAATAGAAATAGAGATAATCTGTGTGAAAAGTAGTGAGTGTGGAAGTGGGAGGGGAGAGATAATGAAATAATTTCTCTGATCTGATGAGAGGAAAGATTTATATTGGAGAATAAATTACGCTAGATGGATTCGTGGGGCACAGATGGAGGAGGACCAGGATTTGGGTTTGATGTAGTGGGTAATAAGGAATCATAGTTTTTTGAGGAGGAGTGACATGATGAAAAATGTTGAGTAAATAGATTAAGACTTCCCTGGTTCAATAAGCAAATTATTTTTAGACTAAAAGCTATATCACTATGACCATTTATGACTATAATTTGTTGCCTTCTCACTCGATTGTAAGAGAAACAAGTCAATATTGTTCTCTTCTTTCCAAGTTTTTAAAGGAAAAAGAAACATTATTTTTCATACTTGATATGGCTGTGTGGTGAGTCTCCTTCAGATCAGTGAAAGTACTCCTCTCTGAAGACATTGAAGGGTGTCTTAACGATAATGATTAATGACTTAAAAACACCCATAAATCTTTGAGGAATGAACAAACCACTATTAGAGCCATATGTTGCCCTCACTCTTTGCATGGAACTTCTACGAAAGTTGCTAGGAGTTCAGTGGAATGATGAGGGGAAACATATGGCCCTAGATCTGAACTAAATTAGTAACAGTATGAAAACACAGTTAAATAGTGATAATCCCCCGTGTTATCCAGCTTTTTTCCTTTTTCAGACCACCTTGTGGTGTATAGTTAACCACAAAAAAGATACTTGTTAAATGGGGAGAGCCAACCTGCGAGGAGAAACCATGTGGCATATCTTTTGAAACAAGCTGAAGAGGCAGTGACTTGGGACTTTGTTGCTCAGGACTGCCATGGAGTCATTTAGAGATCAAAAAAGAGCGTAACCTGACGACTATGCATTAGGCACTCCATCTGGCTCTGTCCCACACTGTTGCCATAGTCACCTATCTCCTAGCAACAATGAACAGCATTTTCATGTCTCTAAAGTGACAAAGCATGCAAGTGAAAAATATAGATGTAATCACAATAGGATAATAATCTGAGAGGTTATCTTATGGTCAAAGTTCACTGTGAAGATCTATATGAATCTGTGGTTTCATGATCCTCTCTCCTGTGATGGGTTTCGATAAGAAAATGCCTTGGCTCAAATTGAGGCAGCCCAACAGCTTCCTATTGAATATAAAGACTACAGATATCATTACAAAGAACATGGTAAAGGGGAAGTTTATTTTAAAAGGTGGAAAAACGCAATTATCAGTTTGAATAACCTGACAATCATTATCTAGAACTCTGGGTAGAAGGGACTGGGGATGGAAAAACCCTGGCCTTCAGTCTGGGAAGAAGGAATATTCCATCCTGACAAATTCAGGCTCAAACAGTCCATTAGCAGCCTTTGCAATGAGCAATGAGTCTCAATTGAGGTCACTAATCAGAAGCAGTAAAGAAGCTGAAATAAAGATAAAAGGAAAAGGCTATATGCGTCATGCTTGTCTTTGAGGCAAAGTAAAAAACAAACTATGTGACACTAAGAGGATCTTTAGCTGTTTATTTCTAAATGTTTGTACCATATTTCAAATAATCTTTATTTAAATATTCTGCCAATAGAAATCCATTGAGATACCAGCCTTGTTTTTTTTAATGTCACAGCATTGAATCCTAATAAACCTTGCTATTAGACTGACTCATGTGCATAAAATGAGAACTCAGAAGAGTTTAGACATCCACACAGAGGTTAGTAACAAAGAAATCAATGCCAGTTTTCATCTTTAAATGCCATTTTGTGTATTATTTACCAGTTTCATCACCTATGTTCCATGACCCACTTCCCCTTTAGAAAGAAGAATACATAGGTCTTTCCTGATTTTGTGTCAGAACGTATGCATTTGGTAAATGTCAATGAAAGATGCACACTGTGGGAAGTAGATTCAGGAATGTCTCTGAGAGATGTCACTTGAGGGTAAGTAGAGCATCAAAACAGTGTTGACTCCAGGATGAAATAAGTAATCCCCACACCTGGGCAGGCCATTACAATGTGTTTACACATTACATGCAGAGCTGAGTTTAGCTGTGTTAACTGCTTTGTCAGAAAATCCTCCTGAAATGAAATAATCATAGAAGATAGGTGAGTGCTGATTTTGTGAAATAAACAGTGATTGAGGAAAGAAGAAAACCCAGCAGGACTCAGCATGAAGCAAATTAATTCATGCTGGAGATTTACTCTCCAGAAGAAATTAAATTGCCCACTTCCTAATCAGTACAGTTCTTGGCATGCCGTTTCTTTCTCTTTCTTCCTATATTTGTTTCACGTTAGAGTTCCTTAATATTCCTTTCCATTATTTTTATTTTGCTTTATTTATTTTTTGGGAGCTAGGAGATATGTGATTAAATGGATACATGGAAATTTTTTTTATGGGCTTTCATTTTACTTTTTTTTTAAACATCTTTATTGGAGTATAATTGCTTTAAAATGATGTGTTAGTTTCTGCTTTATAACAAAGTGAATCAGCTATACATATACGTATATCCCCATATCTCCTCCCTCTTCTGTCTCCCTCCCACCCTCCCTATCCCACCCCTCAAGGTGGTCACAAAACACCGAGCTGATCTCCCTGTGCTATGTGGCTGCTTCCCACTAGCTATGTATTTTACATTTGGTAGTGTATATATGTCCATGCCACTCTCTCACTCTGTCCCAGCTTACCCTTCCCCATTCCCATGTCCTCAAGTCCATTCTCTATGACTGCATCTTTATTCCTGTCCTGCCCCAAGTTCTTAAGCACCATTTTTTTTTAGATTCCACATATATGTGTAAACATAAAGTATTTGTTTTTTCTCTTTCTGACTTACTTCACTCTGTGTGACAGTTTGTCTCCTTAGGTAGGTTTATTCCTAGGTATTTTATTCTTTTTGTTGCAGTGGTAAATGGGAGTGTTTTCTTAATTTCTCTTTCAGATTTTTCATCATTAGTGTATAAGAATGCAAGAGATTTCTGTGCATTAATTTTGTATCCTGCTACTTTACCATATTCATTGATTAGCTCTAGTAGTTTTCTGGTAGCATCTTTAGGATGCTCTATTCATAATATCATGTCATCTGCGAACAGTGGCAGTTTTACTTCTTTTCTGATTTGGATTTCTTTTATTTCTTTTTCTTCTCTGATTGCTGTGGCTAAAACTTCCAAAACTATGTTGAATAATAGTGGTGAGAGTGGGCAACCTTGTCTTGTTCCTGATCTTAGTGGAAATGGTTTCAGTTTTTCACCACTGAGAACAATGTTGGCTGTGGGTTTGTTATATATGACCTTTATCATGGTGAGGTAAGTTCCCTTTGTGACTACTTTCTGGAGGGTTTTTATCATAAATCGGTGTTGAATTTTGTCAAACCTTAGGTCTGTTTATATTTTCTATTTCTTCTTGGTTCAGTCTCAGAAGGTTGTCTTTTCTAGGAATTCATCCATTTCTTCCAGGTTTTCCATTTTATTGGCATACAGTTGCTTGTAGTAATCTCTCATGATCCTCTGTATTTCTGCAGTGTCAGTTCTCCTGTTTCATTTCTAATTCTATTGATTTGAGTCTTCTCCCTTTTTTTCTTCATGAGTCTGGCTAATGGTTTATCAATTTTGTTTACCTTCTCAAGGAACCAGCTTTTAGTTTTATTGACCTTTGCTATCGTTTCCTTCATTTCTTTTTCATTTATTTCTGATCTGATCTTTATGATTTCTTTCCTTCTGCTAACTTTGGGTTTTTTTTGTTCTTCTTTCTCTAATTGCTTTAGGTGTAAGTTTAGGTTGTTTATTTGAGATGTTTCTTGTTTTTTGAGGTAGGATTGTATTGCGATAAACTTCCCTCTTAGAACTGCTTTTGCTGC
Source organism: Neophocaena asiaeorientalis asiaeorientalis (assembly GCF_003031525.2). Classification (NCBI taxonomy): domain Eukaryota; kingdom Metazoa; phylum Chordata; class Mammalia; order Artiodactyla; family Phocoenidae; genus Neophocaena; species Neophocaena asiaeorientalis. The sequence goes on along the minus strand of NW_020172676.1, from coordinate 2,200,453 downwards.
ATCCCATAGGTGTTGGATCATCGTGTTTTCATTGTCATTTGTTTCTAGGTATTTTTTGATTTCCTCTGTGATCTATTGGTTATTAAGTAGTATATTGTTTAGCCTCCATATGTTTGTATTTTTTACAGATTTTTACCTGTAATTGATATCTAGTCTCATAGCATTATGATCGGGAAAGATACTTGATACGATTTCAATTTTATTAAATTTACCAAGGCTTGATCTACGACCCAAAATATGATCCCTCCTGGAGAATGTTCCATGAGCACTTGAGAAGAAAGTCTATACTGATTTTTTTGGATGGAATTCCCTATAAATATCAATTAAGTCCATCTTGTTTAATGTATCATGTAAAGCTTGTGTTTCCATATTTATTTTCATTTTGGATGATCTGTCCATTGGTGAAAGTGGGGTGTTAAAATCCCCTACTATGATTGTGTTACTATTTCCCCTTTTATGGTTGTTAGCATTTGTCTTATGTATTAAGGTGCTCCTGTGTTGGGTGCATAAATATTTACAATTGTTATATCTTTTTCTTGGATTGATCCCTTGATCCTTATGTAGTGCCCTTCTTTTTCTCTTGTAATATCCTTATTTTAATGTCTAGTTGGTCTGATATAAGAATTGCTACTCCATCTTTCTTTTGATTTCCATTTGCATGGAATATCTTTTTCCATCCCCTCACTTACAGTCTGTATGTGTCCCTAGATTTGAAGTGGGTCTCTTGTAGACAGCATATATACAGGTCTTGTTTTTGTATCCATTCAGCCAGTCTATGTCTTTTGGTTGGAGCATTTAATCCATTTACATTTAAGGTAATTACCGATATGTATGTTCCTATTACCATTTTCTTAATTGTTTTGGGTTTGTTGTTGTAGGTCTTTTCCTTCTCTTGTGTTTCCTGCCTAGAGAATTTTCTTTAGCATTTGTTGTAAAGCTGGTTTTGTGGTGATGAATTTCCTTTGCTTGTCTGTAAAGGTTTTTATTTCTCTGTCGAATCTGAATGAGATCCTTGCTGGGTATAGTCATCTTGGTTGTAGGTTTTTTTCCCTCTCATCACTTTAAATATGTCCTGCCACTCCCTTCTGGCCTGCAGAGTTTCTGCTGATATATTAGCTCCTAACCTTATGGGGATTCCCTTGTATGTTATTTTTCCCTTGCTGTTTTTAATATTTTTTCTTTGTATTTAATTTTTGATAGTTTGGTTAATATGTGTCTTGGCATGTTTCTCCTTGGATTTTTCCTGTATGAGACTCTCTCTGCTTTCTGGAGTTGATTGACTATTTCCTTTTTCGTATTAGGGAAGTTTTCAACTATAATCTCTTCAAATATTTTCACAGTCCCTTTCTTTTTCTCTTCTTCTTCTGGGATCCCTGTAATTCAAATGTTGGTGTGTTTAATGTTGCCCCAGAGGTCTCTGAGACTGGCCTCAATTCTCTTCATTCTTTTTTCTTTATTCTGCTCTATGGTAGTTTTTTCCACTATTTTATCTTCCAGGTCACTTATCCGTTCTTCTGCCGCAGTTATTCTGCTATTGATTCCTTCTAGAGAATTTTTAATTTCATTTACTGTGTCGTTCATCACTGTTTGTTTGCTTTTTAGTGTTTCTAGGTCCTTGTTAAACGTTTCTTGTATTTCCTCCATTCTATTTCCAAGATTTTGCATCATGTTTACTACCATTACTCTGAATTCTTTTACAGGTAGACTGCCTATCTCTTCTTCAATTTTTTGGTCTCGTGGATTTTTACCTTGCTCCTTCATCTGCTGCGTATTTCTCTCTCTTTCCACTTTGCTTAACTTACTGTTTTTGGGGTCTCCTTTTCGCAGGCTCCCGGTTTGTAGTTCCCATTGTTTTTGGTGTCTGCCCCTAGTGGCCAAGTTTGGTTCAGTGGGTTGTGTAGGCTTCCTGGTGGAGGTTACTGGTGCTTGTGTTCTGGTGGATGAGGCTGGATCTTGTCTTTCTGGTGGGCAGGACCACGTCCAGTGGTGTGTTGTGGTGTGTCTGTGACCTTATTATGATTTTAGGCAGCCTCTCTGCTAATGGATGGAGTTGTGTTCCTTTCTTGCTAGGTATTTGGCGTCGGGTGTCCAGCACTGTAGCTTGCTGGTCGTTTAGTGGACCTGGGTCTTAGCATTGAGATGGAGATCTCTGCGAGAACTTTCGCAGCTGGGAGGTCTCTGGTGGGCCAATGTCCTGAACTCAGCTCTACCACCTCAGAGGCTCAGGCCTGACACGTGGCTAAGCACCAAGACCCTGTCAGCCACTCGGCCAGGTACATGGTGAGTTTCTTGCTTTTTGGGAAGTCTGAGGTCTTCTGCCAGCAATCAGTAGGTGTTTTGTAGTAGTTGTTCCACGTGTAGATGTATTTCCGATGCATTTGTGGGGAGCAAGGTGATCTCCACGTCTTAGTCCTCCACCATCTTGAAGGTCTCTCCTTTCCACTAATTTTAAAATTACAGTTTGAAGCTCCAGTTCTCTGTGTAGTTCTGTGAAGTCTGGCCTTCAAGTAGTTTCTTTACCACTGATTTGTTTTGGAAAAGAACATTTCTCCCCAGTTATCTCACTTGTTTATTTCATTCATGTCTGCCCCAGAGGAGAATATAAGGAGTCACCATGGTTACTTTGTCTCTTCTGCTCTATACTGATTTAGTGACTCAAGGGATATGAATGTTTTCATTATACTAATTTGGAATCACTGAAGAAAAACTATATCTTAGTGTCCATTCACAATATATGGCAGCTCAGTGTAAATAAAGATTGCTGGGTTCTTTCCCTATTCTTCTCATCCAGTAGCAAAAGAAAAATAAAAGGCACAAACTGTTGTTCTTCCATTTATTTCTGCACACAGAGAAAGATGTCAGCACACATTAAAAGTGAAACCACATTTGAGAAGACATGCAGAACTTTGCAAATGCCATAGCTGTTTGTAGAGCTTTGAGCTGGAGGGGATATCATATGTTTTTCAATCTGTTTTTATCTTCTGCTGTCTTAAAATAAACATGTAATTCTTGTTCTTGGCCTTAGAATGTGAGTTGTGCCATCAGTCTGTTGTGATCCATTTGCTAAAATATTCCAATGATGAATGACTCTTCCTTCCTGTAATAACTGTTATGGTATTATTTTTGCCTAGTGAAAGTCTTTGTGTCTCTTGGAGGGCTAACAATAGGAAAGGACAGCTATGTGTCACAAGCCCTGGTTGATAACCAAAGCTTGTAAGATTTCATTTGAATCCTATGTCCCTTACAGGCACAGTTAGGTGGTGGGAAAATTCCATTGGCACTACCTGCATACCAACTTTGATTTCAAATGGTGAGACCAGATTTCTAAAAGTAAGGTATTGGAACATGGCCATGCCTTAAAGTTGAAGCCAATATTACAACTTGCTCTCTAACTTATGTATGTGAAAGTAGTTTTTGTGATGACTAACATGTCCAGGCAGTTTTCTTCTGCCTGATATATCTGGATTTGACTAGTTTGTGTAAAGGGCTGTGTGTGATATTTATACCTTTGGGGCATTAATTATAGCTTCTTGTAACCATCAGAAGACAAAGGGGCTGTCCTGAATATCTAAACAGCTGGGTTACTGGCAGATACTCAGATTACTAAAGGCAAGGAGGACACTGTTTTTGACACTTAGTGGAAATTGAGTCTGTTGTTGCTACTGCAGTTTGAAGGTAGTTTAATATTGTAAAAGATCGTCCCCCTGGCATGGGGAGGTTGGTGGGAGGTATCCCCTGAGGAATGAGTGAGGAGTGGTAAGATAGAAAATGTAAGACAGAAAGGACTTGGTCAGCCAGTAGTCTTTGGAATGCCAGTTCTTTCTATTGACATAATCTCACGTTGGAAATAGAACTTGAAGTAAGGTCAAATAGAGTACAAGCTTCAAAGGAAGAAGAGATAGAAAATTTCCAGGGCTGTATGTATGTCTGTTGAGGTGATGTGTTTGGCATCTTTGACCCAGGGACCCTAATGAAACCATGCTAGATATCGGCTAGAACAAAAAGTGAAGGGTAGAATGAGCCTCAGTACCTAATTTAGTTAGATTTAAGTTAGTAGCTATGACAAATACATTTCTAAATTGTGTTTAACAATGGAAATCTATTTCTCCTTCTCATAATGGTCCACTGCAGATGTTTCAGGTAGGCAAGATTCTTTCGTCAACATAATGATTCCAAGAGTCAGGCTCTTTCCATCTCATCTCTACAACAGTAAGGACCTCAGAGCTTTCTGATTCAGCTAGTGAAAGCAGATTTTAAAAAAGGATTATGGAGAAGATGCACCTACTTCTTATGTTCCTTGGTCCCAAAGTCATACTCACCACTTTTGTTCATATACCATTTGCAAGAAGTAGCCACACAGCCTCATCAAGGAATGGGAAATATTGCCCAGCAATAATCTAACACTGTGCAAATGGAAGCTTAAATCGTGGTGGATTGCCAACTGGCAAATGTGTCAGGATAGTTGGAAAGGGAAGGACTCTAGGTCTCAAATGGGAACGTGCTTTATTACAAATGTGTGAAGGGCAAGGACAAGGACAATACATGCAAGTTTGTCAAGTAGGCAGATAGAATAAGTTCAAGTTTTATCCTAGAAGAAATATAATGAGTCATATTCTAAAAAAGATTGAGTCCATAAGAATTTTCATCAAATACAAAATTTCATAAAGCAAATATCTGTATCAAACATTACCAAAAAGGTTTAGGGTTGTGGGTAGAGGGAATGTATAAATGTACAAGACAGGAATTTGTGATCATTTGCAGGATAATCTAAAAAGGGAAAAGTGTTTGGTTTCAAATGGTGTCTGGCTTGGAGTACTTGATGCAGCTTCCGTCATATTTCCACTACATGTTATTAGAGACTAGAAGAAGCTATAACTTGGTGCTGAAAGCTAAGGTTATCAGAAAACTTAATGTCAAATTTGAGACATGTTCTTACCAAATAGGAAGAAGATAGAGCTGTATTGAGAAAAAATAGCTAGGTTACACACTTATCCTGGCCTCTACCCACCAGAAAATTGTTCAGGTACCCCTCTAATGTGTGAATTCTGCTCTTTAAGGTGGTTTGAATGCTTGTCCCTGCTTCCATCTTTTCATTCAGAAATAGAGAAAGGGACTAAGAGTGTACATTGGAACCTGGTTGATTTAAAAAAAAAAAAAAGGTGGAGCATAGAAAGGAACAGCTTTGGCAGCAGTCCATGCTGGATGCTGGTAGTTTTATAAACTTTATTAAATCAGAAAACCAGGCAGGGGAGGTGGTAGAAAATTTCGCTTTGTTATAGGAAAGCTGCATTATAGAAATGCTTGTGAAGCCCTAGTATTGAGCTAAAGGTATACATGTCAAAATGCTCTCCTACTGTAAATCTGAGAAGGGAATGCAATCAGTATTTGTGGTCTCCTTGTAGGTAGACAGTGACCCTGAGTAAATGTCCCTTTGTTCAAAGATGAGGAGTGTGGGGAAAGATAGATTTACTATAGAATAGCTGGGCCCTGGGCTAAGCCTGTGTGTATATGTTCAGCTTTAGTAAATATTACCCAGCTGTGTATGAGATTACAGTTGTTCTATATTCTTGTTAACTCTTGGTACTTTCTGTCTTTTTAATTTTAGCCATTCTGTAGAATGTGTAGTGGTATTTCATTGTGGATTTGCTTGTCCCTGATGGCTAATGAAGTAGAGCATGTCTGATGAATTAATAGGGCCATCTCTAAGAGACCAAGGCGCCACCTAAGGGACTGTCTCATTCAGGGGTAAGTTCGAAGTATTTAAGAGCCAGTAAGACACAGCACTGGCCAATCAGAATGAACACTAGCTTGGAGTAATGAACTAAGTTCCTGCGAACCCTGTCTGTGCCATGCGCTAACCCTTAGTTGCTGGCATATTGCCAGGTTTGAGTGGTCCTGGAGGAGGCCTGGGTTGGCTAGGGAAGTGGGAGGAGGAACTCCACTCAGGGTCACAGAACCGGCTATTTGCAACCCATGGAGATCATTTCAGTATCTAATCAACTGCGTGTCCAAAATGGTGCAATCTAGCAGAGTATTAGCTATATCTCACCCTAAGGGAGCAGAGAATCAGATTCATAAGACTAATGAAATGGAGGGTGAAGAGAGAAGTAATTTTGAGTATAGTGATAATTAGTTCAGTGTATCTGAGTACAAGGTAGGTGGCAAAGACTGATGGTTGTAAACAACACCAGAAAAATTTTTTTACTAAAAACTCTTTAAGATGTTGATGAAGAAGAATCATAACTTTTATATACCCTTTATAGAAGGCAAAGCCAAAAGGAGATAATTTACTCCCAATTTTATTTTGACATCTCCGATCCATTACTTTAGGTTCTAAAGTAGGAATAGGAAATAGGAATAGTCTAAAATAGGAAATGTTGGTGCTTACTGAATAGTGGGATCAGAACAGAAAAAAATTCATGTATACTGTGCTACAGCTCAACAGATTTGTTCTGGAGCACACTTGAGAAAGTCCTCATGAATTTCAGAAGTGATTAGAAGTAGATTTAATCAGAGGACTGGAGGACCTTCACAAGCAGGTCAAGGAAGGAACTAGGGCTACATTTATTTTAAAAATTGTGATAAAAAATAATATAAAACTTACCATTTTAATCATTTTAAGTGTCCAGTTTAGTGACATTAGATACATTCACATTGTTGTGCAGCCATCACCACAATCCATCTCAAGAAATTTTTCTCTTCCCAAGTTGAAACTCTGTGCCCGTTAAAGAACAACTCCCTTTCCCCCCTTCCCTTTAGCCCTTCACCATTCTACTTTCTATTTCCATGAATTTGACTACTCTAGGTACCTCATAAAAGTGGAATCATGCACTATTTGCCTTTTTGTATGTCTTCAAGTTTTGTTCATGTTGTAGCATGTGTCAGAATTTCATTCCTTTTTTAGGCTGAATAAAATTTCGTTGTATGTATATACCACATTTTGTTTATCCATCCATTCATTGATGGACACCTGGGTTGTTTCCACCTTTTGGCTATTGTGAATAATGCTGCTATGAACATTGATCTACAAATACCTGTTTGAGTCAGGGCTACATTTTTATAACTTAACTAATATAGCTCTGAGGCAGTGGCCTTTGTAAGTGGATGTGGGCTCTTCTGGGGACCTTGTCATCCCTTTCTCTCCATACCTATAATAAAATAATAATTGCTACCTTTACTAGGTGGTTACTAAATGTTTTAAGTGTTTAAGACACTGTTTTAAGTATGTTACCTGTATTACGCCATTTAAAGCTCAAAACAAATCCATAAAGCAGGTAATATATTTATATTTCTATATGTTACATATCTAGTAGGTAGTATAAGATAATCTTATTTTTTCACAGGGAGGGTTTCACCCAAGGTCACATGCTAATATGTGCTTGAGTGTGCTAACCATTACATTGGGCTTAGAGATGCTGTAGATCTAATGTAGACTTCAAGCCCAAGTCACATGCTCTATATCCAGGTATGCATTAGTGTTGTTCAGCAACCCCTAATAATAAGATAAAATTTTGTCTCCCATTCTATCAGTTTTCTTTTGGGAACAGCATCTTTAGGAGCCCAGGGCAGGGATTGTATATCCATGATCACACTAGTCAGATATTATCAAATATTCTCAAAAACTTATCATAATCCTCAGTAGGTTGCTTAACTCCATGGGTCCTGCCCATGGGAGGCAACTGTAGAAAGTAAGCACAGATGCCAAATTCCTCATTATACTCCCTGAGACCAGATGTGTTTCAGAATTTAAAAAAAATTTTTTTAGTTTTAAAATAAATTCTGTAAAACCCTCAGTGGGAATTGTGCATCATATGAAATTCAAATTTTAATGTTCCCAACAACAAAATATATGAATATTCATAGTAAGTGAGATCAGTCAAGATTATAAATAGCCTCATGTCAGTTCCAGCTAGGTTTTGTTGACAAATGAGTTTTGATGCCAAATAATAAACATATCTTTAGGTTTTCAGAACTTTTAGAATTGTATCATTGGGATAAGGACTTGTGGAACTATACCCTGAAATAAGCATGGCCTGAGCCTGCCTTCCCAAAAGTCAGCCATGTTCCACCCAGCAGGCCAGCTAAACCATGGCCTTTGGGGTTGGTTTCATTTCAGTGGCAGATTCAGGTTTTGTGCAGTCTGAAACTTAATTTGATTGGACCCCATACCAGAAAAAGAGTATAAAATTACAAATAGAAAACTAGGTGTGAAAATGAACATTTATTTAGAATGATAAATCACAACAAATTACAGTAAAAAACAGCTAATGAATATCACAGGTATTTCCTTTTGGTTTATGATTTTGGTTTCTACTTGGATACTTTCTTCTTGATACGTCTGAATTTTGGAATGCTCAGGAATTCTGAAAAAGAGTAAAGGTAATCTGAAATTAAGGAATACACAAGAGCAAGTTAAATGTACTCTAGAATTGCTGCTATGTTAAATGGGCTACATAATTGTGTAATCAAATTACTCTTATGTAATACACATTGAATAATTACATGAAGGTGTTTGGTCATAGAAATACTTATTTCCTCAGGACATTTTCTTGCCCTGGTAGCGTTTTTGTATGTCATTTCATCTGGAACCTCTGGTCTTCAACAGGACAGTGTATTTCATATACTATGATGTGATCTAATGAAATTAATAAAACATGTAACTTTACATGCTATATTTGTTTTTTTGTAGTACTACTTCAGGTTTGCGCCCTACAAACTCAGACATTCTGATAAATTCTTTTTTGGACCATTCCATAAAAAATGTGCATTTTTAATTGCATATGCTGTATTATTGTTTATAGTTCTGACAGGAGAAAACCAGTTTTGATCAGTCATTGATGAGAATTGGTTCCTATTATTATAATTCTGTATGTCTGATGATTAGAAGAATTTTCTGCTTCTATCTCTGGATTTTCAAACCTCACTTCTCCACTGCTCACATACTTAAATCACAATAAAACCTTTGGCCCTGTACCTTCCTGCAGATAAATCATCATTTAGCCATTCTTGGAGTCATTCCTGCATCAGGGTGTCTATATATCCTGATGCAATGCCCAAAGCTATGTATATATAGAAGTAACTGTGAGCCATACTAAACCCGTATTAAATGAATGTGCACCTCAAATTTCCTTTAGCTGAATCTCAAAAAGCTCTTGGCTACTTCAGTGCCACCAGACACATAGGACAGTGTTATGGAGAGGAGGTTGGACAGGAAAGGGACAGCGGTGGTAATTGGTTGCCGTTAAAATAACTTATTTTGCAAATTTTCAAAAGCAAAGAGTCATATGAATGCCTCACTAAAACCTCTCAGGGCCAGGAAAGTGCCCACAAAAGTGAAGGGCTTTGAAGGTTAAACTTCATTAGCTTCACAAAAATCTTTGTCTTTCACTGCTATCTTTCACTTAGACTGGTAAGTCTTTGCTGGAGTCTGAAGTCCAAGTTTGCAGTTTGTATCTGAACATCCCAGTTTTCTCCTGTCATGAGAAATGTGGAGTTAGAGTTGAATAAATACTTCTACAGCTATTCAGAGCTGAAGCAAGTTAAAAGGGCCCAGCCAAAGCTCATTGCCAGACACTACCCAAAGCTCTCCTTTGGGAAACAATAGGGGATACTAGGAAGCATATTATGACATTAAGAGAATGGGGGTAGAGATAGAATACTGCACTGCTACTTTACTGTTGTATAGCCTTGCGCCTCAGTTTCCTCATTTGCAAAGTAAGATAACACTACTGACCTCATAGGGTTGTTGTGAGTGCATGTTAAGTGTTTAGCATTGTCTTTGGCAGGTGTTATGCATTCAATAAGTGCTAATGAAATATAAGCAGTCCCTTAGCGGTTGCCGCCGCCGGAGACGGTTGGAAGAACCGTTGTGGGAACGCTGCACGGGGCGGGCGACTTCTCCCTGCTCACGACCGGACCCCCTGAGCACCGGAGTCGGTGCTACTGTCGCCCGACAGGGTATCTGAAGTAAAAGGGGCATTTAAATCAAACGGTATTGAGATGGATTGGGTTATGAAACATAATGGTCCAAATGACGCTAGTGATGGGACAGTACGACTTCGTGGACTGCCATTTGGTTGCAGCAAAGAGGAAATAGTTCAGTTCTTTCAAGGGTTGGAAATCGTGCCAAATGGGATAACATTGACGATGGACTACCAGGGGAGAAACACAGGGGAGGCCTTCGTGCAGTTTGCTTCAAAGGAGATAGCAGAAAATGCTCTGGGGAAACACAAGGAAAGAATAGGGCATAGGTATATTGAGATCTTCAGAAGTAGCAGGAGTGAAATCAAAGGATTTTATGATCCACCAAGAAGATTGCTGGGCCAGCGACCGGGACCATATGATAGACCAATTTTTGTTGTTTTCTTTTTTAATTGGAGTATAGTTGATTTACAATGTTGTGTATATTTTTAATATCTTACGCATTTATATCTTCTAAACGGTTCTTAATGTCTTTTTTTCCCTAAGGCCGTGGTGGTGGAGGCAGTGGCGGTTACTATGGGCAAGGTGGCATGAGTGGAGGTGGATGGCGTGGGATGTACTGAAGCATAACCACCGATATAAAAGTCCTGACAACAGCATCTGGTCTACTAGACTTTCTTACAGATTTAATTTCTTTTGTATTTTAAGAACTTTATAATGACTGAAGGAATGTGTTTTCAAACTATTATTTGGTAAAGCAACAGATTGTGATGGGAAAATCTGTTTTCTGTAGGTTTTATTTGTTGCATACTTTGACTTAAAAAAATAAATTTTTATATTCAAACCACTGATGTTGATACTTTTTATATACTAGCTACTCCTGAGGATGTGCTGCTTTCATAAGATTTGGGTTGATGTATTTTACTATTAGCTCTACAAGAAGTAGTTTAGTGTAATCTTAGAGGACAGTGGTTCACCTCTGCATAAACTACAAGTCTTAATAAGCAGACATCTAGAATAGAGCTTGGAAAATAATTAGTGTAACTCTTTAATAATTTCTCCTTGACAATACTGTAAATATAAAACCTTAAAGATGAATTTAGGTGGCTTCAGGAGTATAAATTCAGCTAATTCTATATTATTCTTTTTCAAAAGTCATTTATCAGGCATAGCTCTGAAGTGTTAATGATCTAAGAGGTATCTGGCTATATGAATATTCATAATTGTGTTACCTGCAGATGGGAGTGTTTAAAGTTTAAATTCTAGCCCTAGATTTTAGAATAAATCCCCTCAGCACTTGACTGACGTACCAAAAAAATGTTTCCCAAAAGTGATAGTTGTAAGTTCTCAAAATGTCTTAGACTAAGTTAAGGTTCTCAGTGACATGAGCATTCAGTGCAAGTACAAAGATATTTACCATGGAGTATAATTAATTCTCACAGATGTATTTTCAGCTTCCAGCCCAATAGTTAAAGCATATGGTTTTTTAATAACAACTGTATAGATGACTACTTTAAAAAAAAATGTAAGACACAAGTCCATGTCTTGAGAGTCTTGCGATTGGATTTTGCATCTGATGATATGTTTGGAGTTTTAGAGCCATTGTGTTAAAAAATTATATGTAGCAAGGAAAAGGTGCTTTTTTACTTTTAATCCCTTTGATCAATATGGCTTTTTTCCAAATTGGCTAATGGATCAAAATGAAACCTGTCAATGTGAATTCAGTTATTGAACTTGTTACTTGTTTTTGCTAGAAATGTTATTAATGTAATAAATATCATTGTGGGAGATAAGGAAAAAAAAAAAAAAAAAAAAAAAAGAAATATAAGCAGAAGGAGAGAGTCCAGGACAAAGGCCTGCTCACATTACCCCATATTTGGATTTTTTCTACCAGCCAATGTTGTGACTTCGTTTTTCAACTTTTGATGAAGGTACTCCTTAAAGCATGATTGTGGTTCATAATGATAAAAGCTTGTGTTATGCTCAATAATAATATTTTATCGCCCAAATCTTACACAATTTGTAGAGCTGTTCCTTGTTATCAGAGGCTGTCAGTGGTGATAGAATGAGTGTGCTCATATGCAATTATGCTGCTGCGGCTGTGGACAAGATTGAAATAATCTTGCTGCTTTGGGTTTTAAGTTTGAATCAAAAATGGATATAGCATTCAGTTGCATTATTGTACCTGGCTCCTTTTAACACTCACTGGTCCCCATGGGTAGGAAGCAGTACTCTGAGATCTTTAGCTTCTCAACTCAGATACTGCGTTCAAGCAAAGACTGGAGAAGAGAAAAGTGACTTAAAATAAAAGCATAATTGACCAAACTGATAGCATTTTATAGATGATATAGAAGCAGAGCAAAAAATATATGAGAAAGCCCCTCTCCTCTAATATCATCCATATTTAACAAAAAATTCTACAACATAGAAAATGTTCTCAGTGTTCTTTTAATACATGGAACATGTACTATGTTGAGGTGCAATTTTAAAGAGGTTATCTATCTATCTATCAAATGGGATCTTGTGACAGTAAGATTAGTATATCTAGGTGGTTGGAACCGTGCCACTAGAATCTGCAGTGTTTGGTATTGACAGTATTTGAGCTAAGCTCACGCTTTGGGAGTTTTTACACAGTTAATCTGTAACTTTGCTCTATGATTATAGTGTTCCTGTGACAGCTAATGCCACAGTACATACACAGCTACTGCTTGCCCTACCATCTCCATCCCTATCCACATATTACTTACTTTATAGCCTAACGATTCCTGTGGAAAGCAAACCTAAAACGTGACAGTAGTAATTCTAGGTCCTTTTTCTTTACAGTTCTTTCAAATAGCCTTCCAGAGAACAGTGGTGAAACAATTCAATTAAAATTTCTTGTTCTTCCTGTTACCAGAAGAGCTGTCTATGTAGTAGGATCACATAGCAAGGGCAGATTTAGAAAGACTTTACATATGTTTACATACAACTGTTCAGAGATCAGCAAGGTGACAAGGGAAAACCGTGTCTTTCTCTTTAGACTTGTGCCTATCTCTGATACTTCAAACCATAATATAACAATCCAAATACTCATAGGAAACTTTGTAAATATATCATGAATTAAAAAAAGCCTTGCACTTATTGAGGGTGTTTTTCTCATAACATCCAATCACAGAAAAGACATTAATCAAATTATGATTGAGAGGTAGGTAAAGCAGGACTACTTGTTAGGATTTATGTACAGATTAAGTAATAGAAAACTGAAGTTTAGTTGCATGATATTCCATGATTGTATATTTAAGGATTATGAAATTAAATTATTAAAATTATTTTATATAAAATAATTATTTTGTATAAATTTAAAATTATTAAAATAAATTATGGATTTGTGAATTAAGAAAAAGTGCTTTTAGAAACTTATTTACTTCATCTCCTTTTTACAGATCAAGAAACCATGCTAAGAATTATTTGGGCACTGCTTCATTAATTACCTAATGGATTAATTCGGCAAAATTTAAGGTCAGCCCATTTTAAACCAGTTCTGCTCTCTCCACTATAATTACTGAGGAAAATACACTAGTACTGTTCAGTGGCAAAGCCAAGTTTTGGATGTTTGCTCTCAAGTCTGTATAAGTGGAAAAGCAGAGAGAAGAGTAAACTGGTGCTCTGTCTCTTGTTTCCTATGTGCTTATCTGTCTATAAACAAGTTAAAATTCAAAGTGTTATTGATACACACTAATCTTTAGAGGGAAATCTAGGCTCCTGCCACCATTCTTTCGTCTTTCATTACCTCCCATCAAAATCCCTCCACTCCACTTTCTCCACCAACCCCCAAAAGTTTGAATTCTGATGTGAGTCAAGCACATTTCTTTACTGAGAAGAAGGAGGAAAGAAGTTAACCATTCTCTCTTCTGCAGGTTCCCCTTTCATCCAGGTCTCTTGAATGATCTCTTTAGAATGATGTCTCTTGGATCTTTTCTCACTCTTCGTCCCATGGGGTACAGTCAGATAGTGTAGGGCTGCTCTGACTTGGGATCTTCCTTCCCCTAGCACTGGGAGCTCACCCACTGGGAGACTTGGTAGAACCAGGGTAAAGGTGACTTGGAGCGCACTGTGTACCTGGAGGGCCAAAAAGAGGTCTCAAAGTTCACCTGGGCTCATGGAGATATAAATAACTCAGAGGTTTGGGGCTGTAGTCTTATCTGGTAACTAAGAATTCATTTGCCTCAAGAATCTTTTGTGCACAGACTTCTTGGGCACCCATTACGGCAGGATTTGGGGAGAGGGGATTCTGGCTACATGTCTCTCTTCATTAGAGACACTGCTAATTCAAGGCAGGCACTTTGTGTTAGCTTTAGCATCCCAGCCTCCCCCTTCTCCTCTTTTTGTGGCTGATGTCCATGTTGGTGACCAATATTCTCAGAGTCTCTTCTTCTTAGGTCATGAAAGACCAACTTTTAGATAAGAATCTGGTAACTTAGGAACTCATGAGTTATAACTGATAAGACTATGTATTTTCTGTTCAGAGGTCTTTGCAATAGGTCATGGCTTAAAACCCTTCATTATTTTGAAATTTACATGTAATATACAGAATAACAAATTTTAGGATTTTAAGCATCTGCCACTATGGTGTAGGAAGAGCTTTGGAAGCCTCATCTCACTTTATAGAAGCCTCCTCAATTATGGGTAAGGCTGAAGAGTGAAGCACTTGGCTGGTGCTGCCCCAGAGTATGTGAATCACTTCATTGTTCAGTGCCCAAGGCAGCATCCATAAAGGTGAAAATTTCATAAATGCTGCATGAAGTGTGAAGATGATGGAGAATCTAACTCCTACCTTCATCAGGCATTCCATGCTGGCTGTAAACAATTTTACTGAGTAAAAATCTCGCCACTTACCAATGACCTTGTAATAAAAACACCTTGTAGCAAGCTGGAAACAAATACTGTACTCCACCCCCCCCCTCCCCCCATGGTTATTTTGTACCAATCTGCAGAGGCATATTCATATCGTGGAAATCACTTGTAGCTGTGAATATACTGTGGTCCTGTTCTTTGGGTTCACCAGAAAATTCCTGGTCTTTCAGGATACCTTGCCTGTATTGGAACTTTTTGCTCTCTCTAAGGCAATCTTTTCTTTTCTCCCCCCACCCCCCAGCAACTATGCAGTATTAGTTGTTAAGATAAGAATGACTCCATTTGGAATATTGCATAACATGTTGCAATCTGTCTAAATCCATAACTTGATTTTCTGGCAAAATGTGAGGGCAACCTGGCTATAACATCTGTTACTCCTTTAATGGCCAGGATTGATTCAACCAATTTAGTTTGGGTAACTCTTCCTAAATTTACCCAGTTTAGAATTACTTCCAGGTATGGGTTTCACTGATCATGAAGATGAAATTAGTTTTTCCTACATAATGGCTTTTTAGAGGCAGACCTTTGTGTGGAGAAGAAAAGAACATAAAGAACATGAACCCAGATATGGAAAATTTCTTTATTTTTTGTTGTTTTCTAATTGACTGTATCCCTTCTTTTCATTGCCTTGGCAAGGTTGGGAGATATTGGCTCATTAGCTCTATATTTACAGAAGCTTGTCAATCAATTCCACGTCTTTGTCAGCTCCCAGGCAGGGCTCCCTGCCAAGCACAACAGAGCTCCATTTACCCTCAATGCAGCAGGTCTATGGTACCCCACTGTGGCACTTTAGTAACCAATGGAAAACTGACAGCAAATGTCTGGCATGGGAGAAGTGAGATAGGCACTTATAAGAATCAGGGCTTAAGGGAGGAAGGGTGATTTGGGAAAATAGCCACCTCATGGGGAATCTTTCAAGTGAATTTTGTAGCAAGTTCATTGATTAATTAACTCATTCATCCATTTATTCACTAAATGAATATTTCTCACGTGCCTCCTATGTGTTAGCATATTGCCAAGTATTATGTATGAACACTCACCCTTTTGTGGCTTCATTCTGAATTGAGAACCCAAATTTCCTATAACTCTGTCCAAGATTAAAATTTATAACCCCTCTCCAAAACACTTACTGATTTAAATCTGGAATTAAGTTTGAAGAATTAGCCTTCCAGCTATGCTTCCATTCTTAGTCTTGATTTTCTTCTTCCAACTAATATGGTTGGTTGTGAATCTCAACTCCGCATTCTTATACTTAAATCAGTGTGTGTGTGGAGAGGTCTTTAAAAATTATGAGGTTGGCAGGTAAGGGAGAAAAGTCAAATGATTAAGTTTGTATTTAACACAGTTGAAAAGACTTGGGAATCATTAGGGAAGGTTTCTGTCCTCAGATTTCTAGGTAAGCACAGAATGTGCCTTGGTTATGGGTAAGGTAATTGCTCTAGAAGATCAGGGCATTGCTCTGTGTGCTGTAAGCATTTAGAGATATGATATGCTTCAATAAGCTGAAATTGTAAAGAAAATTGTTATAGGGAACCAAACTCTCGGCAACTGGAGTCAGGTGATTGCATTGGTTTGAAGAATGGATAAATCAAGAAAAGAATAATTTAAATGGTTTTGGACTTATACTTGCTGTCTGAAACATTCCCCAACTATTTGAGCTTTCTTCTAACCCCCTCCACATCCCCCTGCTTCTTCATGAATTCTGGTCTCACTGTCTGCCTGAAATAGGGTAGCACATGATGTATATTTAACTGTAGCATGATGAACTAATAACAACTTTCAATTAGAGATTTGCTTTGCTGTAGGTCTTTTGAGGGACTTAGAAATTTTAAGTCACCATGCAAATGCTACTGAGTTTATCCAATGTGTGGAGATGCAGGTCTTTGAGATTTTGACAAGACACTTAGGAAACTGCTGTAGGTCTCCAGACTCATGTGTGAATGAATTTCATTGAATGAAAGAGAAAGCCTAAACTAAAATGCCGTCAGGGGTCTGGCATTTGCATGAAACTGGCCTAAAATAAGAATAGGAGATGGTGGAGATTGTGGTAAACCAGAGCAGTACATTTCAAATTATCTGTTTGGATTCAACAGACATATGATCAGTTTGCTAAATTGCTATAAAAGTTTCTAAAGCTGAGGCTCAGTTTCTGTAGTTAACTTGTTGCAGACCATTAACAGTTCATGGACTGACACCAGTTTGTGGATGAAACTTAGAGCAGGCTAAGGATATTAAAATTCAGAAATTTAAAACATATGTACAAACCAGATAAAATCTACCCTTAGACAAAATCTGACCTGCAGCCTTCAGTTGTGACCTCTAGTTTAGGCACTGACTAGGGAATTTTTAATTTCTTATATTCCACAATTTTGTCAGTTTTTCCTGCACTGTGTAAGCCTGGTCTAAGTCACTTAATGTTTAATTTCACTTATGACCTGTATCCTATGCCATTCCAGACTAATCTTGTATTTTTTAATAATTCATTTAACTTCTCATGTAAGTTTTCCCATCTTATAAAATCTGAAAGTACAGTGATATAATTTTCTGACTTATTGGCATTTATTTAGCCACTCACATGTAAACAGTTTCTCCAGGAAATCTCTTCTGATAGAATCTTCTTAACTCCTTAAGTTTAATATGGTAGATAAAACTGTACCTTTACTATGATTTTAGGTCACCATTTTGAACAAACTCTAGTTATGTCCTAAGGCGCTGGTATGTAGGGCTGGTTGTCAGTTTTCTTTCCAGAAAGTGGCCTCAGACTGCTTCTTTTATGTCAGCTAATGATTTTGGATTTTTGTCTTGCAAGCAGTAAAAAGCCATTGGAAGATTTTAAGCAGGACCATAAGAGTATCAGATTTACATCTTAGAAAAGGCCATTATGGCAGCCATTTATTTGGAGTTTGAGATTTTAGGGGTTGAGATAAGAGACAAGGTATTGTAAAATAAAACATTATGATGGTTTGACCAAAGTATAGAATGTATACATGTATACAATGTATGTGGTCCAAGAATAACAGGTAAAAGAAAATAATTGAAAAATTCCACTTACAAAAACCTGAAACCATTTAGCATAATACAGTTACGTTCACTATATTCAACTTAAGAAATCAAGTTAGAAAATTTAATTTACTTGTCCCAATCTTCTTTCAAGTATTAAGAGATAGAGGCATCTACATGAAAAGTTAAACAATTTTTAAATAAAGCACAAGATGAGTTTGGAGTGGCATTAGAATCTTGGACTTGGTTGCAGTAAACTAGGCAAAATATTATAAAGAGGTGACTAAAGCACTGGCAGAGAAGGTGGAGAGAAGAAAATAGATTTGGGGGTTCAAGAACCATAAAAGAGGTAGAATCCATTGGATTCAGTTTTCAATTGGATGTGAGAATTGAAGGAGAAAGAACTGTCAAGACTACCTCCTGGGGACTTCCCTGGTGGTCCAATAGTAAATAATCTGCCTTTCAATGCAGGGGCTGCGGGTTTGATCCCTGGTCAGAGAACTAAGATCCCACATGCCACAGGGCAACTAAGCCTACGCGCCACAACTATTGAGCTTGCGCGCCTCAACGAGAGAGCCCGCGAGCGGCAAGCAACAGAGCCCACACACCCTGGAGCCCATGGACCACAACTAGAGAGAGAAAACCCACACGCAACAACTAGAGAGAAGCCCGAGCGCTGCAATGAAGAGACCACGCACTGCAACAAAAGGTCCCGCATGCCTCAAGGATGATCCCGCGTGCCGCAACTAAGACTTGATGCAGCCAAAAAAAAAAAGAGAATAAATAAATAAATATTAAAATAAAAGAATACCTCCTGGCTTGGGCAGCTAGGTATATAATATTACTTATTAGGAAGTTAAGGACTTGAAAAGGAAGAACAGATATAGGGAGGGGATACAGAAGATGAAGTTTAATTGGGGATACGTTGAGCTGGAGGTAACTGTTGGACATTGAATTAAGGATGTCCTAGGGGCAGTAAGATGCACAGATCTAGAACTCAGGAAAAAAAGCTGAACTGGAAGGTAATTCTAGTAGTCATTAGCTTCTAGGTGATGGTTGCAGCCATAAATTTGGATGAGATCACTTGTGAGTAAATGTTGCATGAGAAAAGCAGAAGGCCAAGAATGCAACACAGAGAAACATAAACAATAATCCTGTTCAGGAAGGCCATGTAGGATAGTAAAGATAGCTCTGTTGGAGTCTAGCTTTCCCCCTACTAGCTTGGGTGAGTTACTTAACCTCTCAGCTTTGGTTTCTCATCTATAAAATGAGGGTAAATAGTGTCTACCCTTAGGATAGTTAAAATGGTTATCAGGATAATTAGAAATAATGTAAAGCTCCTAGGCCAGTGCTAGGATATGTAGCTACCATCAGCATCTTCTTCATCACTATAGTCACTACTAATCAAATTTGTTAGAACTAGGTGACAAGACAAATAGCCTCTGAGTGAAGATAAAGATGCTGACCAGAAGAAACTCATAGGTTTTGGTGTTTCAACATTGGAGTGTCCATTTTGGACACTCAGAAAACTTTTTTTGCTAATTACTATTTTCCAACTACTTTAGGATAGCTAAAATTATTGGAAATATATTATTATAACACTTTCATCTATATTGTTCAAATAAGTGTCATAAAAATAGAGCATCAAATATTAGGCAAAAAAGGCAAAAATTTACTACAGATTGTCATAGGACAAATTTCTCTATCAAAGACAGGAAAGTCTGTATAGAATAAAAAAGAAAGTACAAGATGAAAATTAACTTCTTTTTCTTGGCAAGTGTGGGAGATGCTCCCCCTTCACCACCAATATTTCTTTACTCCTATATTTACCATATCAATGAATAAACATTGATCCATCATTCTCCTAGGCATACAAGCAAGAAACCTTAGAGTCATCCTGGTATGGGTAGTAAAGAGAAGAAAGCTTCTAAAGAATTTGAGAACAGCTTTCTGAACAAAACCATGTCATTGTTCTTGGTCATGACCTTAGTGGACCTTGTGAATTTACAGCTGAGCACATAAGCCACAACTCAATTTTGTGGTTGACAGCATTTTCCTTCCCTACCCTCACCTTTTAGGCAGTCTGCAACATTGTGAGCCTGTCACACTGTGTCTCTAGGAAGAGAATATTAGGCAAAATTTGCAGTTTCTTCTGTCATATTAAGACAAAGGCTAGTGGACATACTATTATGTAATTCACTGAAAAGAAAAGCTCCAAGACAAATTACTAGGCTTATCAATCAAAAGAAATATATCAACTTGATGCACAGAGTTTAGGATGTTTCTCTATAAGATACCAGCTTTGTACTAAAGCCTGATAAAGTCACTTTTCGTAAAACAGCCACTGTGGTACCCTGGCAGTTTGAAGGCAGGCAGTATTTATGCAAGGTCAGAATGTTCTGGGGATACATGGGCACATCCTCAGAGGGCAAGCCATTCAATCTCATTTGCAAGAGGGAGGAAGGCTTATGAATGTTTTAGCACCTTAGTAATCTGACTTGAATGGATTAAGTCATACAATCTTGCTCAAACTAAAGAATATCTTAAGAACTTGTTGAAGATTCAGGGATAAACCAAAAAGTTGTTTAGAAAATAAGAGCTTCAGGAAGATTAATTGAACTGGGGTTATTCTGCTGGAAACATGAAAGGCTAGTGAGAAATTTAATAGCTGTCTACTTCTGTCTTCGTTGCTGTTACAGGTTAAAAGAATGATATATGCTTATATTAAAAAACTCAAGAGATGAAGGAATGTATATGCACAGAGGGAAGGATCTCTGTCATCCCCCAGCAAAAACCACCAATAGTGTGTATATATATCTATATATATATATATATATATTCATCCATACTTTCCCCCATGCTCATATCAATATATTAATAATGCTGTTAATTAATAATAATATTCAAGTCCAAAGCTTCTCAAATTGGTGGGGGAGGAAGAGAAGGGAGAAAAGAAAGGTGGTACAATCACTCCTGAGCTGGAGACAACTAAAAGATTTGATGAACATTTCTCTCTATGACCAAAGACATACCAGATTTCAGTGAGGAAGAAGAGTTGTGTCTTTAAGAATATGGAGAATACAGATTCCATCTCTATTCTCTGCATTACCATATTTCACCGCAGAGAGAAAGGGTAGAGTTCACACCAATGGGTAGATCCCAAGTTAAATGTTGGTTCCTGTAGTTGGCTAACCCACACACATTCCTGAATCCATCTCTATTGTCACCTCCAAGGGCCAGAAACCCACACATACTCCTTTTGGCTGAAGGTGGCCAAAAAGATATTTTTTAAAGTCAGATGGTGGAAAGATTAAATGCTGTTTGTACAAACCACTTTTCATCTTCGTACCTTGAACACAGCATGCAATGAAACTGCAGTAGCCATCTTGATATCATGAGGTAACAAGCTTGATGGAGACTAACACATTCTAGATAGAGGGCCAAACGATGGGGAAGAGCCTGGAACCCTGACAGCATGTTTTTTTTAGATTCCATATATATGTGTTAGCATACGGTATTTGTTTTTCTCTTTCTGACTTACTCTGTAAGACAGCCTCTAGGTCCATTCACCTCACTAAAAATAACCCAGTTTCATTCCTTTTTGTGGCTGAGTAATATTCCATTGTATATATTACCACATCTTCTTTATCCATTCATCTGTCGATTGGCATTTAGGTTGCTTCCATGACCTGGCTATTGTAAATGGTGCTGCAATGAACATTGGGGTGTATGTGTCTTTTTTTTTTTTATAATATATTATTAATATAGCTTGTGGCTAAAACTTCCAAAAGTATGTTGAATAATAGTGGCGAGAGTGGACAACTTTGTCTTGTTCCTGATCTTAGTTGAAATGAATTCAGTTTTTCACCATTGAGGATGATGTAGGCTGTGGGTTTGTCACATATAGCCTTCATTATGTTGAGGAAAATTCCCTCTATGTTTGTGACATCTTTGTCCGGTTTTGGTATCAGAGTGATGGTGTCCTCTTAGAATGAGTTAGGCAGTGTTCCTCCCTCTGCTATATTTTGGAAGAGTTTGAGAATGATAGGTGTTAGCTCTTCTTTAAATGTTTGATGAAATTCAGCTGTGAAGCCATCTGGTCCTCGGCTTTTGTTTGTTGGAATAATTTTAATCACTGTTTCAATATCAGTGCTTGTGGTTTGTCTGTTCATGTTTTCTATTTCTTCCTGGTTCAGTCTCAGAAGTTTGTGCATTTCTAAGAATTTGTCCATTTCTTCCAGGTTTCTTCCATTTTATTGGCATATAGTTGCTTGTACTAATCTCTCATGATCCTTTTCTTTCTGCAGTGTCAGTTCCTACCTCTCCTTTTTCGTTTTTAATTCTATTCATTTGAGTCTTCTCCCTTTTTTTCTTGATAAGTCTGGTTAATAGTTTATCAATTTTGTTTATCTTCTCAAAGAACCAGCTTTTAGTTTTGTTGATCTTTGCTATCGTTTCCTTCATTCCTTTTTCATTTATTTCTGATCCGATCTTTATGATTTCTTTCCTTCTGCTAACTTTGGAGTATTTTTGTTCTTTCTCTAATTGCTTTAGGTGTAAGGTTAGGTTGTTTATTTGAGATGTTTCTTGTTTCTTGAGGTAGGATTGTATTGCTGTAAACTTCCCTCTTAGAACTGCTTTTGCTGCATCCCATAGGTTTTGGGTCATCGTGTTTTCATTGTCATTTGTGTCTAGGTATTTTTTGATTTCCTCTTTGATTTCTTCAGTGATCACTTGGCTAATAAGTAGTGTGTTGTTTAGCCTCCATGTGTTTGTATTTCTTACAGATTTTTTTCCTGTAATTTATATCTAGTCTCAAAGTGTTGTGGTCAGAAAAGATACTTGATACGATTTCAATTTTCTTAAATTTACCAAGGCTTCATTTGTGACCCAAGATATGATCTATTCTGGAGAATGTTCCATGAGCACTTGAGAAGAATGTGTATTGTGTTGTTTTTCAGTGAAATGTCCTATAAATATCAATTAAGTCCATCTTGTTTAATGTATCATTTAAAGCTTGTGTTTCCTTATTTATTTTCATTTTGGATGATCTGT
>NW_020172676.1:2057182-2177478 GCF_003031525.2 Neophocaena asiaeorientalis asiaeorientalis | reverse complement strand
GAAGTTTTCAACTATAATCTCTTCAAATATTTTCTCAGTCCCTTTCTTTTTCTCTTCTTCTTCTGGGACCCCTATAATTTGAATGTTGGTACATTTTATGTTGTCCCAGAGGTCTCTGAGACTGTCCTCAATTCTTTCCATTCTTTTTTCTTTATTCTTCTCTGAAGTAGTTATTTCCACTATTTTATCTTCCAGGTCACTTATCCATTCTTCTGCCTCAGTTATTCTGCTCTTGATCCCTTCTAGAGAATTTTTAATTTCATTTATTGTGTTGTTCATTTGCTCTTTAGTTCTTCTGGGTCCTTGTAAAACGTTTCTTGTATTTTCTCCATTCTATTTCCAAGATTTTGGATCATCTTTACTATCATTATTCTGAATTCTTTTTCAGGTAGACTGCCTATTTCCTCTTCATTTTTTAGGTCTCATGGGTTTTTGCGTTGCTACTTCATCTGCTATGTATTTCTCTGTCTTATCATTTTCCTTATCTTACTGTGTTTGGAGTCTCCTTTTTGCAGGCTGCAGGTTCGTAGTTCCCATTGCTTTTGTTGTCTGTCTCCAGTGGCTAAGGTTGGTTCAGTGGGTTGTGCAGACTTCCTGTGGAGGGGAGTAGTGCCTGTGTTCTGGTGGATGAGGCTGGATCTTGTCTTTCTGGTGGTCAGGTCCATGTCTGGTGGTATGTTTTGGTGTGTCTGTGACCTTATTATGATTTTAGGCAGCCTCTCTGCTAATGGATGGAGTTGTGTTCCTTTCTTGCTAGGTGTTTGGCATAGGGTGTCCTGGCATAGGGTGTCCAGCAATGTAGTTTGCTTGTCATTGAATGGAGCTGGGTCTAGGCGTTGAGATGGAGCTCTCTGGGAGATTTTTACCATTTGATATTACGTGGAGCTGGGAGGTCTCTTGTGGACCAGTGTCTTGAACTTGGCTCTCCCACTTTAGTCGCACCGCCCTGACACCTGGCTGGAGCACCAAGAGCGTGTCCTCCTCATGGCTCAGAATCAAAGGGAGAAAAGAAAGAAAGAAGAAGATAAAATAAAATAAAGTTATTAAAATAAAAAATAATTATTTATTCACAAATTTTTAAAGTAATTTAAAAAACCCAAAAAATAGACACAACTCTAGGACAACTTGTAAAAGCAAAGCTATACAGACAAAATCACACACAGAAGCATACACATACACACTCACAAAAAGAGAAAAAGGAGAAAAAATATATATATTTGCTCCCAAAGTCCACCTCCTCAATTTGGGATGATTCGTTGTCTATTCAGGTATGTCACCGATGCAGGGTACATCAAGTTGATTGTGGAGATTTAATCCGCTGCTCCTGAAGCTGCTGGGAGAGATTTCCCTTTCTCTTCTTTGTTTGCACAGCTCCTGGGTTTCAGCTTTGGATTTGGACCCGCTTCTGTGTGTAGGTCGCCTGAGGGTGTCTGTTCCCACCCAGACAGGATGGGGTTAAAGGGGCTGCTGATTCTGGGCCTGTGGCTCACTCAGGCCTGGGGGAGGGAGGGGTATGGATGCAGGGTGAGACTTCGGCAGCAGAGGCCAGCGTTACGTTGCACCAGCCTGAGGCATGCTGTGGGTTCTCCCGGGGAAGTTGTCCCTGGATCACGGGACCCTGGCAGTGGCGGGCTGCACAGGCTCCCGGGAGGGGAGGCACGGACAGTGACCTGTGCTCACACACAGGCTTCTTGGTGGCGGCAGCAGCACCGTTAGCGTCCCATGCCCGTCTCTGGTGTCCGTGCTGATACCCGTGGCTCGCGCCCGTCTCTGGAGCTCCTTTGAGCGGCGCTCTTAATCCCCTCTCCACGCGCACCAGGAAGCAAAGAGGCAAGTAAAAGTATCTTGTCTCTTCTGCAGCTCCAGACCTTTTTCTGGACTCCCTCCCGGCTAGCTGTGGTGCACTAGCCCCTTCAGGCTGTGTTCACGCCGCCAACCCCAGTCCTCTCCCTGGGATCCAACCTCCGAAGCCCGAGCCTCAGCTCCCAGCCCCCGCTTGTCCCGGCAGGTGAGCAGACAGTCCTCTCGGGCTGGTGAGTGCCCGTCGGCACCGATCCTTTGTGCGGGAATCTCTCCGCTTTGCCCTCCACACCCCTGTTGCTGTGCTCTCCTCCGTTAATCCGAAGCTTCCCCCTTCCGCCACCCGCAGTCTCCGCCCACGAAGGGGCTTGCTGGTGTGTGTAAACCTTTCCTCCTTCACGGCTCCTGCCCACTGGTGGGGGTCCCATCCCTATTCTTTTGTCTCTGTTTTTTCTTTTGCCCTACCCAGGTGCGTGGGGAGTTTCTTGCCTTTTGGGAGGTCTGATGTCTTCTGCCTGCGTTCAGTAGGTGTTCTGTAGGAGTTGTTCCACATGTAGATGTATTTCTGATGTATTTGTGGGGAGAAAGGTGATCTCTGTATCATACTCTTCTGCCATCTTGAAGCTCCTCCGGGAGGTAACCCCTGACAGCATTTTTGAGCAGCAGTAACAATGCTGCAACCACATAACTCTAGATTTTTTTGTGGAGAAATAACCCCAGTTTGTCTAAGCCATTGTCAATAGTGACATTTGTTACTTGTAGCTGAAAGCATCCCTAACTGATATAATGTGAAAACCATTTCTATTATCTGCCTAGACAATACTGGTGGATAGACTCCTAATGTCAATATCTTTAGGAATTGAAATCAAGTTTCATGTAGTCCAAAGAGACATATCAAAAAAAATCGGTAGTTCCAGATTAGAGACCTGTTAGGCAGTGAAGACAATTCTTTTCTTGGATATCCTGCTATCTCAGCAGCACATATCAGAGACAAATTGTCTTAGGGCTATGTAAAGAATACATATCAGAGATGCATGGGCTTGTGTTTTCATTGGGAACCAGAATAGCAAAAGCCCTGAAGTCAAAAGGTACTAGGTTGGATCTGGCACCAACAATGACTGTTTCTAACAAAATTATCCATCTAATGAACGTGAAATGGAAGCATTTTTGGCTTTTGTTTCATATTATGAGTAATTATAGCACAGTAGTTAAAAAAGTAGACTAAGAGTTTAAATTGCCTGGGTTTTTACTCTATTACTTCCCAGCTATGAGTCCTTGGGTGAACCAACCTCTTTGTGCCCCTATTTCCTCACATGCAAATTGAGCAGAATAATAGTACCACTTCACAGGATTTTCACAAGGATTTAATGAAGTGGTGCATATAAATTCCTTAGAAGAATGCCTGATCCTCTATAAGTAGTGGGTCTACATAGAAGGCTGTTATGCTTAGCAT
Organism: Neophocaena asiaeorientalis asiaeorientalis; assembly: GCF_003031525.2. Classification (NCBI taxonomy): domain Eukaryota; kingdom Metazoa; phylum Chordata; class Mammalia; order Artiodactyla; family Phocoenidae; genus Neophocaena; species Neophocaena asiaeorientalis. Next base: position 2,174,225 of record NW_020172676.1, on the reverse strand, counting down.
GGTGCCTGTCACATGAAAAATGCCTGGTAATGTGAGCTATTATTCTATTTAACTCATTCTCCCCAGATTTTCCATATAGTATTTTTGGAGGCCACAAATTAAAAAATTAAAAATCATGCCAAGGATATTTTATTGGAGTGCTCTCTTCTTGCTTTTTTGCATTAAGCTCAATTAATACTTTTATAGACTATTGCTCCTGCCCTGCCTTCATATAATCTATTTGTTGTTTTATAAGATATCTACAAAACAGTTTAGAGGGTACTCTGGATGTCATTCTACTTAAGACAATTCAGCCTGAACTGACTTTAGTATTGTCTCCTTGCCCAAGGGCTTAGCCACAGGTGCTCTGTGGGCAGCCAATAAATAGGACAGCCCTAGAACTTATTGTCCAAACTGGGAGATTTCTGATAGAGAAAGGGAGTGCTAATAATAAAAAAAAAATCTAAGACAATAGGAATGAACCTGGTTGTGTGGTCCCTAAATGACTCCCTCTGTTCGGGTAGAGTTGTTCCAGGGAATTTCCCCAACCTCTGCCCACCCATACCATTACAGACCTTTTCATTAGCTTCCAGTGTTTGAATGACAGATTCATTTTGCCTGGGTTTAGGGAGCCTCAGAACAGGGGACCATGTGGGAAGAGGAAGAAGCTGAACTTCCTGATACCGTACCACAGGGAATGTCCTTCCTGGAAAGGGGCATAACAAACTGGCTAAAAATCCACATATTGTAATATTTTAATTTGCTTTGTAAGATTTTCAATGTCTTTTGTTTTAGCTCCACATATGTGAGGTCCTCTTGAACTTGTTCTTCAGTTTGAGCTGCTATAACAAGTACCACAGACTGGGTGGCTTAAACAATAAACATTATTTCTTACAATTCTGGATTCCGGGAAGTCCAAGACCAAGGTAAATTCCACGTCTGGTGAGGATTGTCTTCCTGGTTTGCAAATGGCCATCTTCTTGTTCTCATTGTATTCTTACATGGCAGTGAAGAAAAGAGAGAGAGAAAAATTTCTTGTGTATCTTCTTAATAAAGGCACCAATTCCATTCATGAGGGCTCCATCCTCATGACCTAATCTCCTCCCAAAGACCCACATCTTCCTAATTCCATCACACTGGAAATTAGAATTTCAACCAAATTTGGGGGGTACACAAACACTCAGCCTATACACTGACCTTATTCACTTCTTAATTATTTTGTGCAGAAATACCTTGTTCCAGTCAAATGTTTTATTTATTGTTATGCAAACATATTGCTTGCCATTTCTATCTCTAATCTTGTATACATCTGGTCTCTGTATGTAATACCCTCTCCCATATGAGAAGGTATTATCATAAACTTACATATATATATATAACAATTATAGAAATAATACATTGCTACTACTTGTCATCATAATCATATAACATGGCAACATAAAGACTCCCTCAAATGACCAAATTAGAATGAGTGTTTCATCTCCCATATTAAATCAATTCTATTATATAATTTCCTAAGCTTTCTTAGAAATTAGGTTTATGATCCTGTAAATGTAAAGAGGTAGGTTTTTTTCTCCTTTCTCCTTATAGAAGATTACATTTCTGACATTTTTGATGTGGTCTTTATGTAGGAATTTATTACTTGGGAGGCAAAAATGAACATTAAACTATATGATTCATTGTTGCTATTGAAATAAGAGTAGGCAGGGATAAAAAGTAGTTTGTGTGACTCTTCCCCATTAAGAGTATTCAGTATGATCTTATATACATACGTGTGGCCTGGGCTGTCCTCACCCCTTAACCTCTTCTTTTCGGCCTCACATCTATTCATATCAAACTAAAAACTGACTTACAATGGGCAGTAGAGCTCTCTGACGTTGCAGCCTCACACAGTGATGAAAATACAGTATATGATAGTATTTAACAATTTGCTTAATGTGGAGAATGATTTTAAAATATGAAAAAGTTTTACCTTCTTCTTAATCTCTAGTTACTAGGATAAGCTGAAAACCCCTAGTTAAAAGTGCTTTTTACAGACAACTTACAGTATTACCAAAATACTCTGTATAATTTCTTCCAGACCTCTACTAAATGATTTAGTTAATAGTAATTTATCTAGTCAGGTTTCTAGGATTAAACTCCTTTCATTAACTGTTCCATTTCAAGTTTGCTCAAAATGTGATTGATGAGAAGGTGATGAATTCTAGAAAACATTTTTTCTTTGTCTATTGAGGTGACCATGCAGTTTTTCTTCTTTAATCTGTTAACGTGTTCAGTTACAATACTAGGTTTTCTAATTCCAACGAACCTTGCGTTCATGAAAGAAACATAATTTAGTCACAAGTATTTTTTTGAAGTCAGTTTGCTAATATTCCTATATCTAGGTTTATAAATGAGATTATCCCATAATTTTTTTTCCTTGTACTGTCCTTATGTTTTGTTTTGTTTTTTAAATGTTGGGGGTAGGAGTTTATTAATTAATTAATTTTTGCTGTGTTGGGTCTTCGTTTCTGTGCGAGGGCTTTCTCTAGTTGTGGCAAGGGGGGCCACTCTTCATCGCGGTGCATGGGCCTCTCACTATCACGGCCTCTCTTGTTGCGGAGCACAGGGCTCCAGACGTGCAAGCTCAGTAGTTGTGGCTCACGGGCCTAGTTGCTCCACGGTATGTGGGATCTTCCCGGACCAGGGCTCGAACCCATGTCCCCTGCATTAGCAGGCAGATTCTCAACCACTGCGCCACCAGGGAAGCCCTGTCCTTATGTTTTTAAAAAAATTAATCACTCATTCTTCTCTAGGCGTTTGAAATGGCTTAATGTCATAAAATCCACACTAGGACTACAACTTTATCTTCTAACTGTATAACATTTCAGAAACTGTCCGTAGACTTAGAATTCCAAGTGTTATAAGGGGTGATTGCAATTCGTGATTATATTGCTATTAATTAATAAGGAAGGGCTTCCCTGGCGGCTCAGTGGTTGAGAGTCCGCCTGCCGGGAGGCGGCGGAGTGTTCCTTCCTCTGCTCTATTTTGGGAGAGTTTGTGAAAGATAGGCATTAGCTCTTCTCTAAATGTTTGATGAAATTCACCTGTGAAGCCATCTGGTCCTGGGCTTTTGTTTGTTAGAAGATTTTTTTTTTTCGCTGTACGTGGGCCTCTCACTGTTGTGGCCTCTCCCGTTGTGGAGCACAGGCTCCGGATGCACAGGCTCAGCGGCCATGGCTCATGGGCCCAGTCACTCTGCAGCATGTGGGATCTTCCCTCACTGGGGCACGAACCTGTGTCCCCTGCATTGGCAGGCGGACTGACACCCACTGCGCCACCAGGGAAGCCCTGTTGGAAGATTTTTAATCATAGTTTCAGTGCTTGTGATTGGTCTGTTTATATGTTTGATTTCTTCCTGATTCAAGCTCAGAAGTTTGTGCTTTTCTAAGAATTTGTCCATTTCTTCCAGGTTGTTCATTTTATTGGCATATAGTTGCTTGTAGTAATCTCTCATGATTCGTTGTATTTCTGCAGTGTCAGTTTTTACTTCTCCATCTTCATTTCTAATTCTGTTGATTTGAGTCTTCTCCCTTTTTTCTTGATGAGTCTGGCTAATGGTTTATCAGTTTTATCTTCTCAAAGAACCAGCTTTGGACTTCCCTGGTGGCGCAGTGTTTGAGAGTCTGCCTGCCAATGCAGGGGACATGGGTTCGTGCCCCGGTCCAAGAAGATCCCACATGCTGCGGAGCGGCTGGGACTGTGAGCCATGGCCGCTGAGCCTGCACGTCCGGAGCCTGTGCTCCGCAACGGGAGAGGCCACAACAGTGAGAGGCCTGCGTACTATAAAAAAAAAAAGAACCAGCTTTTAGTTTTAATGATCTTTGCTATCGTTTCCTTTATTTCTTTTTTCATTTATTTCTGATCTGATCTTTATTTTTTCTTCCTTCTGCTAACTTTGGGGATTTTTGTCCTTCCTTCTCTATTTGCTTTAGGTATAATGTTCGGCTGTTTATTTGAGATGTTTCTTGTTTCTTGAGGTAGGATAGTATTAATGTAAACTTCCCTCTTAGAACTGCTTTTGCTGTATTCCATAGGTTTTGGGCCGTCGTGTTTTCATTATCATTTGTTTCTAGGTATTTTTTGATTTCCTTTTTGGGTTCTTCAGTGATCTCTTTGTTATTAGTAGTGTATTGTTCAGCCTCTGTGTATTTGTATTTTTTACAGTTTTTTTTTTCCTGTAATTGGTATCTAGTCTTATAACGTTGTCGTCAGAAAAGGTACTTGATATGATTTCAATTTTCTTAAATTTGCCAAGGCTTAAATTTACCCCTATAATTTCTTAAATTGTGACCAAGATATGATATCTCCTGGAGAATGTTCCATGAGCACTTGAGAAGAAAGTGTCTTCTGTTGTTTTTGGATGGAATGTCCTATAAATATCAATTAAGTCCACCTTGTTTAATGTATCGTTTAAAACTTGTGTTTCCTTATTTATTTTCATTTTGGATGATCTGTCCCTTGGTGAAAGTGGGGAGTTAAAGTCTCCTACTATGATTGTGTTACTGTCGATTTCCCCTTTTATGGCTTTCAGCATTTGCCTTATGTATTGAGGTATCTAATGCATCTTCTTCTTGGATTGATCCCTTGATCATTATGTAATTAGTGTCCTTCTTTGTCTCCTGTAATAGTGTTTATTTTAAAGTTTATTTTGTCTGATATGAGAATTGCTACTCCAGCTTTCTTTTCATTTACATTTGCATGGAATATCTTTTTCCATCCCCTCACTTTCAGTCTGTATGTGTCCCTAGGTCTGAAGTGGGTTTCTTGTAGACAGCATATATACAGGTCTTGTTTTTGTATCCATTCAGCCAGTCCATGTCTTTTGGCTGGAGCATTTAATCCATTTACATTTAAGGTAATTATCAATATGTATGTTCCTACTACCATTTTCTCAATTGTTTTGTGTTTTTTATTGTAGGTGTTTTCCTTCTCTTGTGTTTCCTGTCTGCAGAATTTCCTTTAGCATTTGTTGTAAAGCTGATTTGGTGGTGCTGAATTCTCTTAGCTTTTGCTTGTCTGTAAAGCTTTTAATGTCTCCGTCAAATCTGAATAAGATCCTTGCCATGTAGAGTAATCTTTTTTTTTTTTTTTTGCGGTACACAGGCCTCTCCCGCTGCGGAGCACAGGCTCCGGACACGCAGGCTCAGTGGCCATGGCTTACAGTTCTAGCTGCTCCACGGCATGTGGGATCCTCCTGGACTGGGGCATGAACCCGTGTCCCCTGCATCAGCAGGCGGACTCTCAACCACTGCGCCACCAGGGAAGCCCTTGTAGAGTAATCTTGGTTGTAGGTTTTTCCATTTCATCACTTTAAATATGTCTTGCCACTCCCTTATGGCTTGCAGAGTTTCTGTTGAAAGATCAGCTGTTAACCTTATGGGGAGTCCCTTGGATGTTATTTGTTGCTTTTCCCTTTTCAATATTTTTTCTTTTGATAGTTTGATTAATATGTGTCTTGGTGTGTTTCTCCTTGGATTTGTCCTGTGTGGGACGCTCTATGCTTCCTGGACTTCATTGACTATTTCCTTTTCCATATTAGAGAAGTTTTCAACTATAATCTCTTCAAATATTTTCTCAGTCCTTTTCTTTTTCTGGGACCCCTATAATTTGAATGTTGGTGTGTTTAATATTGTCCCAGAGGTCTCTGATACTGTCCGCAATCTTTTCATTCTTTTTTCTTTATTCTGCTCTGCAGTAGTCATCTCCACTATTTTATCTTCCAGGTCACTTATCTGTTCTTCTGCCTCAGTTATTCTGCTATTGATCCCTTCTAGAGAATTTTTAACTTCATTTATTGTGTTGTTCATCATTGTTTGTTTGCTCTTTAGTTGTTCTAGGTCCTTGTTAAACGTTTCTTGTATTTTCTCTATTCTATTTCCAAGATTTTGGGTCATGTTTACTATCCTTACTCTGAATTCTTTTTCAGGTAGACTACCTATTTCCTCTTCATTTGTTCCATCTGGTGGATTTTTACCTTGTTTCTTCATCTACTGCGTATTTCTCTGTCTTCTCATTTTGCTTAACTTACTGTGTTTGGGGTCTCATTTTTGCAGGCTGCAGGTTCGTAGTTCCTGTTGTTTTTGGTGTCTGTCCCCAGTGGCTAAGGTTGGTTCAGTGGGTTGTGTAGGCTTCCTGGTGGATGGGACGGGTGCCTGTGTTCTGGTGGATGAGGCTGGATCTTGTCTTTCTGGTGGGCAAGACTATGTCCAATTGTATGTTTTGGGGTGTCTGTGAACTTCATATGGTTTTAGGCAGCCTCTCTGCTAATGGGTGAGGTTGTATCCTTGTCTTCTAGTTATTTGTCATTTGGTGTCCCACAGTAGAACTTGCTGGTCATTGAGTGGAGCTGGGTGTTAGCGTTGAGACTGAGATCTCTGGGAGAGCTCTAGCCGAGTTTTATTACATGTGGCCGGGAAGTCTCTGGTGGACCAATTCCTGAACTCGTCTCTCCCACCTCAGAGGCTCAGGCCTGACACCCGGCCAGAGCACCAAGACCCTGTCAGCCACATGGCTGGAGAAGATGGGCTATGAGTTGGGTGTCAACCACTGCCCTGTTGTAGCTCTGTCTCATCTGTCTCCAAAGGTCACCCAGATACATTGGGTTGTTCCACCATACCTTAGAACTTGCACATGCCAGTCTGGGATTTGTAGATGTCCTGATACTCTTCATTGAAATACCTTGCATTCATGATGTGCTAATAGTGTTGGTTCTCTTCAGTTCAGAGACTGGGACAGTCTGACCTTCATATGACCAAGGCAATGGTCCCAAAGTGATAACATGTCAGATTCCAAGAAGGCTTTCTGCAGTGCCTGAGCAGTAGTCCCAAGCAGCCACTCTACTCAGCTGTAGCACTGTGACTGGGGAACTTGGTGGGACCCTCAAACAAGGATTTCTGCCGGCCCTAGATCCTGACTTGCCAACCCAGGCAAGGAGCTGAGGAGAGCGTCTCCTGGCCCCATCTCACTAGAGGAGCTGACACCTGGAAGCTGCTCAGTTTCTAGTTTTTAAATTTTATGCTCTACATAGTTCAGTATCACTAAACATTGCTTTATTCATGCAATATATAAAAAAAAGTGTCCATCTTATTTGTCATTGTGAAATTAAGTGGGAACTTCTAGATAAAGTTCTTATTTTAATGCCTGAAACATCATAGCATGTACTCAGTAAATAAAAGGTAGTTATTTTTAATTATGATAAACTATTCAGACCCTAGATGTACTTAAGCCAAAGTGGAGAGAAAAGGGAACAGAGAGGAGGCAGAAAATTTGGATTCTAGTCCAGCTCTGTAACTAGATGGTGATTTATCTTGGGAAAGTTGAGCTTCAGTTTTCTAATTTGTCAAATGAAGGGTTTGTATGGCTTATATGGGTCTCAACTGTAAGCAGTGCAGGTAAGTAAGTCACAGTAGTTGCCTAGGTAAGAACCGTACTTTTCAAAGAAATTGGTAAACAGTCACTGTTCCTCAGTCTGTGTGATCTGCCATCTCTTTCCAGTTCTTCCTCTCACAGGTTATCTATCTTAATTGAGTTGCTAGTCATAACCTTGAATTGTTTCAGTTAATCATGTTTCTCTCCTGTACTTGCCTAAACTTTTTAGATGTTCTTCATTTGTACTAGTGAGCTAGTGTGTATCTGAACCTCCTCTACCACTCTTTGAAAGAGGCCACATGGATGACTCCATGGAGGGCAACCTGGGATGTCAGACCAAGATGATAACAACTTGGAGGACCATGCCAACAGACTGGCAACTCCTGGCCCTTAGTTGCTCAGGGTTCTGTTTGTTTTCTTGACTTTCTTGTGTTTTTTTGTTTTTTGTTTTAAACAGTGGTGTTGGTTCCTTGGCTTCTCATCACCTCTTCCTTGTTCTTTTGGTATTCCTCAACCCCAATAACTAATTGGTTGAATTTATAATGTGAAAGGCTCAGTTATGCTAGAAAAGTTAATTCCTAAGATCTCTGCAAACATAAGGATTTTATTCTAAAATCATGCAGGAAAAGCTTCTTCTAGAGTTAAAATAAGATGGTCAGCTTGATGTTTAATTGAGAATTGATCCCTTTCTTCTTCATAAAAAGAAAGTGTAATACTTATTCAAAAGCAGAGGCAAAGTTGTGTTTGTCATTATAAGAGATATCTCTGAGATTTGAAGAACTAAGATTAAGGAGACTACAATTATTCTCAAAGTAGAAATAAATAGTTATTTAAAATGCATGTCTTATAGGCAAATGGTTCTTAAAAAATGTTCACTTTTGCAAAGATGAGAAGACAAGGTTAAGAGGAAGGTTTTATTGACCTTCCGAGTGCTAAAAGACATCCCTTTATCATTCTTTTAAGAAAGTTGATGATATTCTAACAGGGCACTAGGCACAAACAGTTTAAAAATTAGATCTGAGAGCCAGGTGTTAGAAGATGAATGCATTATGGTTGAATTATGAGTGTCAGCTACATCTCTTCTTGTCTTAATTAAATACCTCACTAAACCTGCTGGCAGATCTGAGCCACTTCATCAACAGACTCTTCCTCTCATGAGTAATCCCAGCAAACGGGCAATTCTGCTTACCCTCAAGAAGTGTGAGAGATGCCTGTGAGGGCGTGTGTGCTGTGTGCTCCCTATTTGAGGAATGGCATGTGAGGATCAGCTATGGAAATTAGCAGCTTTGGGGTAAGCTGGGTCAAGAGCAGGCAATATATACTCAAATGCTCTCTTAGACAAGAACAAAACATGCTAGGAATATGTAGAACAGGAAGCAGGGTGAGCTTCTGCTACAGTGATCAACAAAACATATTACTGGACATTTTTGGCAGGAGAATATTAAGCTTCCCAGACCCCTGTGCACTTAGCCAATTGATATCAGTTTATGACACTGATGTTAATTTTAGTGGAGTGGCATGTTAAGTTAGGCAGAACAGCAATTCATTTCTCTTGGACCACTGCAAAGCCCTACATGGTTATAATTTTCTCTTCACATTTACCATGACCCAGGGTTGTAGCACTCTCATTCTCATTTTGTTCAGTATCAACCATCCAAACATTAACACTCAGGTAATGGAAGGAGAATGGTTCTTAAGAATTACAAAGTTAAGAAATTTCATCTGCTGAATACAGGATAAGTAGATACAAGTATCTGAATACTACTTAGGTCTATAAAGCATAGATATTATGGATAGTATTTTACTGTTATTTTATTTAAGAAAAAAATAGTTTCCATTATAATCATCCAATTTAATACTAATATGCAATAGTATATTGAATACAATATAATATATTGTACATGTTTTATTATTTTTTCATTTTAAGAAGTATATCTGTCTCCCCAGTAGACCATAAGCTCCTGGAGGGTAGGAGAAAGGGTCTAGCAATAAACCCTTATTCATGACAGGGTCTAGCAATAAACACATGCTAAAAAATGTTAATTGAATAAGCGAATGAAGTATTACCAGATCCCTTTAAAATAAACTAACAAAAATACTACGTGTTAGGCTGTGGAAACCTTATTTCACTCATTTCTAAGTTCTCTTTTCTAAGTTTTTCATTTCACTCGTTTCTAATTGCCACTGTAAAATCTGGGTACTTTTATTTTTTCTAATTTAGGGAAGGAAGAAGAGGCCTAGCAGGTTAATTAATGTGCCTAGTGGCATAGCTAGTAAGAATTGCACCAGATTTTGAACCCAGGTCTTCTAACTTCATAGTTAGAGTAAGATTTCCACTTAAAATAAACATATTTTGAGAAAGTGTTTGTGTTTTATTAATCAAGAGAGAAAGATGTGGTAATACTACTTTTTGTGCAAATTCGAAGGTAACGTTATATATATAATGGCTCTTGGGAACTTGATACTTTTAAAATGCTATGGCCCTTATACAGTGAAAATCTTTAGTTACTTAGTTGTTGTTTTATATAAAACAAGTTTGGAGATAACAAGGACCTACTCTGTAACACAGGGAACTATATTCAATATCTTGTAGTAACCTATAATGGAAAAGAATCTGAAACAGTATATATATGTATATATAACTGAATCACTTTGCTGCATACCTGAAACTAGCACAACACTGTTAATTAACTGTACTTCAATTAAAAAATGATTAAAAAAAAACAGATTTAGGCAGAAGAACCTGCTGATTCCAAGTATGAGCCTAGGAGAATGGGCTGAGTCAGAACTCGCTAACCTTTTCAAAATAGTCTGGGAACACTTTCTGTTAGCTAGACCGCAGGATGAGTCTAGCTGGGGAGGGGAAAAATCACCCACTGTATTTTATTAATGGGAAATTTGTCATTCTGCTTTTAATTGAAGGATTAAAAGGGAGAAACAAGAATACTTCATATTTTAATTCCTGTGTGATTTAGGGTTCCAGGCTTCAGAGATTTCTCCCAGGCACACAAGGATGGCAAGGCTTGGTCAAGAGTCACTGCCTTTGCTTGGTTCCCCCCATCCCCCGGCCCCGAACCGTACTGTGAGACAAGGATTTGTGTGCATGTGGTTTATTCAAAGGCACTCCAGGAAACAGCATTGGGAGTGGACAAGTTAGACAGGGAAGGATAGGAAACCAACAGTTTAGTATCAGGCAAGTTACTTCTGTGGTTAAACGGGCCCTTGTTCCCTCTGAGGAATTACAGGAAGGCCTGTTGAAGGTGTACTTCAAGTTATTCCATCCGAGGGGCAAGGAAGCTGAGGTGTTCTGTCCACCAATGTCTCTTTCACCGTTGATTGATGGCTACTTCTGAGATAAGTAATTGGTACTTCTTGCTTGCCTGGAGTGGGCCAAGCTTCTCTTATGATCAGAAAGACACAGGTGTTTTTAGTGATCAGCTTTGGGTGTGCAGAAGTGAATGCTAAGGGTATATGGAGCTACATACCTATGAAGGGAAAGATAATAATGCCCAACAACATCTTTAGCACTTTACATTTACAAAAGATTTTTAGTAGCAATACCTGATCTTAGTTTTGATTCTTACAACCATCTTGTGATATCAGGCCAAGTACTACTATTTTTATTTTACAGAAGAGGAAATGGAAGCACAGAGAGGTTAAGTATGCTGTCCACTCATATGTCCATTCACCACTTATGGATGAAAGAAGAGGGTAAGTGAGATTATCTAAGAGAAAGAATTTTTCTTAATCTCATGGAGACTATGTACCACATAAAGGGACTATTAAATTATCAGTTTTTTTAAAGCTTTAAACAGTTGGCTATATAGTTTACCCTTTTCCTACTTAGGAGAGGAGTGGGGATGGGGAATCAAAAGGAAGACCACATCATCTAAAGATAAAATGAAAACATTATTATTTGCTCTTCACTTCCAAAATGCACTGTGATTTAACATTTTCAACTCTTATATATTCATGTTCTTTAAAATATCAACTTTTTTAACGCTTACAAATGGGGACATCAAATTGGCCTTTACCAAATCCTCTTCATTCTACCTCTGTAATATTTCTAAATGCCTTTTGTCCTATCTCCCTTGCTATCACCATAGTCCAGATCCTTTTTTTTTTAACCTCACATGGACTAAATCTTCTAATTTGTATATTCAATTAATGTCTTCCCATTCCAGTCCATCTACAGACTTGCTGCCATGTGAATTTTACTGAGAACACCTCATATCTTGCCATTTCCTGCTCTAAAATCTTTTTGCCTAAAGAACAAATTCTGTGTACATCAAAATGGGATTTGAAATTTTTTTGACAGGGCCTCAGTCCACCAGTAGATCCCTCCAGGATCTTTGGAACAGTCCCCCTATTGCATCTTTGTACTGGCTCTACTTCCTGGAAGGTCCTTCCTTTTCATCTGTATAGGCCCCTATACTCTGCAAATTCAATCTTTAGAACCATGCCACCTCTTCCAGAAAGCCTTTCCTGATATGTTCAGGCAAAAATTATTTTTACTACCTAGTCTGAGCATTGTTTGCATGGTCAATATCAGTGTATCTGTCTTATTCCCCCATTAGACTGTATCTTTTACAGTGACTTGCTCATGACAGATGTTCAAAATATGTTGATTTTTTTGAATGATTAAAGGGAGGCAATATATCTGTTCAACTATAACACCTAATTAGTAATGTTAAACATCTTTGTGTTATTTACTATACATGGACACTGAATGATTTTTTTTTTTAATTTTTGGTTGCATTGGGTCTTCATTGCTGTGCGTGGGCTTTCTCTAGTTGCTGTGAGAGGGGCTACTCTTCGTTGTAGTGCATGGGTTTCTTATTCTGGTGGCTTCTCTTGTTGCGGAGCACGGGCTCTAGGCACGTGGGCTCAGTAGTTGTGGTTCGCGGGCCCTAGAGCACAGGTTCAGTAGTTGTGGCACACGGGCTTAGTTGCTCCGCGGCATGTGGGATCTTCCTGGACCGGGGCTTGAACCTGTGTCCCCTGCATTGGCAGGCGGATTCTTAACCACTGCGCCACCAGGGAAGTCTGGACACTGAATGATTTTTAAGAAACACAAATTAAATACAAATAATTTCTTATGCCATGTAGCACATCTATAAATGTTGTTGCCGATAAGTTAAACAGGGATGTGTGAAAAGTCATTGCAGGATCTAACAGTTGGAGTGGATGCCAAGGCCTATAAATACCTAAAGAGAACTCTTGAAGACTGAAGGATGCTTTTAATGGCACACATTGTTCCATGTAGATTATATAAACGCATGGTTTTAAATACATAATTAGAGTCTTGTTTGTAGTTCTGTACCCAATGGATCTTAGCAGATTCTTTATTTTCAAACCACTTGAAAAGAAACAAATGAAAACTTATATAACATGAATGAGTTAATATTTTTAACCTGATGTATTTTTTTTAATGGAAAAGATTTCTTCCTTTGAATCATCATAGGTAATATTTATTCTGATGATGAACATGTATTAAACATAATAACCTATAATTTCTGACAGGTGAAACAAGATTGGATTTCACATATTAAAATAGTTTGATTTTCCATCTCTTTGAAATTTATTTGAAATGCAGACATTCTCATTGATTTTTGTTTCCACAGTCTACATTCCAAGGACACTGCATATTTTGGATACAAATAGTGTTTTCTTTCTTTTCAATTCTTGTCTTTGTGCAAGAGGAAAGTTTGGATGGCCAATAAAATGAAATTATTAGGCATTCCTCTAAACTGTAAAAAATAGGGCCAACAAATTGAATAAATATTCCTTAGACTCTTAAGATCTTTCATAGACTTAGATTTCTTGTAGTTAGGAAAATGTTTAGTATAGGGGACCTGTTTAAGGAGAGAGAAGTAATACTTTCCTTTCTATAATCTTCCTCATCTCCTGTTCCTTCTTCAAACAAGATTTGAAAACATGAAACTTGATTAAATAATCTAATTTTAAAATTATAAAATGAACACACAAAAAGGAAGTCTTTGTATTTCAAATGAAATTAATTCTTGGCATCAGGGACACCCCAAAGGGAACTAATTTTAACCAGTGTCTCAAGAGTAGTATTACACTTTAGTAATTACACTTTAGTAGACTAAGCAATAAGAAAACGGCTAATCCAAAAAAAGTATGTCTATGTGAATGTTTTTAAAGACAGATTGGGAAACTGGGCTATCATGATGTGCATTTAACCATAATGCAGCAATCATTTCCCTTGCCCTTCGTGCTCCAATGGAAGGAGACACAGGGAGGATTGCCACTTCCCAAGACCTCCACATTTCTCTCCTCTTCGGCACGCCTTGATTGGCGGCCCCTCAACATCTCGTTTCCCTCCATTTGATTTATATACACAAGGTGACTGTTTTGAGGGCTACATGATTATGTTTGTTTAGTACAATTGATGAGCCTTGACCTCATAAAAACTGTATTGGAATGACACAAAACAATTGTTTTCAAATCCAGCAATCTTACAGCCAATTAAAAGACTCTTTAGAAAAAACATAATGCATTTTATCAAGTTAAAAAATTCAGTGATTCATGTGAGTGCATGTCCCTCTTTTGTTGTTTTTTTACGTTTCTACTGTATGAGAATGGCCCACCAGCCAAATATCCATTTGCAAAGCAAATATAATAGATTGATACTCTATGGTGTTTTTATTACATGGTTAGTTTAGATATCTTTCCTTTCCCTAGTGAGGCATTTTGATAATTAGTTCCTTGCTTTCTGAAATTTAGATTCTAATTCACCCTTTAAATCTAGCTAGGAGGAAATTTAAGTTAAAATGATAAACATGGTATCTCACATACACTAATTAAATTGTCTTAAAAAAAGATGGCTTGCATGTGTATCTGTTTAACATGTTTCATCAAAACTGTTGCAGTGGTATGTAATTTTAATGTAAAATAGCCCTCTTTGCAGGGAATTGGGCCTGCTGCTAGATCTTTAAATTTTCAGTGTCTGTTGCCATAGCAACCAGAATTGACTCTGGTACCCACTGTGTTCAACATAAATTAATTTAAAGACATAGCATTTGAAACAGTTTAGTCAATTTTAAGTCCATGTCTGGCTAGGCCTCAGATTTCAGTGCTGTTTTATATTAAAAATGTCATTAAAATATGTTCCTTTTATGCTAATTAGACTTATTTGTAGGATTCAGTGCCTTAAGTGTGATTTAAGAAAAATGTTGGAAAACTAGTTCCTGTATTATTTGTAAGATGTGAGCTTCTAATAATGTAAAGAGTGTTTCCTTTTTTTAAACAGTAGAATGTTACTGCTTCTCCTGCCTGAATACCCTGATATTAGCTGAATAGATAGGCTTGATGTTACCTAAATAAATCCTCATTTTTGCATGCTTTAGTGGACCCCTCAGGCTCTGTACTCTGATAATCTTCTGAGAAGAAGGAAGCTGGCTATCTTCTGCCACTTTTTATGCCTAATCAGTCCCTGCTACCTTGAGACATGAATTTTTTCATTAAATAATTCTAAACAGTTTCAAAATACTTTTCTCATGTAAACTTTGGGACATTTGGTTTTCTAGATAGACAGAGTTAAGAGACCAAAAAGTAATATATATATAGGTATTTTGGTGAGGTTGAAACTTGTCCTGCTTTTTTTTTTTGACCTAGGCAATTTTTACAGCTAAACCTACTGCACTTGTTCAGTGAATATTTTTTTATACTCTGTTATTATAAAAGCAAACATATGGAGGTAGACTACACATTGTGATAGATGAGAAAGCTTAAGGAAGAGAGAAGCTGTGCTGTTTTTTTTTTTTTTGCTGTACGTGGGCCTCTCACTGTTGTGGCCTCTCCCGTTGTGGAGCACAGGCTCCCGACGCGCAGGGTCAGCGGCCATGGCTCACGGGCCCAGCCGCTCTGCGGCATGTGGGATCTTCCCAGACTGGGGCACAAACCTGTGTCCCCTGCATCGGCAGGCGGGCTCTCAACCACTGTGCCCCCAGGGAAGCCCTAGCTGTGCTGTTTTTTCACAATAATATAGTGTTAATATTTTTATTATAGAAAAAGATTTCTGATACTTTCTAATAGTTCTAATTTGTCCAGTAAAAGACATTACACCTCAGGAAAGGCTGTTTTTCATGGTGCTATTTAGCTTTATATCATGCTCTTCTGATCACAGGAAATATTATGGCTACTGTGTAGAAAATAAAATACACATTTAAAAATCTCCTCTTTCCAGAAAAAAGTGTGATTTTCTTTGGAATGGTTTCATTTCTTCTGAACCATCTAATGTTAACTTGAAGTCATTTGAACCATAACCCTTCATGTTTGGATTTAAAATGAAAGACTAGCTTGTGGAATTTCAGGAGCACTGCCTTCATATTTCTTCTGAAATTTGAAAGAGCCCTGTATATTAAATATTTAGGACTTTAGTTAGATACATAAAACTCAGCTGCTACATCAGACTAAGGTCTATACGCATGAGTTGTTTTCTAGCTTGCTATATTGATGTAAATTAGAACAAGACATTTAAGGAAAGACAGGAATCTGTTACAGCCCTTATGTGACTCATTGATGCCCACCAGTGTCATTAATATACCAGCAGACAACACATCTGAAATTCACTGCTCCTGAGGGGATTTACTGTGTGTGTGTGTGTGTGTGTGTGTGTGTGTGTGTGTTTGTGTGTGTGTGAGAGACAGATAATCAAAATGTGGAAGTCTAAAAACTTTCCTGTTTGAATTAAATCCCATGAACACCTGTCTCTAGATGAGTATGCCATCAATCATTATGCTAAACCTTTTTTGCCAATTACCACAAACATGGAAATTTATCACTAGATTCAATTGAGAACACGTTTTTAAAAGAAGAGCGAGGGCTTCCCTGGTGGCACAGTGGTTAAGAATCCACCTGCCAATGCAGGGGACACGGGTTCGAGCCGTGGTCCGGGAGGATCCCACATGCCTTGGAGCAACTAAGCCAGTGCACCACAACTACTTAGCCCATGCGCCACAACTATTGAAGCCCGCACGCCTAGAGCCTGTGCTCCACAACAAGAGAAGCCACTGCAGTGAGAAGCCCGCGCTCTGCAATGAAGAGTAGCCCCTGCTCGCTGCAACCAGAGAAAAGCCCGCGCACAGCAATGAAGACCCAATGCAGCCAAAAATAAAATTAATTAATTAAAAAAAGAGTGAGAATTCCTTAAATAATAAGCACTTACTTGGGGATTAAAAACAATCATAATAATTTGACCCATAATTGAAAGCTTGATATGAATGGAATCTGATGCAGTTTATAATGATCCAGAAGAGGCAATAGTTAATGATAGAGAAAAGAATCTACCAAGAAATTTCTGGGCTTAGATAGTATTTTCTCCAAATTATTCTTACTTTCATCCTGAGAAGCTTAAATTTGATATGGTGACTCAGGCTCAGAGAGTTGGGAAAAATAGGAGTTTGACTTCCATAAAGCATTATCGTGAGGCTTGTGACCAGAGCTACACCCTTCACTAATCTGAGAATCTCATGCTAAGGAATTCTATCTGAAATGCAAGGGGCCTCAAGACTCATATGACTAGTAAAGTTATCCTGAAATGTATTTCTACCTTAAAGCTCTGTCCATATAGCATAGTCATAAATAAAATACATTATGGAGTAATAGTAATATTTTGAAAAGTGTCACTGTACTTCTCTCTGTCTCTGTCTCTCTCTTTCTCTTTGTCCTATTCAGCTTCAGCAGTCCAGATGTCTAGGGAGAAGATCAGAGTTTGCTGGAAAAGGAATGCAAAGACAGAGAATAAATAGCTTCTGCTTTGACAGTTAAGGTTATAAAACAACAATAGCCAGGCAATTGTCTTAAGACAGTATTTCCCAATTTTCTTTATCCCCTCCTGCTCTTAATAGCTCAGGTATTAAGGCTGTAGGACTCTGCTTATAGCATTCTTCTGTAGAATAGAGATGGTGCTTACACAGAGAGAAGGATATAAACCACAGGAAGAAATAATACCTTTTCCTGGCCTGGGAATTTTGTTAGAGGTTGCCAAGAAAGCAAGAAGGATTTCCTCTCTCCAAGTTAAAGTCCAGAGGGTGTAAGGTAAGTCAGAGAGTATCAGTAGATTTGGGAGTGGAGAGGATAGGGAGGGTTGGGGGACAGGGAGAAAGTGTCATCTTGCTTCCCATTTGGGACTTTGAAAAGTGGTCACCTCTCTGGCTGTACCTGTACCATCTTGGAGGCTAGGTTATATCAGTGAGACTGTTCAGTGGTCAGGAAGGAGGCTGTGAAGCTCAGGATTCCAATGTGGCATTAAAGCAGAATTGAGTCGGCAAGTCTATCATAGCAGTAGAAGCCAGGGTTGAACCAATGGACCAAAAGGCTGGAAGAAGAATGTGGCAGATACTTGAGAGATAGTAGGAATAGGAGCTTAGGGGAGGCTCAGTCAGCCTCTGTCCTGCTCACGCAGGCCTTAATTCCACTAAACACAAGCTTTAGTTGTGAGTGTCAGAAGGGGCAGCTGCATTCAGGTGGACAGGGACATCATCCCAGAGATCAGATGACCATGTGCCCAAGGACCCTGATCCTTCTCTGCACAAGGTCAGCCAATTGCTTCCAGCATACAACTAGTCATCACCTTGGGAAAAGGGAGAATGTTTGTGGAAAGGAGCATTTTTTCCAGGAAAGATTGAGAACTGCTACCTATAGAAACCAGATTTTCAGATTGAACTGAGTTTAAAACTGAATTGAAACCTATCTACCTATCTATCTTTCTATTTGGTTGCTCTGTTTTCCCTCACATTTCTCTCTGTAGGACTCCAGTCACGATGTGTCCCAGGTTCACAGAGGTTTTGTTCATTATTTTTTCAATCATGCTTCCTTCCATGCTTCAGCTTGGATGACTTATTTTGACTGTCTTCAAGTTAACTAATCCTCTCTTCAGTTATATCCAATCTACTATGAATTTCATCCACTGAATTGTTTTTTCCCATTTCAAAATTTTATTATTTATTTAGTTTCCACATCTGTTCTGAAATTCCCTATCTCTTTACCCATTGTATCCAATTTTCATTATAGATTCTCTAATATATTTATTATTATTATTCTGAAGTTTAAGTCTGTCAATTCTAACATCTGATTTGTCTTGTCTAGCAACTGTTTTCTTTTTCCTCTTGACTATGATCATAATTTTAAGTATTTTCATATGTCTGTTCATATTGATTGCATACTGGATATTGTATTGATACACTATAGAGACTCTAGATTCAGTTATCTTCCTCTGAAGGGTGTAATTTTTTTTCTATCAGGCAGTTAAATTATTGGTAGACCACTTAGTCCTGGTTTGTAGTTTTTAATCCTAACACGGGGTCCTTCTGGAGCTTTAATGGAAATCTTGATGTATTCATTAAGCCACTCTAACTCAGCAGAACTCTAATTCCAAAATATGACTGCCCTGTACTGTTCATTCACTGAATTCTCTCCTAACTGTTGCTTTCCCCCAATACCCTGCACATCTGCAGTTTAGGAGTCAGTTACGGATTTGAGTGGGGGTTATCTGTGGATTTGAGGGTTTTCTCTTCTCTTTCCTTCCCAGAATTACCCCTTCTCAGTTTCTAGGTAGCCTCCAGTTTTCTCCTTTGACTCCTCAAGCTAATAATGTTTTACTTGAGTTCTATTCACCCTGGGTTGTAGACTGGGAAGTGCCATTAGTGGAAAAACATATAAATGTGGGTCTCCACTAATGTGGTTTCCTTCTTTCAAAGATTGGATCTCCTTTAGTTTATGCTGATTTTGTCACTTCTCTATGCCTTCAAAGAGTAGTTCTTTTCCCCAAGGTTTTTAGTTGTTACAGATAGGAGGGCTAGTCTGTTACAAGCTACCTTGCTTGTCTGATACAAGCTACTTGGCCTTTATACTGCCATTTGCAGTATAGAGGCCAAGGAGGAATGATAGGAGATGTTGGAAATATAAAGAAATACTTAATCATATAGGGCTTTGTAGGCCTTGGCAAGGAGATTGAAATTTATTCTAAGCATTATATATGTGTTAGAGAATTTTAAGGAGTTATTCAATCTTATTTAAAGATACAGTGGTAGTTCTACATGAAAATATGGTAAATAATAGTATTGGTAATTCTACATGGAAACAGGTGTAAATAATAATATTGGATAGGGTTTATTAATCATAAAATATATGTCTAGGTCAGTAATAGGTGACATAATGTAAAACTTAATAGTGGGGAATAATAATGATGACTTTACTTACCAAGCAAGGATGCTCACTAGTTGACCTAGGAAATAAAAGAGGGATGGTTATGGCTTTAAAAACAGATTCTTTTGATACTGAGATACACTACCTCATTCATTCATTTATTCACACTTCCTAGGTACTATTCTAGGTATTAGGGATACAACAGTGAATAAATACATTCTTTGGAGAAACATAAGTCTATGTGGTTTTGACGTTTCATCTCTGACATACCCCAAATAAAGTCAGAGACTTGGTTTCTCAATGAGACCTGATAATTGAAATCTTCATTAGCTTCTTTCACTAGTGATTAAATTTTAGCCCTAAATTACAGAAAAATATATATAGTGGAAAGAACGCTTCAGGCCATGGCTACAGTATGGCAATAAAAATTCCTTTTAATTTGAGCTCTGATTTGACTAAATTAATTACCATTTTTTGGGACAAAAGATTATTTCTAACAGCAAGGACTACTTCACATTTTTTTTTTTTTTTTAAATAAATTTATTTATTTATTTATGTTGGCTGTGTTGCGTCTTCGTTTCTGTGCGAGGGCTTCCTCTAGGTGTGGCAAGCGGGGGCTACTCTTCATCGCGGTGCGCGGGCCTCTCACTGTTGCGGCCTCTTGTTGCGGAGCATGAGCTCCAGACGCGCAGGCTCAGTAGTTGTGGCTCACGGGCCCAGTTGCTCCGCGGCATGTGGGATCTTCCCAGACCAGGGCTCGAACCCGTGCCCCCTGCATTAGCAGGCAGATTCTCAACCACTGCGCCACCAGGGAAGCCCCCAATCAGATTTTTATAAGCAGATCCTTTGCTTCTGGAAATGGAGCAACTGGGCCGGGAATGGGAACTGGCTAGTGACTGGTTAGCATGACACCTGACCCTGGCAGTGTGTCGGTAAAGAAGAGCTGCCTTCCATGAAATCCCATCCTGCTCCAGGCCGCTGCCCGGGGAAGCCTCCCCCAGCTACACTGTCCCAAGTCTAAGACCTTTTTTTTTTTTTTTTTTTTGCGGTACGTGGGCCTCTCACTGTTGTGGCCTCTCCCATTGTGGAGCACAGGCTCTGGATGTGCAGGCTTAGAGGCCATGGCTCACAGGACCAGCCGCTCCACGGCAGGTGGGATCTTCCTGGACCGGGGCACTAACCCGTGTCCCCTGCATCGGCAGGCGGACTCTCAACCACTGCGCCACCAGGGAAGCCCTACTTCACATTTCTTATGGAAAAATGATGAATTAGGATTGTAGTTTATCTGTTAATGTTTTAGGTTGACCAAGGAGACTGTAAAAAAAAATGATGTAAATTAAGAAAAATCTTGCCATCAATTTCAGAATGAAAACCATGTTCCTCCTGATGCAAATCTCTTAAGGGTGCGTGTGTGTGTGCGCGCGCGAGTGTGTCAGTGTGGGCAGCTCAAAAGCCAGCAGCCAAATAATAAAACTAAAAGGAATATTTAAAGATCCATCGCATACAGATTTGTTGCCTAAGTTTTTCAGGAAGTCTTACTTAACTTTATTATTTCAGGGCTTTTGGCTCAATTTTGAATAAACAGTGTACATCCATGTGGGAGCAATGAGGAGGAACTGTAGCATCTGCTGTAACTTTAAAAATAACTTCCTACTTATATAACTGAGATTTCACCAAAGATCAATGAGATTTTTCAAGTCTGAGACCTAAGGTTGTATAGCATGAAATAGTTCCTTTAGAAGCTGTTGATTCATGTAGCAGTGCTATTTTGAAAGAAAAACATTCCTACCCAAGAAGCAGATGTTAACAGACCACAGCCCTAGAGTCATAACTACAGGTTACTGAGATCCGAGTTTGTGTTCTCAGCTTCATTTACAATCATTAAGAGTCTTTTAATTACTTCTTTATTGATCTCATATCGCACATTTCTACTAGTCTGTACAAAACGTCAGCTTCAGTGGAATGGGCAGGATGGCATTCACAACTCACTATCAAGCCGGCCTGCTTAGATACAACACAGAATGGTGCCTACCAGTCATTGTTTCTGGATGACAATGTTATTCATGATGCTGTATGCTTCTGAGACAAAAACCGCTTTATTGCTTTAGCAGCTAAGCTCTGTACTGTTTTTGAAATATGATATTGTAGAACTGTCTTTAGCTTTCTAGCTCTGGGGAGATGTGGAACATGTTGAAATCAGAACTTATTTGTGCCCCATCTAAAAAAGATATTCATCTGGGTTCTCTTTTAAACTTTCTTTGGAGGAGGTTTTTCTTCAACATGAAATGTATCTGTAAGTGGAAATCATTTCCTGAAGAGTTCTGAGCTTTGACAAGTCACAATAAATGCCCCACTATCTCTAAGTAAGAGCTTTCTAAGTGTTACGTTATAAAGCCCAGTGTATAATAATGAATGTTAATCCTAGGCCCTTAAGCAATATTTTTTAGGGGAGATGGATTAAAAAGTGGGTACCCATCGTCATTTTTTGACAAATTGTAAGATATTTCTGTGACTTTTCCCCTTTTTCTGTGTTCTCCTTTTTAGTTCTCTATCGATGGCATATGAAGTTGCTGCTCTCACGAGCTGAATCTGAGGTTCAGGGGAAACTGAATTAATGATGTATATTTTAAAAGAAAGGTTTGTAAAGGTCTTCCTGTACAAACTATCAAAAAGAAAGAAAAAGAGCGCACTTATTTTGTAGGCTGTAGTATGCCTAGCACATATTTATGGTCTGTCATTCCATCATCTGGTCATTAGCAGTTGATTTCGCCGTTATGGTTGCTTTTAATAATTCCTGTCTCTTTTGAGTTCTAGAAAAATAATTTGTGTATCCTAATTGGCCATCTTTGCCTTATTTCTTTGAATTATGAAAATTTTAGTCATTCCTATACCCCAAATAATCAAATTACTGTGCTAATAAAAACAGATTGCATATACTTAGGCCACAAACTCTACTATCATGTGCTACAAGAAACACTGTTGCTTTCGTAAATCACATTAAATGTAATAAAGAATTTCTTTCATGCATAAAGAAATAGGCCCTGAACAATGTTAGAGAAACATTATGCAATGTGGAAAAGAATGGGGCAAGGAATCAAGGAAATAGCTTGATAAAGTACTGACAGGAGTAAATTTAGAAAACTTCTACTTCTTTTCATTGAATATATAGATATATATATTTAAACACTTCAATAAACATCAGATAATACTAGCTTACTTTTTGGTTGTTTATTATACCCCTAATGTGTGCACAGAATTCTGCTGGAGGAACTCAGAAACAGTTAAAACTAAGACCTACAGTGTAATAGTCAAACCGGTGCCCAAATGTACATGTTCTCCAGGTGATTGGCTATACAAAATATTGTTTGATTTGGCAGATTTTCTCCAAGTTCTCTTAGAACCTTTATAATAGCTAAATGATGGGATATTTCTATTAGCTATCTATGAAGCTGACTATGAGGTTATTGTAACAGAAACTAAGTACTAGGAAATGACTTGCAATAACCTTATCATTAAACTGATTGTGAGAACTGAAATTCTCCATGCTGACCCAATCCCAATCTTTGAATGGCCTTTTATTTAATGAGTGGTTTGTCTTCTTGCTTCATCTTTTCCATTGGTTATCTGATGCCTTCTCTAGCAGCAGCCCTCCCAGCATTGCAGATCAATATTCTGTACTCCCATTGTGTGCAAGGCCTCCTGTGTTAACTTTGAATCCACTGCTTCCACTTTTGCCTTTATGGAGAGAAAAATTGGAGACAAAGTGTATTCTTATTTTGCATCTTATCATTTTTATATTTTCTCTTTCTGATGAAAATTTGCCATCTTATCAAATAAAATACAATACAATTTACAAAGTCAAACCAAACCCAGCATATTTACATATGGTAATTCCTTTCTGAATATTTCTTCTATCCTTCAATTTGTAACAAGGCATTCTGGTTGTCAGTGCTGAGACTTATCAATGCAACTGTGTGCAGTTTGACAAACTCAATCTCTCTAGTGCCTATCCCAGAGGTATTTTTTGTTGTTTTCTTTCTTTGTGCTCTGTGCAGGCAAAGCCTCCTTTGCCGCCATAGAATCCTTGGGGATGTGATCGGCCTCTTGAGAGAAATATTTCTTTGTGAAGAAATGATCTGTCAGGATAGGCTAGGCTAGCAGCAAGTCCTAGTAGTGTTTGAACCATCACATCAAGAATTTTAGCAGCACCTGTATGCATTTGGAAGGAGAGAAAAGGGGATAAGTGTAAAAGAACTGTATTACTAGGTCTCCAGCCCCTCTGTTCTTGTGCTAAAAAGAGACTAGATGAGGAGCCCCACGAGTGCTTTAAATTTGTGCTTCTCAAACTTTAGCAAGCATGAACATCATCTGGAAAGCTTGTAAACCAGAATTCTGAGATTCTGATTTGGTAAATTTAGAGTGTGGCCAGAGATTTTGAAATTTAACAAGCCCCCAGTTCATCTGATACTGCAGATATATGGACCACATTTTGAGCAGTTCTGCTGTAAAGCACAGCCTGTCAGATTTTAGTGAGCATCACAATCAATTAAGGTTCGTTAAAACACAGATTGCTGGGCTCTGCCCCCAAGGATTCTGACCCATAAGTCTCAATGGGGGCCCAAGAATTTGCATTTCTAACAAATTCCCAGGTAATGTTGATGCCACTGGTCCCCGGACCACACTGTGAGAACCACTGCTCTAAAGAATGGAGGTAAATAAAGAGTCACTAGCACTGTGTGGGGGGTCTGAGGAGTCTATTAGTAGCAGCTTTGGGACAGAGCCAATCTGGAGACAGATTGAGGTGCTCTAAGTGACAGCTGTGACATTAAGGTTCTAGCAGTCCACAGGATTATTGGAGACATTTTGGAGACATGTTGCATTTTGTTCAAACCAAATTTTATTTGAATCTCAAAGAACAAGTATTGACCTAAAACAAATAGACTGCCAGTTATTTCTCTAGCCAAAAAATGTGTGTTTTTTTTTTTTAGGATTAGCAGAGAATTGCAATTTGGCATCTGCCAAATTGGTAAGCCACAAGAAATCCCCCTGTACAGTAAGAGAAGGAGAACTCTTTTACAGAGAGGAAAAAGGAAGTTGAGAGGGCTATAGTAAACACAGAGTCCACTTTTCATTGGCTGATTTGTTGTCAGGAAAGAGGAATCTTTCTTCTTCCTGTTGGGCTGCTATCTTCACAAGGCATGAGAGCTCCCCCTTCTGGTCTCCCAACTCTGTTTAAATGAGGTTTCTGTTTATTAATTTTTTACTCAAGATAACTTCACCTAACACTTGGTTCGTAAAATTTAGAACAAAGAAAGTGCAGTGTTCCAGGCATGACTCTAATTATACTTAAGATTGTCTCCCTTTGGGGGATTCGTAAAAAGGTATAAAAAGAAAGAAGGCTAAGTGAGACACTCGCTTTGCCAGTATGAGTGACTAAATGGATGGGATGGGGGACAAACTTACCTTACTTAGGCCATGTGAGTAAAATAAAAGAAGGAAGGCTTTGGCTGTGATACTTTAATGAGAGTAGTTATGCTTAAAACACCCCCAAAGAACCCCATTTTCTTTATATTTGAAGTGGAATACTTACCTTTTTACACCATAGTGTCAAGGGTAAAGTGTTTTCATCATATCAGGAGAGTCTCTCTCAGAATACTTCAAAGTATCAATAACTCTCTTAATAGTAATCTATTCATATGCATTTCTGTTCAATCTCAGAAATCAGTGTCTCTAAGGAGACCCTATATCCAGTGCTCCATTGGAATAAAACCTCTTTCTGTGACAGGAATATTCTCAACAGAAGGCTGGGAATCAGCCTATCATGGGGATGCTTGATCAGAATAACATGGTGGGAAAATGCCACACATCCTCCTGATGTTCTGATGTTGCTTCTTAGGTGAGAGACTCCCTCCCCAACTCTCTTCCCTCCCACACTGAGAATTCTAGCCAGCTTTATGGATGAGGAATATGTGAGAATCCTTAGGGATGTTGAGGCAGAGAAAAAGTAATTAAATACTGTATTTGAGCCTGGTGCATTAAGATTATGTTCATAGATTCCATCCACTGAGAGTTTTCATCAAGTCAGACTCTGCCTTTCCTTTAAGTCATGTATTTTCCTCTTGTGGGAAACTTGAGATAGCTAAATGGTTGAGCAGAAAATATTCCTCCTTGCTCTAAATAACTCAAAGTGGAAATACGCCTATCAACTGTGGGTAAGTTGGGCTAACTTCTCGTATACGAAGAATGCACATATCCTCATCGATACCTTATAGAGAAAGACACAATTACAATTTGACCCCCATCTGTAAAAATCCTTCAGGATACAGGGGGGACAGGACAATTGCAGCTTATGTATGTTTGCTTGAAGCCAGTGATTAAAATTCTTTCCCAAATTTGGGCTGATTCCTGCTAAGTCAAGATTTGGAATTTGGGAACTGGAGAGCTAATATTCTGCTTCTCAAACATGCCCAAATAATGATTGCTTGAATCGAGTACATCACTATTAAAGTTATGACAATCCTGCCTCTTGGTTCATTACCTTTTAGGAAGGTAATGAATTTGAAAAACATCCCATTGAACTCTTTTTTTAAAAAAAATAAATTTATGTATGTATGTATGTATGTATGTATGTGTGTATGTATGTATGGCTGCGTTGGGTCTTTGTTGCTGCCCACGGGCTTTCTCTAGTTGTGGAGAGCGGGGGCTACTCTTTGTTGTGGTGCATGGGCTTCTCATTGCAGTGGCTTCTCTAGTTGTGGAGCACAGGCTCTAGGCACACAGGCTTCAGTAGTTGTGGCTTGTGGGCTCTAGAGCGCAGGCTCAGTAGTTGTGGCCCACAGGCTTAGTTGCTCCATGGCATGTGGGATCTTCCAGGACCAGGGCTCGAACCCATGTCCCCTGCATTGGCAGGCAGATTCTTAACCACTGCATCACCAGGGAAGTCCCTGAACTTCTTTTTAACAATCTAAAATGAAGATAAATTTAGATAAATACCAAGAATTAATCATGAAAAGAAGATAGAGCAATATTGAATAAAAGTGATATCGTTTGCATATAAAACGCAGTTCACCTCAGTTCAACAAACATTTATTGAATGCATATTATATTCCAGGTACTGGTGACAGAGACGAATAAAGTACTGTTCCTGTTTTCAGTTAATCCCAGTTAAGGGATAGGGGGAACTGATATAAACAAATAATACAGGCACAAATAGGAGGTAGAATGTGGTAGTGGGCAATGTATAGACTTTGGAGATAGACAGGTCTGGAGTACAATTCTGGGTCTTGCTTTAATTTTGTGGCTTTGAATAAGCTACTTTACTCTTCTAAAGTAACCTTCGTTATTTGTTTTATCATCTCTGGAACAAATGGAAGCTAATAATAATAATAAAAACTATGTATAAGGTACAAAGGTAATACAGTAGAGAAAATGATTTTGGTGAGCTGATCAGGGAAGACTTCAAAGAGGAGGTTGTACCTCCAAAGTGTTTTGACACATGAATAGGAAATTTCCAGGTAGACAATATTTTTGAAAGGACTCCAGGTAGAGGAAATTACACTTTCAAAAGCATAGCAAGTGGAAACTGAAAAATAATAACAGTTTAATATTGCTGTTGCTTATTTGTGGATAGTAATTTGAGATGGGGCTTGAGAGGAGGCAGGGGCTAGTTCCTCATCCCAGCCTGTGCTCTGATAAGAAGTTTGGACTTGATCCTTTAGATCAGAGATGGAAGCTGTGTTTTTTTGTAAAGAGTTTTCTGTTTCGGTTTTGCTTGAGTTTTGTTTATATCACCCAAGGTTTAAAAATAGGGATATTTCATTTAAAATCCCAGGTTTTTTCTGACTTCTCTTAGAAATTTGCCACATCGAATCTGCATTTGCTCATGGCAACAACTGGTTGAAATAGAGGCTGCCCCCTCAGGGGGGGTATGTGCTTTCTTGCTATTGATGGGCAATGAGGAAACTTGGAGGTTTTAAGTAGGTTGGTTATATGGCAGGATATGTCATAGGGCTGTCTTTGTCTCTTCCTACCACAGTTGAGGGAGAGGAGGCCAGGAATCGAGAAGAGGTGATTGGACATAACACCTTCCAAGGCCAGGTTAATGGAAGAGGGATTTATAATGTTATTCAGGTTGGTAAGGAGAGACATACTTTTTAAAAAAACAAAACAAAGTAAGGTTAAACATTACTCTAGGAGAGGGGATATGAATGTCATACATAGACCCCCTTGACTGTTACTGGCTGGAGAATAATCCTTGCAGGATGAGATCTCTGTTTTGCTTTTGTTTTGTTTTGTTTTGAAGATACCTCTTAAGAAAAACAAAAATAAAAATTAAGCTGCGATACAAAATGGTGATCACTCCTAATGTCCTTTCTCACCTCTTCTAAGAACTGGAAGTTCCCCCTAAGAACTGGAAGTTCCCCCTTCTTCCCCTTAGTCAGCAGTAGAAGTAGATAGAGAATGAATGGTTATGGCTGACTCACAACTCAAAACCAGCAACCCTCAGCATACAACTTGGAGACCATACAGATTTCCAAAATCCAAGAAGATGCCAGAAACCTAATAATTGCTGGGGGAAGGTTCACTATCCATGAAGGGAGGAGGAAGAAGAAGTTAAAAACTCCAGGCACAGGGGAGGCAAAAAGAGGGTAACATGAGGAAGAGAGAGGAAGTGGTCTGTGGGGAGACACTCTGCGATTGAAGGGAACATCCATGTGGACACATGCTGAAGGTCTAGGAAGGGACCTTCAAGAACGGGGATTAGATAAAATAAGGATGCAAAGCTATCCAAAGTCCACCCTGACCCTACCCTACCACTCTATACAATTTGTATTTTATCCTCTGAAACCTCAGGTAAATAGCTCTTTGGATCTTCTTTAGATTAACTGGTCAGAAAGACGAGAAAATACTCTCCCTCCAGCCCAGAATGACAGGCATCATCATCTTTCCTATTACAGATTGGGCAGCAAGAGGAGCCCCTTGTGGACTTCACACAACCAGAGAAGGAGGCAGAGTGCTTCCCTGACCATCTTCTACATTCCCCAGAGGAGCAATACACACCTCTCCAGCTGTGGGCTGAAGATAAAGTGCCTGGGTTACAGATAAGATACAAGATACAATCTTGTACATGCACATACCAAATCACTCAGTACTCTCCAGCTGTGGGCTGAAGAGTACTGAGTGATTTGGTATGTGCATGTACAAGATTGGAGACAGCGGTTAGAGGCTATCAATTAGAAGATTTTTGAAATAGTTTAAAGAAAGAGGAGGGCCTGAATTAACCTTAGGTATATGAATAGAAAGGAGATGGCTTCATGATATCTCATATCTCTGGGGCTTTGCATGTTCCTCTTACTTCACCTGGAGTAGATTGCCCTCACTCCCTCATCCATTCAAACTCAGTGCTACCTCCACTGTGAAGATTTCCGTAAGAATACTCAGATACTTCTTCTCTGTATACTTTCTACCCTATAAATAACTTAATTTTAACAAGGAGGTATTTTGTTGAAACCCTGTCTGCCTGCTCACCAGAAGTTAAGTTTCTTAAAGCTAGGGCAGAATGTCTTTGAGAACTGTGATCACCTACATCAGCGTGACATAGTTATTAGGAGACCACCTTTGTCAATATGAGTTAGTGTTTTGCACCAGGAAACATTTGCCCAAAAAAGATAAGACTGTAAACCAATAAATAGTCTCACTATTTGCGTCAGGTAATTCCTGCAAATCAGTTTATCTGAGACAACAGTCTGCTCTTCTAGACAAATAGCTCACTTATCAAACAGCAGTTTATGACGACCAATTGTAAACTATTATGTCATGACCACTGCTCAATCCCAATCAGCTTTCTGCTTCGAAAGACCATTTTCAACCACCTGAACCTACCCCTGACCCCTTATCAATATCTTCTCTTCTGTGACCCTGCTAAGACTGTCAAAGAGATATTCTCTCTTACTATAGAAAAGGACATTGTCTGGTGGTGATATTTTGGGGTATTCAGCACCTTTAGTCTTAATCCAGCCTAGACTAGCATATAGTAGTGTTTAATAAATACCTGTTGAAAGAAGTATTGAACAGCAAAAATCAATATAACATGGTGCTTTGACTGGATGGGGGCAGGTGGGGAAAGAGTCAGGGAGTCAGAGATGCTTCCAAAGTACTAAGTGTTAACTTGCTCCATCACTTAACATGGCAAAAACACAAGAGCAGATATTCAGTGAGAAGATGGTGATTTCAACTCTAGACATGTCGACTTTGCGATTCCTGTGATGTGGAAATAGAGATGTTCGATTCAGTGCTCACTGATGGAAGACCCCAGATATAAGTTTTGTGGGGGAGACAGGGAACTTGTTTTCTTAATCATTGGTTCTCAAAGTGTGGTCTTCAGACCAGCAGCAGCAGCATCACCTTGGGACTTGTTTGGAAATGCAAATTTTGGGGCGCCACAACAGACCCACTGAATTGAAAACTCTGTGGATGGGGTTCAACTATCTGTGTTTTAATAAGCCTTCCAGGTGATCTGATGCACCATAAAATTTGAGAACTATTGCCTTAGAGATTAATCACAACCACGAAGATGTAAGACAAGATTTTACCCAAACTTCTGATGATGTGCTTGCTAAGGCATGGTAATCCTGTGTTCTTTGCATGAGCAGGTCTTCTCTAACATGGTGGCCTGAGAGGCTGTATAGCAAAGCAATTAAATATCTTACTTACTGCATCTGAATCTGGCTATACTACTTTCTTCTTGTGTGCCTTAGGGAGTCAATTGCTTAACCTTTCTGAGCCTATGTTCCTCATCTGTAAAATGGGAACACTAATAATACCTACCTCATTGAGTTCTTATAATTAAATAAGTTAATATACATAAAGTGTTTAAATCTATAATAAGTTTAGTGCTTTTAAAATCTTTACTTCTTGAGAAAGTCACTGCCCTTTTATCTACTTAACTAAATATTTTCTGTCTTTAATGTTCACCTCAAATCTCTCACCTGTTGAATGCTTCTTTCTACTGGTTAGCCATAGCATTAATTATCTTACTTGACCCATGGGAGGTATTCAGCAAATTATTAGTTGAGTGAATGCACAGTCTAGTCCTCATTTCCTTATTTCTTCTCTCAGTTTTATAGTTTTTATTATCAGTACTCTTGTTTTTGCACTGAATTATACATTGTTGTATTTATGCCTTGCTTCCTGATTATAAGCTCTTGGAGGGGAAGTATTATGCCTTACTTACCTTGTCCACCTACACAGCACCTGGCACAGTGTTGACAACATAAATGAAATTCAGTAATACTCTGTGAAAAATAAAGAACTGAATTTACTTTGGTCTCAAATCCGTTTACTAAGTTTTTTGTAATTTCCTATCCCCCAACCCCTCCATTACAATTTCAAGATCTTAAATCTCTACTGTCACTTTCTCCCAAGAATCACAAGATGAAAAGAACAGGGATTCTTTTCCTATTTCTGTTGTCATCCAGTAAGATGACTCATTATTTTGAGTCTCCATGTCAATGTCATGTCTCTCTCTCTCTCTCCCTCAGTACACCTTTAAGACTAAGATACACCTTTAAGACTCAATACACCTTTAAGACTAAGATATGCTGTTACTTACCTTTTATATAGCCTTATTTTTACCAGCAGCTTCCGTCAGCTTTCCTTTAACCTTATTTTTTTTTAAACATCTTTATTGGAGTATAATTACTTTACAATGTTGTGTTAGTTTCTGCTGTATAACAAAGTGAATCAGCTATATGTATACATATATCCCCATATCCCCTCCCTCTTGCGTCTCCCTCCCACCCTCCCTATCCTACCCCTCTAGGTGGTCACAAAGCACCAAGCTGATCTCCCTGTGCTATGCAGCTGCTTCCCACTAGCTATCTATTTTACATTTGGTAGTGTATATATGTCAATGCTACTCTCTCACTTCGTCCCAGCTTACCCTTCCCCCACCCCATGTCCTCAAGTCCATTCTCTACATCTGCGTCTTTATTCCTGTCCTTCCCCTAGGTTTGTCAGAACCATTTTTATTTTTTAGACTCCATATATATGTGTTAGTGTACGGTATTTGTTTTTATCTTTGTGACTTACTTCACTCTGTTTGACAGACTCTAGGTCCATCCACCTCACTATGAATAACTCAGTTTCGTTCCTTTTTATGGCTGAATAATATTCCATTGTATATATGTGCCACAACTTCTTTATCCATTCTGATAAGCTCACTGCTTTGTGTAGCCCTGAGTTGAAATTCTGCTGGCATGGAGGATTGAAAATGTCCCTTCTTATATAGTTATGAAGCTCCTTTAAACATATAGAAAATTAGTATAATGTATATAATGAAAGAAGGCACACTTTGGAGGCAAATAAATCTGAGATCAAAATGTTAGCTCTGTTACTAATTTGCCATATGGCCTTGAGTAAACTACTCAACATGTCTAGGTCTATTTACTGGTCTATAAGCAGGGATGTAAATATTTACCTTATAGTGTTATGTGAGGAGATTAAATAAGGTAAATTATATATTGTACTCAGCATATGGAAGGTATTTAATTAGTGGTGAATATTATTACAAAGCAAAGGAAAAGAGCAAAATACTGTGAACTTCAGAAACAGAGTCTACTTTAGAGTCTATACATTGTCATTATCTATAAAATATGATCCCTGATATTGTGGACATTAGTTCAATTCTGAAATTCTATTTAATCAAGCATCGCCCCATCAAATCTCAAATCACTTTGCCTTTGACAATTGATCCTCAAATAAAGTTTTCTAACTAATTATGTAACTGAAGGGTCTCTCTACCTAAGTGTGAAGGGAACCTACCACACTTTACCCTGAAAACTGTTCACTGCTCACCTTAGGCAAAGGCTGGCTACAGTTAACTGCTTATTCACTAAGTCTGTTTCCTCCCTGGGAAACCTTCAGTGTCCTTCCTTTAGGGTCTGTTAGGAATAGTTTTTCTCCCCAAGGGCTCTTCCAATCTTTTCATAAGACCCTAGTGGAGACAGTGAGAAACTGGAAATCCAATGACATATTTTTTTTCTTCTCTAGAAGCATGTATGTATTCAAGAGAAAAACAGAAAAGCTATTCTAGGCAAGCAAGGTCCAGTGGTCCTGGGTGACTGAGAGAGTACTGAAGAGCTGTTTGGAGATAAAAATATAGTGAAATACAAACATGTCACATGGTTCCTAAGGATCTCTATCTATATTTTTTTCCTGCAATGTACCTGGAATAAAATTCCTGATTAAAATTCTGAATCCAATTGTAAGTACCACTAACTGATACATAAGAATAGCTATCCTCATTCCTGCCCTCCTCCATCATCTCCTGCAAGGACCCACCAAGAGGGAAATGGAATTCTTAAATAACTTGGGGTTCAGAAGTGTAGGCAGAGAAGAGCTAGGGCTGGTTTATAGAAGTTGACTTCAAAGAAGGACTCATGTCCAGACAGAGGGCAGACTTTGCTGCAGGCCTTCTTCACATTTCTTCTTCATATTGCCAAATAGAGCTTCATTTTTATCAGTAAACTTTCTGTATTTTAAAAGGGGTCTAGAAACTCAAGTCATTCACACACTGACATGAATTGCTTACTTGAATTCAATTAAGTTATTACTGTCTGGTTGTCTACATTATGAAACCTATCACAGATGTGTGATAGTTTGAATAGAAGAGTGAACCATTGACACCTATAAATAATGGTTAAACTGATTAAGTTACAGCTAAATATACTTTGTGCTGTAATTAGTTTTTGTTCTCTGTCCCTCCTTCTCCTATGGAGAAAAGTGAAGGAGTATTTTTCATTTTCATATAAACATGGTTCTCAGTCCTTTCACTTATGACTATAAAGAAGTATGTGTGGAGTCAGGAATAGTCAGAATGTTCTCACTTCAAATTTAATTTTCATTTATGAAGGTGCCCTACTGGCATTTGCACTTCCAAGTTATTTCCATGCTCTTTCCCTGTCGTGGTTTCATCTTTTGCCTTAACATCCCTTTTAATATCTTGAAAAATTAGCCTACATTTACTTCTACTTCCTCTCCCTCATTTGTTTTTCAAATCTTTGTAATCCAAATTTTGTCCCTACCATTTTACTAATGCACTTCTCAGAGCAAAAAGTATCCTCCTGTTAGTTAAATTGAAAGCCTCCTCTCTGTTCTCATTCATTCAATTTTACTGCAGAATTGAATCATCTTCTCATAGCTTCAGTTTAGTGGTTTTTCTCCCATCTCTTAGAACATCTGATTTACTCATTTCTCTTCTAGTGCCCATCCTTCAACGTTCTTCCACAGCTTAAACCAGTGGTTCTCAGCCTTGGCTGCACATTTTAAACATTAATGATGCCTGCATCCCCCTCCCAGAGTTTCTGATTCAGTTGTTCTGGGGCGTAGCCTAAGTACTGGTTGTTATTAACAGTTCCCCAGGCATTTCTAACACTCTGCCAGGATTGAGAACTGTTTTAAACTGTAACTCAGGTTTCAGGGGAACCTCTTAACTATCTTGGAGGCTCAAACAAAATTGGCTCAAGCTCTCATCCCATGGGAAGGCTCAGGACCTCTTTAAGATAACTGTAAATCCTGAGGGCTGACATTCTCATGGCCTTCTGGTTCCAAGTTCCTAACCTCCTGAACGTTTGGTATCATTTGCATCTCACCTTCTAAATCAACTGGCCCTCTTGCCTTTGGCTTTACACAAGTCATGATGTAGAACTCAGCCTCCTTTCTTTGCCATCTCCATGAACCATACATTGAAGACAGTTTTATGGTGGCAGACTTTACTGCAGGTTTGTCAGTGTCAGGGTTTGGGGTCAATGTAACAGTTTTACATTAAAGCAAATAGACAAGGGCAATTTCTATGTAGACTCCAATCTCCAGCCATATACCTGAGTTTTCCCTTGCCTGCAAAATCCTTCTCACACTTTAATTATCCTCATAATAATATGAGGATAAGTAATTTAATTAGTAATTTAGATTTCCATTCCTTTTGGTACCTCTTAGCAGGAGTCTTCTCTTACTACTGTTTTAAAGTGGAATGGGGTAGTATGTAGATTAACTTTTACTCTGATATAAATAACATCTCCTCATGCCTCTTTCCTTACCCCTACCTTCCTTAGAAGACAGAAGTTCCTACATTCACTTCTGGTTTTAAACTTTTTTTTTTTAATCCGGCAGCAGATGGCTTTAGTGATCCATTACTATGGTAGGCAGAATCCTAAAATGTCCCCTCAAGGTTCCCATCCTCTGGTTATTCAATCAAACACTTATGTAGGTACTGCTGTGAAGGAACTTTGCAGATGTAATTAAGATTATGGACCTTAAAATAGGGAGATAATATTGGATTATCCATGTGGATCCAATCTAATCACATGAGCTCTGAAAAGCAGGGGTCAACAGACCAGAAAGGCCTGCCAAAGACTCAAGAACATGAAAGATCTTTATGTGTGATGAAGACATTTCAATCAATGAAATACTGGACTTCTAGGCTAGGTTGCATAGTAAATGCATGATTTGTTCCCTCACTCCCTGTGGTCCAAATGTATAGCAGCAATGGAACATAAAAAGAAAGAAGAGAAAGATCCAGTTTCAAAAACAAAATAATCATCGCTATGAACTGAGAAAGTAATAAAGCACAATACAGTGAACAGGGCTAAATCTCCAGCTTATTGGTCTCTTGAGTCATTTGTGCCTGAGATGTGGAATCTTGTAGGGTAAAGGGTGGAGGAAGGTAAGTCAGAAGTCAGATGTTGGGGTTAGACTGTCTCCCTTATGAAAGGAACCTTAAAAATAACACACTATACCTGATCTCTGCTTTAGGCTTTGAGAAAGTTGTGGGCTTAGGGAGGCAGAACGAAATAGACATAAGACATGGGACCAATAAATGAGGCAAGTTATCCCTTGTTCTGTGACCAAATTGGCAAAATCTACAATATTTTCATAAACAGGACCCCAAATCACTGTGATAAGGTCCTGGTTGTGGTTCTGGAGGGCTGCAAGAGGCAACTGCAAAGTCAGTAGACTGCCAGGGATATTGCAGGCGGGGTGAAAAATGAAAAGAGAAAAAGCCTCTATTTACAATGTATTTGTAATTTGTCGCCACCTCTTACCTACTCCCCGCCCCCACCACCAAATAGTCTAGAAGAAATCTAATGCCAGGACAGATAGATGACAAAATCAATGGTCGAAGCAGAAATTTACTCCAGATTAAAAATAAAAATTTTAAATAAGCATGCTTAGAATGTTCAAAGAGATGAATGAGGCATAGTTTCCATTTTTAAAAGACAACAGATTATTAACACCAGACAAAAATGAAATAAAATAGGTAAATATGAAATAGAATTGATTGTAAATCTTAGAAATGAAAAATACAGTCATTGAAATAAAAAAGTAATTACTTCAGTTTTCTGTTATAGTGTAAAAAACTATCCCCAAATGTAGCAGCAGTCTTCCCATCATTTTGGGTCTGGACCTTAGGCAGTGCTCAATTAGTAGCATTTGCAGGGGTGACTTAGTTGGCGGCAGTCAGCTGGGCTATAGGGTTCCAGGAGCCTTCATTTACAAGCCTCAGGGTTTTACCATGTGGCTTTTTCTCTCTACCTTGTGTCCTTTCATTCATTAGTGTAGTCCATGCTTCTTTAAAGCATGGCGGCTGGTTTCCTTGAGAGAGTATGAAAGCAAAAACGCCAGACCTCTTAAAGGGCTGGAACTGGTACATGCCTTTTGTGCTACAGTCTACTGGTCAAACAAGTCATAGGGCTGATGCAGGTTCATGTGGAAGGGACATAGACTCAATCTCTTCCCGACAGGAATAGCAAAGTCTCACAGCAAAAAGCATGTATACATATATACTACCAAATGTAAAATAGTTCGCTAGTGGGAAGCGGCAGCATAACGCAGAGAGATCAGCTCCGTGCTTTGTGACCACCTAGAGGGGTGGGATAGGGAGGGTGGGAGGGAAGCTCAAGAGGAAGGGAATATGGGGATATATGCATGCATATG
Source organism: Neophocaena asiaeorientalis asiaeorientalis (assembly GCF_003031525.2). NCBI lineage: Eukaryota > Metazoa > Chordata > Mammalia > Artiodactyla > Phocoenidae > Neophocaena > Neophocaena asiaeorientalis. The sequence goes on along the minus strand of NW_020172676.1, from coordinate 2,137,670 downwards.
GCTGATTCACTTTGTTGTGCAACAGAAACTAACACAGTATTGTGAAGCAATTATACTCCAATAAAGATCTATTTAAAAAAAAAAAAGAATGTGAGATGGGAGGCAGTGTGTGATCATCTTTGGAAACACAATCAACCACAGCAGTAGATGGGATAAACTTCATAGAGAAAAAAGTTAGTGAATTGGAAGATGGTATTGAAGAATTAACCCAGAAAACAGCATGAAAAATAGACATAAACAAAATGAAAGGGCAGTTAAGAGAATAGATTGATGGTTAGAATAGTGTTGAATGAATGACAAAGAAGCAATATTCGTTGAGATACCTGCTAAAAATTTTCCAAAACTGAAGAAGTAATGAGACCTAAGGTCAAAGTAACTGGATAACAAGCAAAATAAATGGTGATAAATCTATACCTAGAAATACTATAATCAAACTGCAAAATGTCTGAGAAAAAAAATGATTTAAAGCTCTTGGAGAGTTACTGTACAATGGAATGAAAAATGAAACCTAGACTGTTACATTCCAGAATACAATGGAATGTATTCAATGTACTGAGAGAGAATAATCTTCAGTCTAGAATTTATGTCTAATTAACTATAAATCAAGAATGCTGGCAAATATAAGACATTTTCAGTCATCGTTAGCCTTAAAGAATTTATGATCCAGACTCCAGTTAACTTTGCAAGACAAAAAATGAACTGAAAGCAAAGGATACAAGAAATAATGGAAATCACAGAAATTGATAATATATGTTGGTAAATTTAATTATATACAGTTAAAACAAATAATTGTACTCTTGTGTTTTGAAAATTGTTGATATTAAAATTTTAAACAAAATAATAAGATGGGGGTGGTGTTGTAAAAGACTGCCAAGGTTCTTGTCATTGTTGGGAGAATCAAAATGTGGAATAACTGTAGGCTTTGTGAGAACAATTTATGGTTAATTACATATGTTAAAATTTAAGATTAAGATTAAAAACCAGCAGAGTTTTGTGCAGAAAATATAGGATACTTTATCAAATCAACCAAAGATAAAGAATTAAAAAGAAAAGATACAGGAAGTTAACAGAAAAAATAAAGATGTCAGAAATAAGTCCAAATATATCTGAAATCACAGTAGTAAAATTGGATTAAACTCATTTATGAAAGAAAGATGGTCAGATTAGATTTTTTAAAATCTAACTGTATGCTGCTTACAAATAAAAAGCTGTGTAGCAAAAAATATAATTTAAGGCAAAAAGGGTGAATAGACATAGTAGCTCTACATAGTAATACATTGAACAGTCAATCACGAAGACATAATAATCATAACTCTTTTTTCATTCACATCAAAGCCTCAAGATATATAAAACCCAGGCTTCCCTGGTGGCGCAGTGGTTGAGACTCCGCCTGCTGATGCAAGGGGACGGGGGTTCATGCCCCAGTCCGGGAAGATCCCACATGCTGCGGAGTGGCTAGGCCCATGAGCCATGGCTGCTGAGCCTGCGCGTCCAGAGCCTGTGCTCTGCAATGGGAGAGGCCACAACAGTGAGAGGCCTGCGTACCGCAAAAAAAAAAAAAAAAAAAAAGATATATAAAACCCAAACTGACAGAATTAGAAAGACAACTGGATAGGTCCTCAATCATAATGAGATTTTAAAGATATTCTGTTAGAAGTGGGTAACTTATGATGTCACAGATAAAAAATTAATAATGGTGTATAGCAGAACTTTTGTGTGCGCCATGGGTTACCAGTATGTTAATATATTGTCCTTCTCACCTTGTGATTGTTGAGTGGGCCTGGAGCACCTGGAACATCCCTCCACTCTCTAGAGTTATGAGCTACTTAAAACATTTATAAAACTGATCATGTACCAGCTCAAACTGGTGAGAAAACATTAAAAAAGAAAACATAACATCTAGCATAGGGAATGGAACCAGAAACTTAGTACATTCATACACAGTTTCTAGGTATTTAAATTGGTATAAACTCTCTGCACTGTAATTTGGCAATGCTTTTTAGGAGCCGTGGAATTTTGCATATATTTTGATTCAGCAATAACAATTCTAGAAAGTTTTGTTAAGAATATGATTATACAAATGGGCAACTATATATGCATAAGGATGTGCATCATGGTGTTATGTGTAACAGAGAAAAATCAAAGATAACCTAAATGTCCAAATACATGGGATTGGTTTAAATATATATGCAATTATATGATAGAATAACATGTGGTATTAAAAGAGAAAGAAATGAACCAGCAAATATACGGTGTTTGTAGCACAGATCCCCTAACCTGGACTTGTGGGGACATTGCTAAATGGATCAAAGCCTTCTTTCTCACTTAGAACATGGTCTCAGAATCCTCAGTATCAAACTCTAAGCAGCCATAATCAGGACCAGAAATAAAAGGAAACATGAAACATATGAGCCATACCTATGTTAGAGTAATAGCTAATGGCATAGAAAAATGTTCATTGTGTATTGTTAAGGGAAAAATGTAGTCTACAAAGCAGTATGCACTGATGATTACATTTCTTTAAGGAGTATTCATGCTTACATATGTATAGATAAAAATGTTGAATGTTAAAAGTAATTATTTTCAGGTGATGGGATTCTGTGTGATTTTTATCTTCTTTCTTTTATTTTCCACAGTGAAGTAAGAAAAGTAAAAGAGTTTTACTCATTTTTAAAGCCCCAGCCTCTAAAAATCCTTCCTTATATTGAATCAATTTCTCCCTTGACTCCCTTAGGTTTCTGAGCCTCTTTCATCACACTTATCACAGTTTGACCTTTGCTAGAGTAATCTGTGTATGTGCATCTTTCTCCTCAACTAGATTGGACACTCTTGAGTGTAGTGATTCATTTAACTCAACGAAAGTGTATTGCTCTTAATAGGTGCTAGGACACGTTTTGTTGAATTGAATGAATGAACCTTTGGAACACATTTTCATCTAAGTCAGATAGCAATAATTCCTTATACCCTATGCTCAAGTACAGAGTCAGTAATTGGAAACTCTGATTCCAAGGGTCTGTGGAACCTTGAGAGAGGAAAGAAACTGGCTTGTCAGGCTTAATGAACTTGAATCCCTTTGTAGAGCTCTCCCCATTCAATATTTTCATCTTGTGCAAACAAAGTCAGATATTTTATTTTACTTTCACTGTGTGGAACTTGGCAGGATGAATTATTTAGGCAATAATTTTTCAGCTTTCCATCTGTAGCTGAAGAAGAGTTCACCTTTTCAAAGGTTCTTAAAGACAGCGAAGGTAGACTGTTTTCACCTCTGAAAGGCTATGATGTGTTACTGTTAAGAAAGGTTGAGCTGGAATAATTTCTCTACAGGGCAGAATACTCAGTTATGTGGTAAAGCAGTTCCCTACTCAGATGCCTTGTCTGTATCTTCAGAACTAATTTTTGGTAGAAGGCACATGAAAGAGGAGGTAATCTAAACTCAGGACCAAGTAGAGTGGGGGAGAGAAACTTCTGGTTCCTACTTAATGGAACAAAGAACTTGGGAAGCTAACCTGGGCCTGAAAAAAAGGTACTGGAGCTGAATAATAGAAGTTCAGGAGAAGTAAACTATTATTATCAGCTAAATTTTTTGTAAGTTAAGGCTTAAACAATGACAACAAATCATAATGCTGGAGTCCATCTTGTTCACTGTTTTGCTTTTATATTGGTCATTGCCAAACCTTTTCAAGAAAGAAAAGGTGCCTTCTTTTTACTGATCTTCAAAGAAGAAACATGTATAACCTTTCTTGGTAAACTATTCCAGAGTTGAGCAACACATACTCTAAACAGGGAAGGGCATTACATGTATAAATAACTGACAGTAAAATGAAAGACTAGGCCGTTTTGTTCTATGCTTGATAGATATGGGATTAGTGATCCTGGTTCTCAGTATTATCAAACTTCTTTTTTTTAACTTTTTATTTTATATTGGAGTATAGCCGATTAACCATGTTGTGATAGTTTCAGGTACACAGCAAAGCGACTCAGCCATACATACACATGTATCCATTCTCCCCCAAACTTCCCTCCTATCCAGGCTGCCACATAACATTGAGCAGAGTTCCCTGTGCTGTACATGACAACTGATACCAGCACCAGAGTTATAATTATAAGGGAGATAGCAGTAGGAGACTTAGATGTGCCTAAAGTTTACTGCAGTCTTTCCAATTACTTGTGGGTGGTTAAAGCAGTTATTTGACAGGCATGAATCATTATGCCTAAGTCCATAAGTGATTTTGTGTAGGTCATGGAGCTGTGTCCAAGCAAATACAGTAATGAATTTTCCCACTTTTCTCCACGTTAAATAACCTGGCCCATTTTTCTTCAGAAGTCTTCACTTTATTTTTATTTATTTATTTATATAGAATACAATTGACTTTTACATATGGCTTTTGCATCCCACCAAATAACTAAAAAGCCTCGATAAATTTGCTTTTTAGTTATTTTTGTTCTTTTGTCCCTAGATTATTTGATTGTAGAAAGTAAATTACAATATAATCAATGAATAAAGACAGTTTTGCATCTTCTTTCACGTATTTATGCCTTGTGTCTTTTTCGTACCTTAATTCACTGGCAAGCATCCCTCGTACCAAGCTGAGGTAAGAGCAGGCATCTTTACTTTGTTCTTTATCTTAAGGAGAACATATTATGTGTTTTACAATTAATTGTGACAGTAGCTGCATTTTCTGCAACAATTTTGACTATGGCATTTCTCTTTCATTCTGTTAGTATGGTGAATTTCATTGTTAATATGTGGATTTCATTTGCATACCTGGAATAACCCCATTTGGTCATGATGCATATTTCTTTCACCATGATGCTGGATTCAGTTGGCTAATATTTTGTTAAGAATTTTGGCATCTGTGTTTATAGGAACTATAGGTCTTTAATTTTTCCTTTTTTGCTTTGTTTTGTTTTATTTTTGGTCTGATTTTTCTATCAGGGTGATAGCGTAAAATGTCTAATACAATGTACCAGTAAACCCTTCTGTGCATGCTGTTTATTGAGTGACATTTTAAATTGTGAGTTCAATCTAGTAAATATAAAACTATTCTGGTTTTTTAATGCTTCTTATTTCTGTTTGTGTCTTAGGAAGAATTTGCCCTTTTGGTTATAATTTGCCAAATTTCTTGGTGTAAAGTTGTTCATAATATTACTTGTTATCCTTATAAATTGTGTAGTGATATCTTCTATTATATTTCTAATATAAATCATTGTGTTTTCTAGCTTTTGTTCTTAATGTGTCTAACAATATGTATATAAATATTATGGACTGTTTTAAAAACCCAGCTTTAGTTTAGTTGATGTACTGTATTCTGTTTTTTACCTCCTTGGTTTCCACTCATTTTTATTTCTACTTCCTTGTATTTACCTTGTGTTTAATTTACTCTTTTTCCCCCAGCTTCATTTTTTTTTTTAACATCTTTTTTGGAGTATAATTGCTTTACAATGTTGTGTTAGTTTCTGCTTTATAACAAAGTGAATCGGCTATATGTATACATATATCCCCATATCTCCTCCCTCTTGCATCTCCCTCCACCCTCCCTATCCCACCCCTCTAGGTGGTCACAAAGCACCGAGCTGATCTCCCTGTGCTATGCAGCTGCTTCCCACTAGCTATCTATTTTACATTTGGTAGTGTATATATGTCCATGCCACTCTCTCACAGAAGTCTTCACTTTAAAATCTTTAGTCATAAAAACATGAGGTTTTAGAGTTGGACAGGAATACTAGAATCATTTACTAATCTCATAACTTTCCAGGTGAGAAAGTTGGAGGACTAGAGAGTTTCAGTTAGTAAAAGAGCTAGCATAGAATACAAGGTTCCTGATCTTTGGTCCTGGGCTTTTAACACCACATCATTATATTGCTCTGCCTCTTCTGCTCTACTACGGGTTTTCATTAAGAGATATATGTACACCAGTGATACGACAGATGTTCATGGACCTGTGTTGACTGAGGAATGTTTGTAACTGGTTCATGATGAGACAAGTAAAGAAATTGAAAGTAAGCATTTAGAAACTTGTATAAGCAATTTGACAGAATAGTTTATGTCTGTTGAATGTAATAATAAACAACTTGGACTTGTTTTATGTCTGGTTTTATAATTTTGTTTACCTTATAATTTATTTTAGAGTATCTTCTAAAAGCATCGTTCTTCAATGGATTAAAAATCAGTCTTTTCACCACAGATGGATTGAGAAGCACTGGTCTAAGTAGGTCACTGGATTTTCATAACAAATAACAGGACATTAATGAACAGGATACTTATAAACTTATAAAAGTAACCAAAAGAAGTGAGTTTGGTATTTCTATTATGGTAGGATCTGGATACTTTGAGTAGTTTATGGGAAATAAGACAGGAAAAGCTGAAGAGCACTGAGCTATGTATGACACATTTTCATAGCACTGTTCTAATTACCCTTCAGTTTTTAAAGTTCTTTTAGAAATGTGATTTTTTTTGCAAAAGTCAAAGGTCAAGAAATCTTTTAAAATTTTGTAGCATATAGGACAATTATTACATACTGTGACTCCAATACATTTTCCACTATATTTTTTAAAATTAATTTTTATTGGAGTATAGTTAATTTACAATGTTGTATTAGTTTCTGCTGTACAGCAAAATTAATCAGTTATACATATACATATATCCACTCTTTTTTAGAATCTTTTCCCATATAGGTCATTACAGAGTATTGAGTAGAGCTCCCTGTGCTATACAGTAGGTTCTTGTTAGTTATCTCTTTTATATATAGTAGTATGTATATGTCAATCTCAATCTCCCAATCTATCCCTACCTCTGCCCCTTTCCCCCTTCGTAACCATGTTTGTTTCCTACATCTGTGACTCTATTTTATTTGTACCTTTCTTTTTAGATTCCACTTATAAGCAATATCATATGATATTTCTTTCTCTGTCTGACTTACTTCACTCAGTATGACAATCTAGATTGTCCACTATATTTTTTAATATAGAATCATCTACTCTCTTTTTCCTCAATCTGAATTTTCTTCCCACATATGTTAGTACCTGCCCCAACTTACTTAACCAAGTTTATTGTAATCACTAGTCAAATTTTATCCTGATTGTAAAAGTTCTAATTCAGTCTTCTGGGCTTTCTTTCGTCTCCAGATTCAGTAAGCATAATTGTCTCTATAATCTAGGTCAAAGAAAAATGCAAGGATGCTTGAATGCAGTATCAGTCACAATGAAATATTCCTGGATAGCTCCTCCAGGGTTGATAATGACCTACTGATAACTGCTCCCTCAGATACTCTAACCATTTATTAACCCATATAATGCAATAAAGGCAGACTCCCAGCAGCCTCAATTACCTGACACAGCTTAAATCTGTGAGTAGTGAATGAGAGCTATCATAAAAGCTGCACATGGTTCTAAATACCAGGTTGGAGCCTGGAGCTGCACCAGGTCAGAGTGTAAAGTCTTGGTATATGCTCAGGCTGGACACTGATGCTATTCTTTTTGCCCTGAATAGCCTAGTCACCCTGTACACCGACCCCTCAAACACCACTTCCTCTATCAAGTCCACTCTGAGACCTTCATTCTCAGTGCACTAACAAGGTTTGCATGTATTTCTATGTCTCTGATCTTACTTTGTTGTACTATTTTGTTTACATATCTGCCTGTCAGTTCTTTCCCATGAACAGATAGAAGGCAGGGACTATGTTTTATGTATATTTGTATCCTTAGCACTTGTACATAATAAGCATTCCACACTGTTGAAGGAATGAAATCTGATTTCACCTTCAGTTCTGAGGTATAAAAACACTCATGCAGCCCCACCTATTGTATTTTTCCTTAGTAAAAAGCAATCTCTCTGACAAGTCCTTTACTTTTTTGTGTGTGTGTGTGGCTGCATTGGGTCTTCGTTACTGTGCACGGGGCTTTCTCTAGTTGCGGTGAGCAGGGGCTGCTCTTAATTGCGGTGCATGGGCTTATTATTGTGGTGGCTTCTCTTGTTGTGGAGCATGGGCTCTAGGTGCACAGACTTCAGTAGTTGCAGCCCATGGGCTCAGTAGTTGCAGCACACGGGCTTAGTTGCTCCGAGGCATGTGGTATCTTCCCGGACCAGGGATTGAACCCATGTCCCCTGTATTGGCAGGTGGATTCTTAACCACTGTGCCACCAGGGAAGTCCCACGTCTTTTACTTTTATAGTCTCATTTACTTGTCATTAAATGACACCATTATCATTCCCATTTCACAGATAAGAAAAGTGAATCTTGGGGAGATTGTGTAAATTGCCCAAGATTCTGCTACTTGTAAGAAACAAAATGAGGATTTAAACTTAATATGTTTGAATACCAACTTTGCACATGTAACTGTGCCTTAATGTCTCTCTATGGACGTTTGGGTCCCTTCCCAATCTCCTTCCCTGTGTTATCTACGAAATTCACTGGTGGGAGAAGAGTAGATCTCATTTTCCAGCTAGGTTTGATAAATTAGCAGGTATTATAGCTGACATGTGTGGATTTATTTTCCTATATTTATGGAGAACATCATGCAGAATCTTTTTTTCTTATTTTTATTTTTTTTGCAGTACGCGGGCCTCTCACTGCTATGGCCTCTCCCGTTGCGGAGCACAGGCTCCGGACGCGCAGGCTCAGCGGCCATGGCTCACGGGCCCAGCTGCTCTGCGGCATATGGGATCTTCCCAGACCGGGGCATGAATCCATGTCCCCTGCATCGGCAGGCGGACTCTCAGCCACTGCGCCACCAGGGAAGCCCCCATGCAGAATCTTTTAAATAAATTTGCAAGAGATTACAATCTATATCTCTGCCCTAACATATTAGGCCTGTTACCTTAGCATAGATTAGATTATTATTTTAAAATTTATTATTTAAAAAAAAGCAGGTTAATACCTATTGTCCTGTTCTCTATAAGGATCTTGCAAATCATTTTGGCTTTGATTTATTCTCAGTATTCTTTTCAGCTAAGCTAATAAGGTTTTTCTCTAATTATGCAATTTTTCCTTTTTAAAATAGAATCACCTTTTTTGTCTTCTGAAATCTGTTCGATCTTGTTCAGATGCTCAAAAACAACAGCTAGTTGACCTATAAGGACCCTGATAATTTTATAAACAACTCATTATGAAAGTAATCAGGCACTTCAGACTTGAAGCCATTTAATTTACTCCTAGGAATCCTACTGTGGCTTAATTTCTTGACCTTCTATCTTTGGTAAATCTGTTCTGTTTCCAATTACAGTTTATTTTACTAACATGATTTTTTAGTGTTTCCTATGATCAAATCTCCATTGCACTATAGCAGAGAAAAAACTATGTGCCACTTTGTCATCCCTGTGGTAAGATATGACATATTGAGCCAGAGTCGTTTTCCTTGTCTTTCTTATTCTTCAGGTGACTGGAACTGACTACAGAGTGGAAAATGTCTTCTCTATTTTATATGTTAATGCTTCTCTGATACATTTTTCCCCATGAAGACAAAACAGAAACCCCATATAATGTGTTGAAAAAACTAGGTATTGGTAACTCACTGGTGAATGAATGTATAAGTGAATGCTTGATGTGAAGTTTTGAGTTGTATTTTTATTTAAATTACTTTCTGCAATATTTGAAGCTATCTACTTACCTTGATAATCCCGCTACCCAAGAAGAAGCAACAGTAAATTCAGTGTATTTAAGTGGAAGCAACAGATTGAATTTTGCCAAATATTTGATTATTAATGCTGCAATTAGCCTTTTTTATTCCTAGTGGAATTTAAATAATGAGAATTATGTTGTTGATATGTTATCAAATCAAGAAGCGGAATATTTCTTGAGCGTTTCATAACGAGAGATTTCGGCATTAAAGATGTTTATTTTATCATGTAGGTTTACTCATACAATATAGTGTGATGCATTAGCCAGGGTTCTCTTGAGAAACAGAACCAATAGGGTGTGTGTGTGTGTGTGTGTGTGTGTGTGTGTATGTATATATATATATATATGATATTTATTTTAAAGAATTGGCTTACATGATTGTGGAGGCTGGCAAGTTTCAGTTCTGCAGGGCAGGCCAGAAGGAGACTCAGGAAAGAATTAATGTTGTAGCTCCAGTCTGAATGCAGTCTACAGACAGAATTCCTTCTTCCTTTGGAGACCTCAGTTTTTTCTCTTAAGACCTTCTGTTGATTAGATGAGGCTCACCCACATTATGGAAAATAATCTGCTTCACTCAAAGTCTACTGATTTAAATGTTAATCACATCTAAAAACTACTTAAACAGCAACGTCTAGACTGGTGTTTGACCAAACATCTGACCACCATAGCTTAGCCAAGTTGACACGTAAAATTAACCATCACAAGTCGTCATGTTTTTAACCTGTTCTTAATTATTTCAAAATTCACCACAAAATTTAAAGACTCAAAATAATTAAAGTAAGAATAACTTTCTAGAATGGATGCCAGAAAATTTTATAAAATCCCATATAAGAAAAGAGACCAAACTGAGGCCATTTTTCTCTAGTCCTCCTACTTCAGGCACAAGTGTTTACGAATGTGGAGATGCAGTTTGAAATTAAGAAGTTAGGTGACTGTAATGAAGACTGTCTGAGCTAAACATCAACATGAGCTAAATAACAAAGGTTATTGTCATTTCCCCAAGGCAGGAATAAGCATCCATCTATGAATTTCTTGCCTTCCATATTAAGTTGTAAATGGCTTATGGACAGGGATTACATATCACTTTTTCTCTGCAGCTCATAGATCCCAGCATATGGTTGGACAGTTTAAGTGGAAAAGTTAATCTCTGAAAAAGTTAACCCACGGATTCAGTAAAGCCAAAAGGCCATCAAGGGCAGAGTGAAGTGTAGGAAATTGAGTGATTGTTGGGCTAGTGAGGGAGGAGATCAGGTACTATGAGTGGTGATGGAATAAGAGATGTTTGGAAAAGAGGCTGTTGTTGGAAAAAAGGCAGTGAACTAGACACCTTGATCATAGAGTAGTGCTTTTTGACAATGTGATTCCCCTTAAAGTGCAAATGTCCTGAGGTAGAGGTAAATGTATATCACTGATGTGAGGAAGAGCAAGAATACTGTGACGTTCAGGTGGCTCGATTCATGCATACATCGTATGTTACTTGGGATGATGGCAGAGGATATGGATTGGGAAGAAAAATGTGAGCCAAGCACCATGTTATCTAGAAAGGTGGGAGAAGTTCATGAAAGTTATCTATGAAAGCAGCATTGTCAGTATTAAGGTAATTGACGGATGTTTATGAAGGTGATAGAAAAAAGCAGCACTTTTGGAAGGCATTAAGGCTTTCAAGAATGGGAAGCCCAGATAAGGTGTTCTTTTATGATTCTTAAATGGCACCGTGAATGAAAAATTATGTCAGTTCAAGGGCTGGTTTGGAAGAAGCAGGACTAAAGTAAAATGTGTGTGGACTGTCTTGGATGAGTGTTCAGGGAATGCAACTGAGCTAAAAAGTCTGGATTAAGACTAGTTGGTTTCGGGACTTCCCTGGTGGTGCAGTGGTTAAGTATACGCCTGCCATTGCAGGGAACTCGGGTTTAATTCCTGGTCCGGGAAGACCCACATGCGTCGGAGCAACTAAGCCCGTGCACCACAACTACTGAGCCTGCGTGCCTAGAGCCTGTGCTCCACAAGAGAAGCCACCGCAATGAGAAGCCCACATACTGCAATGAACAGTAGCCCCCACTTGCTGTAACTAAAGAAAGCCCACGTGCAGCAGTGAAGACCCAATGCAGCCAAAAAAAAAAAAAAAAAGACTAGTTGGTTTGGAGAACAGCATTTCAGAAACTACGAATTGGAAATAACAAAGGTCATATATTAAAGACACAATCTTCTTTCCTAGAAACACTGGAGGATTTAATGCTATATGAACCTTGTTAGATACACACACACACACACACACAAGCATACACACATACTCATCAGCAATGCCTCAAATTCTAGAAAAAAAATTTAGGAGTTAAGTTAAAATTATGAAGAACAGCAGAATGTCTCATTGTTTATTTGCTAATGTTAAAGGACATTGATTTCAAACAGTATTTGCATATAAAATATTTTAAAAATTGAAATCTTTGTTAAAAAGAGTTCCAGAGAACGTTGTTATATAATGCTGAAATATGTACAAAGTATTACATAGCCTTTAGAATCAAATTTACTGTCCCGTGGATTAAAAATGTTGTCATGATAGATAAGATTTGGGAAATAGGATGCAGAGTAAAAGTGAAAAGAAAGCGGAGCAATTAGTAATCTCCATCCTATTATGGTGAATGGACCCAAAACACTACCAGCTTACTATTTGCACATGAATGATGGATGGTGGTTTACAGTGCTGAAATAAATCCAAATAATAATTTACCTACCTAGATATTCTGCTTCCAATACTCTTTTAAATCAAGAAATTTGCTAATACAAGTGCCAGACTCTGAGTTCATTAATGTTAAATAGACACATCTGTCTTTCATCATGTGGCTCAACTCCAAAGGCAAACACAGGTAGAACCCTGGCCTCAGTTCAGAGAACAGCTTATAAAGGAGAGCTAAGCACTGATCTCCAAGGTTTCTCAGACCTTTGATAGGCTTCTGACATTTACTGCTTGCTTTCTTGCCTTTCATGCTGAAGCTTTTGTCTTCTTTGAGGGTTTGTTCTAAGGAGCAGACACAGAGCAACAATTCCATATATCTGGCTATGCCAGTTGTTCCATCACATTTGGGGTACCATTAACTTTGGGAATCCACCCATCTCATTACTGTATAAAGAGCAATCAGCTCAGTTCTTCCCTTCTCATTCTGCAGACTGCAGCAACATGTCCTCTGTGGGGGTAAGCATAAAATCTTTCTGTCTTGTCCTATGGGAGGAGGCCTACTTCTCCCTTGCTTACATGAACCTGACAAGGGCATGCTTTAGCAGCACAGATTTGACCCATGGGTTGTAGAACTGGACTGAATAACTGAGTACCTTGTGAAAGTCCTCTGGGAGATGTCTCTTCCAAGACAATGTGTGCTCCTCAAAAACATATAAAGGAAAAACTTTGGGCTTGAAATGAAAAGATATAACTTTGAATCTAATCCCACAACTTGCTAGCTGCATAAAATTAGGCCAGTGACCTTTCTGAGTCTCCTTATAAAATGGGAATAATGAGGTTTACCCTCAGGCTGCTGTGGAGAAATAATGAGATGCTATATGAGCAATAACCTGGCAATGATCCTGGTCCAAAAAAAGCTGCTCAATAAATGCTAAACCTGTCAGGTTCTTAGTGCGCAACTAATAGAGCCCAGTCTTTGCGCCAAGTGCTTTCCAGATATCATCTCATTTAATCCTCCCAGCCATCTGGGTGAGGGAGCTATTGTTTATCCCCATGACTCTGATGAGGAAATGAAAGCTGAGAGATCAGATAACTTGCCCCAGTCACCCAAGGTAAGTATAAATCCTGGGATTTGAGTTCATCTGATGGCACACTCTTTCCTTTAGCCTGCATTGGCTCTGAATATGAAGTATAAAGTTAAAGAGCCATTAAAAAAAAGAATAGACTGGAGCTCTACTGGGCTGCTGTCCTCATACCTAGGTTACTTGACCCTTCTCTTACCTGACTCTTGTTATCTGATAGTTCCCCAAGAGTCATTAGAATATAAGCTTCTTGAAGATTTGTTTTATTCATTATTGTCGTTATTATTAATGTATCAAGCACAGTGCCTGAAATATAGTGAAACTCAATAAAAACTTTTTGAATGATTGATGATTTCATGTGCAGGCTGTGGGAGTTGCATGGAGGAAGTAGGGTCCACAACTGCTCAAGAGATGAAGAATGAAGAATGGGTGCAAACATGACTCTCAGAATTAGTAAGAACTTACAAAAAAGTTCTGGACTGCTGCTAGGTCATTCCAAAGATTCCTTAAACCAGAAACAAGCCTGGAAACTAGCCCAGATCTGAAGCAGATCTTGAGATGATTTGGGTTTCTTTGAGATTCCTTGTCAAACTGGCACTGATTTCAAGATGCTAGTGTCTCTTCAGGTTTCCGTAGTACCAGTCAGACCCAGGCCAATAATGCCATCTACGAGCTGTGGAGATGCACTTGGAATTGCAGCTATTTCAGAGTAAAAGGGAAGTAATAGATAAAGTGACTTATGAGGAATGTTGTTTCTCTTGGAATTCCATTGCAGGAGAGGATCTGTAGAACTAGAAAAATAAATCGTAATAACATTTCAAAATACTGAGAGAAATCCTCATGTAAACTGGTAGTAACTTCATCCAGGGCTTTGCCTAAGAGAAGAGGGCTCTTCTCTTGGACATTGATTCTGAAAATTTTTATCTTCTTTCCCCTTGTGGTGTCTTATGATCTCTATCCAATAAAGGCAAAAAACACATAGAGAATAATTTAATTCTTTCTTATCAGCTGGAGACATACATGATGAGCAGGTTTGGGAGAGGAGGAGAAAATGGGGCTAGAGTGAAAAGTTGGAAGCAGCCCAGTAGATAATGGAAAAGAAGGATATTATGGTTAAAGGATCTGCCCAGAATTTTAAAAAAGGATTTTCAGATCTGATTCACTATTTCCTGGTAGGCCCCTAACTTGCATAGTTTCTGCTTTTGAGGTATTCTAATATAAGTATGGAACACAAATGTTAAGCTAATTTCTTCTAGAGTGCTCACATTTTAAAACTTATTTTAAAAAATGTCTACTTCCCAAGCTGGAATATTCTTATCAGACTATAGTTTCTCAGTAAACAGGTTTAAAAAATTAGAACTCTCTTTAGATTAACATGTTAGCAAATTATGATTTTAAGTGCTAGAGTTTCTTAGGAAAAAAAGGGTATTTTCATAAGACTCAGGAGTCTAGGAAGAAGGTGGCATAGTTTCAGTGGGGAAAAACCCCACAATATTCTCTAATGTAGTAATAAGATACCTTGTATCCTGGTTTGGATCCTATATGAATAAGTCATCTCAATCTCAGTACACATTTTAAAAACTATCTCATACACAGGGAACTATCCTTGGGTCTGAATTTCCATAACAGATATTTCCAAGTTCCTCTACCTTCCTTCCCCACCAGCTCAAACAATTCTACAAATGTGTGATTTTAATATTTTTGTTCCATTATTTAAAACAACCTACGGTATATTTACATATGTTGCAGTTGTAACCATGAATGAAAATTTATTGTATCAGGAGAGATTATTACTGTCTATAGTCCCCCAAAACAAAAACAAAACAAAACCAATGGGTGTGTCCATTCCATTCTTGACGTCATAGTTAGACATAGGGAGGATAAACGAGACAATGAAGGGAGATCTTTGAGCTCTGAGGACAGCTGCTCCATGCAGTCAAGACATCATTATTATTAATTACCTGTATTCATTTTCAAACCATCTGTTTTCAAACATGAGCACTTGTGGCCTGATTCTCCTCTGTTAGTGCCCCCCACCCACTGTGTGTTTCAATATTTTGAAATATTCAGCTGATTTCAAAAGAAGCAACATCTTGTAGAGATGGATGGTGCTGGAACAAAGGAAAAACATAACCTATTTCTTTGATGATTCTTTTAAGATTATTCACTCATATATTAAATTATTTTGAATACTTTGCTGCTGGTATTATGTTAGTTTTTTTTTAAATTAAAAATAACTAAATAATGCCATCTGCTGGTGAAAATAAGTACATTAATATCTGGACAATATTTCTAGAATTTTTCACATTTCCTTCTTGTATTGTAATAGCTTTATTGCTGTAATAATTTTTAATGAATTGACTGAGATCTTTGGGAAGTAAGATGAAGATTTGACACATCAGATATCAATAAATAGTTTGAAATATATCTAGCCAGATACAAATGTACAGTGACAAAATTCCCAAATCAGAAATTCTTTTCTCCCATAAAGACTGATGAGAAATTGAGATGATTGTATAAAGCTGTGAAGCTGGTTCTCATCTTAAGTAATTAGGGTGATAATTTTCTGGTATCTGATGTTATCATTTACTTTGTGGTCACATATTAAAAAAAAAAAGAGATCCGCCTATGAAATTCAGGGCTCTTCTTGTGGGAGATGGACCAACTGCCAGAAGAGGTACGATGTTTTACTGATTCCCTCTGAATTTTGCTCACTCCTGCAATCCAGTCATGTCTGAAGCCTAGTGGGGTAGACTTTCTGGAAGGTATTTTTTGTTTTGTTTTGTGTTTTATGCATGAAAGTCCAAGGAACCTGCTGTATGAACCCAGTGGGGTTGAGGATGAAACTGGAGGCCAATGTAAATGAAAAACTATATTTTACTTATCTTTTCTCTCTTTTATGAACTAAAGTATGTCTTAAGAGAGAGAACTTATTGAAATGGGAACTGTCTCCAGGCAACAAAGTTGATTCCTCTTTCTATTTCACTGAAAATTGGCTTTTTCTGGGAGGACAGGGAATAGGTCTGGCACAAAGACAGTGTTCAATAAATGTTTGTTGAATTAAATAAAAATGAAGAATCCTTCTTCCCTTGTAGCCCTCATAAGAGGAGACTTCAACCAAAATGAAATTTCTAGTATTCCAATCTACCACATCATTTCCCTGCTTAAAAATCCTTCAATGGCTTCGTAATCAAGTACAAACTCCTTCCAGAGTCATTTGCAATCTTGTCCCTGCGCACTTTGCTTGACTTATCTCCTCTCACTCCTCACACCCTCACTTCACTTCTCTGTCCTAATACAAATGTATATCCATGTACATGCACATGCATGTACACACACACACACACACACACACACACACACACACACTTTGAATAGATCTACTCAATGAGACTACTTGCCATTCCCCAAGGCCACTACATTCTGCCAAGCCTTTGCTCACCAAAGCACCCTTTTTCACTTTACCTTGTGAACTCTTTTTTTTTAAACACTGTGATTTAAAAAAAATATTTATTTTAATTAATTTATTTATTTGGTTGTGCATGGTCTTAGTTGTGGCAGGTGGACTCCTTAGTTACAGCTTGCCGGCTCCTTAGTGTGGCATGTGAACTCTTGGTTGCAGCATGCATGTGGGATCTGGTTCCCTGACCAGGGGTTGAACCCAGGCCCCCTGCACTGCAAGTGCAAGTCTTAACCACTGCGTCACCAGGAAAGTCCTTACCTTGTGAACTCTTAATCATTTAAAAATATTTAGCTCAAATACTACCTCTGCTATGAACTTTTTCTTGACTTTCTTTTGTGGACAATAGTGGTTTTTTCCTCTATGCTCAAGAAACCTCATAACACACTCCAAAATAATACAGTTACTCTGCTAAAATTGTTTCCATGGACATCGTCTTCGCAATACTGTGTGTTTCTCAAGAGCAGTAACTGTATTCTATTTTTTAAAATCATATTTGCTGTTTTGAATGGTAATTGACCCCTTATTAAGCACTTATTAAATGCTTGTTAAAGGCATGTATGATAGCTGGTAAAAAATCAAACTCCAATATGCAACCTCTCTTACTTAATAGAACAACCCACTGCATAGCTCTTCATAGCTACCCAGGTTGCTATGGTCATACCACTAAGTTCTTACCAATAAGATGTGACTGAACAAAGTATGTTTTGTTGCTACTTCCTTGCTACTTCCTTATTAGGATACTGCTTGCTCTTCATTTCCTTTGTCTATCCTGCTTCCTACTAACTGAGAAATGGTGACAACTGAGCAGTCTTGAACCCAGAGATGAAAACTCATGTTGAAGTTGGCTGAACTTCCTTGACAGCCTGGGAGCCTACATAACTAGGTGACCAGACCACCAGACCACCCTACTCTGGTTTGTCATTTTAGAGAAAAATTAATTTCTGCCATATTTAAGCCATAATATTTTGGGGTCTCTTTGTTAGAGCAATTCAGCTTTTACCCTAAGTAATATGGTTAAAATGAAAACTATTTTCTATGATGCTGAAGGCTTATTTTCTTTAGTTTTGTACCATAAAAAATAGTTTCTGTTTTTATTTTGTATTAGGGTACAACCTGAAAATATACCATGAGAAACATTTAATATTACTTTTAATGATGAGCTTCAAGAGCTTCAAGATTTATCAAATTTCTCAAATCATACTCTAACATTATCATTCATTGTTGAACTCAAATCATAATATAAAACGAAAGCAAAAATTAAAAAATCCAATTCAGAGTACAGAAACTTTCCTTATAATCTTTAAAAAGGCCCTCTATTCTCAAGACTCTACATTACTCTCAACTTCTGCATCTTCTTTCCAGGCTTAGGAACTAATAATCAGTTTCAGGCTCTGCCTTGCCTCATGTTCTAGGAAAATCTTGCCCTTAGGTAGGAGAGTTGATGGAACTCCAGACCAGGAGTCAGGTGTTAATTGCTAGCATGGTATTAATACTTGCCCTCAGCACCAATTCAGATTCTCATACTTTTTATTCTGAAAACCCAATATCCATCCTTCTTTCTGTCTCTGATATCTGCAATAATGTTTTAGAAAACTGAATGGTAACTCAAATACTATAAGACCAGAGTCCCTTCCTTGCAATTCCCAGGGACCTTTGTTAGGATACAGTCCATTGATCCAGATCATATGACAGTGCTTGACCTGCTTATTAGAAATCCCCACTCTTTGGTGATTTTCCTCCAGTAAGGACCACTAGATGTCTATGGGTATAGTCTGTACATATCATCCTTTGCTCATCATGAGGCTATCATTATACCTACAGTCTGGTTTTGTCTCCTATCCCACCCCAGTGTACAATGCTCTCAAATAAAAAAGTCCTTATTTTAGTATGCCTTTGTTCACTGGAGTTAATGGTTCAGTCATGATAATGTCCTGTGATATGATGCTGTTGGTGAATTGCTTTAATTTGTCTCTGCTCTGCATTTCTTGCCTTTTTTTCCTCATAAATTACTCCTTTTTTTCCCCTTTTATTACCAGATTCTCTTAACATCCAGCAAGGCTAGCAATCAAATGTCTCTCTTCTCACTCCTTTTGCCTTTACAGGAGTGGGCATGTGAGGTATACTGAACATTAAGAGGCCTCCTTTCTCTGGCAACATCAGTTGATCCAAGGATGGGAAAATGGCTTAAGCAAAGCCCCAGTATCTTTTCAGGGACTGATATAGTTGCTAGAGGAGACAGAGTTTTTCCTCTCTCCTTCTGAGATTTCAAGCATAAAGGCATTTAAATCTGGAGATGCTTGATGGCAAAGAAATGAGGAATGGGTACCTCATAACATCTTTTGAACAGACTAATATTTTTTGCTGTTGCTGCCAATAAATATCCAACAGATTTGAGCTGGATTTCTTTTATTTGCAAGGAAAGTAGTCTAGAACAAGGGTTGCAAACGATGACCCCACCATCTGTTTTTGTAACTAGTTTTATTGGAACACAGGTACATCCATTTGTTTACATAGTATCTGTGGTTTCTTTCTCGCTACAATAGCAGAGTTGAGTAGTTGTGCCAGAGATTGTATGGCTCACAAAGCCTAAAATATTTACTATAGGACCCTTTACAGCAAAAGTTTGCCAACTTTGGTTGCTTTTAAAATAGACTTTCTTAAAGGAACTTTTTCTTTTTGAACAATTTAAAGCATTTTCAAATAGAACTTTTTTTTCTTTTTCCATAAGCACTATGTTTTTTCTGAAGTGGGCAGGATAAAAAAAAAATTATAGCTTGAATGTATGATTCAAAGTGTGGCACCAAATAGTAGGCAATTTTTGTATTGTTGGTTTATGCTTGCATATGCTTTGTTGATTTCTAAGTGACTTCTATCCATTTGCCTTAGGTATAATCAAGTTAGGTATACCTTAAGAATTCTATACATTATAACAAGGCATGTACTACAGGTGCAGTTTATTTTTGAGGTGATATTGGCACTTTTTGAAACTTTTAATTAGTAAAACCTATTTATAACTTGTATAATGCATAATGACCTGACCCATCTAGGGCTGTCCAGTATGGTAGCCACTAGCCACATGTGGCTATTGACACTTGGAACGAGCCAGTCTGTATTGAAATATGCTAATGGTGCAAAATACATAACTGGTTTTAGAGTTACCATGAAAAAAAAGGAATGTAAACTATCTCAGTGATAAATTTTTAAATATTTATTAAATTTTGAAATGAGATTATTTTGGATATATTGAATTAACAAAAATATATTATTGAAACTATTTTTTACTTATTTCTTTCAAACTTTTAAAAAAGGGATACTAAAAAATTAAATTTACATTTGTGGCTCACATATTTCTATTAGACCATGTTGATCCAGAATTACAGAAACACTTAGAATGACTGAAGATTAAAATAAACTCTTATAACTTTAAAGTATTTTAAATGATTTTTTTAAATGAGTATTTTTGTAGGATATTTTTTTTTTTTTTTTTGGCGGTACACGGGCCTCTCACTGTTGTGGCTTCTGCCGCAACACAGGCTCCGGACGCGCAGGCTCAGTGGCCATGGCTCACAGGCCCAGCTGCTCCGCGGCATGTGGGATCGTCCTGGACCGGGGCACGAACCTGCGTCCCCTGCATCGGCAGGCGGACTCTCAACCACTGTGCCACCAGGGAAGCCCTAGGATAGCATGATAGCATCTTTAATGTTATTATTTTCTATTCTCTAGAGAATAGGAAACAATGAGTATGTTATGAATATGCATGTACTGTTGAGCAAATATTTACAGTTGACCCTTGAACAACACAGGGGTTAAATGTGCCAACCCCCCACACAGTCCATGTATCCATGTATAATTTTTGACTCCCCCAAAACTTAACTACTAATAGCATGCTGTTGACTGAAATCCTTGCCGATAACATAGTCAATTTACATATATTTTTTGTGTTAATATGTATGATATACTGTATTCTTGCAATAAACTAAGCTAGAGAAAAGAAAATGTTAAGAAAATTATAAGGAAGACAAAATATGTTTATAGTACTCTATTTATTGATATCATAAGTTTATGTTGTCTGTTTTCAAGATAGTCTGTCAATATCTACGTCAATATTGTCTTATATGGTACTGTAGATGTTATACGTATTACTAACACTAGATATCAAAAATTAAAAGATAATGTGAAAAAGAAATTCACTTTTATTTACAGTTATAATGATTCATGCATTGATAAAGAAGAAGCAATATGATTGCTTTATGGTAGCCAGTATAACTGATACAATTGCTTCACAGTAACCTAGCTTATACACTAATAAATGAATCGTTATAAAAATTTTATGGCAGGGACTTCCCTGGTGGCACAGTGGTTAAGAATCCACCTGCCAGTGCAGGGAACACGGGTTCGAGCCCTGGTCTGCGAAGATCCCACATGCCGTGGAGCAACTAAGCCTGTGTGCCACAACTACTGAGCCTGTGCTCTAGAGCCCATGAGCCACAACTACTGAGCCCACATTGCCACAACTACTGAGCCCACATTGCCACAACTACTAAAGCCCGCGTGCCTAGAGCCGATGCCTTGCAACAAGAGAGACCCGTGCACCACAATGATGAGTGGCCCCCCGTCGCCGCAAATAGAAAAAGCCCATGTGCAGCAATGAAGACCCAACACAGCCAAAATAAATTAATTTAAAAAAATTTATGGTATACAGTATTAGTCATATTCATAATACAGTATTGGAAATATTGTCACTTTTTTTAAAAAACCACTTACCTTTGATGATAGGCTGATAAGCAGTTTCTCCAATTATGAGAGAGAGGCATACTATACAGTAATGTAATTCTTGGAAAGCAAAGTTTTAAAAGAGTAAGGGACTTCCCTGGTGGCACAGTGGTTGAGAATCCGCCTGCCAATGCAGGGGACATGGGTTCGAGCCCTGGTCCCGGAAGATCCCACATGCCTCCGAGCAACTAGGCCTGTATGTCACAACTACTGAGCCTGTGCTCTAGAGCCTGTGCTGTGCAACAAGAGAAACCACTGCAGTGGGAAGCATGCACACTGCAACGAAGAGTAGCCCCCGCTCACCGCAACTAGAGAAAGCCTGCATGCAGCAATGAAGACCCAATGCAGTGAAAAATAAAATAATTAAATAAATAAATTAAAAATAAAATAAAATAAATGAGTAAGAATACTAAGACATTATTAATTTTATAATAAATATCACTCACCTTAAAATGTGCAGAAAGAGAAGATGCACTCAGGCAGTGTTTCTAGGATGATGGCAGTATGGGAGGAAAACTGAAATGTGCAGGTGAGAGAGAGAAAGATGTGCTATGTGGGAGAACAGCCATAATAGTAATAACAACAATAGTAATTTTTGAAACTAGAACCAGTGTACAAAGTATACAAATAAAACCAATGAAGCTCCAAGAGTTAAAACCACCAAACCAGAGAGAGCAGAGTCACAGCAGATGTTTCACATGACGATTCAGAACAGGATGACTGACCAAGAGAGCAGAACAAGTGTGAGGTGGAACAACAGCCCAGACCTGGACCTTTTGGCTCCTGAACTTGAGTCCACACCTTGCGTCAGAAGAATTAGTGAGGAGATTGGTTCAAGATTGTGGAGTAGAAGGACATGCACTCACTCCCTCCTGCGGAACACCAGAATCACAACTAACTGCTGAACAATCATTGACAGGAAGACACTGGAACTCACCAAAAAAGATACCCTACATCCAAAGACAAAGGAGAAGCTGCAATGAGATGGTACGTGGGGCGCAATCACAATAAAATCAAATCCCATAAGCACTGGGTGGGTGACTCACAAACTGGAGAACAATTATACAACAGAAGTCCAACCACTGGAGTGAAGGTTCTGAACCCACATCACGCTTCCCAACCTGGGGGTCCAGCAACGGGAGGAGGAATTCCCAGAGAATCAGACTGAAGGCCGGCAGGATTTGATTACGGAACTTTGACAGGACTGGGGGAAACAGAGACTCCACTCTTGGGGGGCACACACAAAGGAGTGTGTGCATCAGGACCCAGGGGGAAGGAGCAGTGACCCCATAGGAGACTGAACCAAACCTACCTGCTAGTGTTGGAAGTTCTCCAACAGAGATGGGGGATGGCTGTAGCTCACCACAGGGACAAGGACACTGGCAGCAGAAGTTCTGGGAAGTACTCCTTGGCATGAGCCCTCACCGTGAGCCCTCCCAGAGTCCACCATTACCCCACCAAAGAGCCTCTAGGCTCCAGGGCTAGGTCTCCTCAGTCCAAACAACCAAAAGGGAGGGAACTCAGCCCTACCCATCAGCAGGCAAGTGGATTAAAGTTTTACTAAGCACTGCCCACCAAGCAACACCCAGCTTTACCCACCACCAGTCCCTCCCATCAGGAAGCTTGCACAAACCTCTTAGATAGCCTCATCCACCATAGGGCAGACAGCAGAAGCAAGAACTACAATCCTGCAGCCTGTGGAATGAAAACCACATTCACAGGGAGATAAACAAAATGAAAAAGGCAGATGAAGGAACAAGATAAAAACCCAGAAAAACAACTAAATTAAGTGGTGATAGGCGACCTTCCAGAAAAAGAATTCAGAATAATGATAGTGAAGGTGATCCAGGACCTTGGAAAAAGAATGGAAGCAAAGATCGAGAGGATCTAAGAAATGTTTAACAAAGACCTAGCAGAATTAAAGAACAAACACCCAGAAGAATTTAATAACAAACAAACATAGATGAACAACACAATAACTGAAATGAAAAATACACTAGAAGGAATCAATAGAACTGAGGCAGTAGAATGGTTAAGTGACCTGGAAGACAGAATGGTGGAATTCACTGCTGCAGAACAGAATAAAGAAAAAAGAATGAAAGGGAATGAAGACAGACTAAGAGACCTTGGGGACAACATTAAACACAACAACATTTGCAATATAGAGGTCCCAGAGGGAGAAGAGAGAGAGAAAGGACCCTAAAAAATATTTGAAGAGACTATAATAGAAAATTTCCCTAACATGGGAAAGGAAATAGCCACCCAAGTCCAGGAAGTGCAGAGAGTCCCAGGCAGGATAAACCCAAGGAAAAACATGCCAAGACACATAGTAATCAAATTGACAAAAATTAAAGACAAAGAAAATTATTAAAAGCAACAAGGGAAAAATGACAAATAACATACAAGGGAACTCCCTTAAGGTTAACAGCTTATTTCTCAGCAGAAACCCTACAAGCCAGAAGGGAGTGGCATGATATATTTACAGTGATGAAAGGGAAGAACATACAACCAAGATTACTGTACCCAGCAAGGATCTCATTCAGATTTGACGGAAAAATCAAAAGCTTTACAGACAAGCAAAAGCTAAGAGAATTCAGCACCACCAAACCAGCTCTACAACAAATGCTACAGGAACTTCTCTAAGTGGGAAATATGAGAAGAAAAGGACCTACAAAAACAAACTCAACACAATTAAGAAAATGGTCATAGGAACATACATATCGATAATTATTGAAATATGAATGGATTAAATGCTCTAACCAAAAGACACAGGCTTGCTGAATGGATACAGAAACAAGACCCATCTATATGCTGTCTACAAGAGACCCACATCAGCCCTAGGGACACATACAGACTGAAAGTGAGGGGATGGAAAAAGATATTCCATGCAGATGGAAATCAAAAGAAAGCTGGAGTAGCAATACTCATATCAGATAAAATACTTTAAAATAAAGAATGTTACAAGAGACAAGGAAGGACACTACATAATGATCAAGGGGTCAATCCAAGAAGAAAATATAACAATTATATATGCATCCAGCATAGGAGCACCTCAATACATAAGGCAAATGCTAACAGCTATAAAAGAGGAAATCAACAGTAACACAATAATAGTGGGGACTTTAACGCCTCACTTACACCAATGGAAAGATCATCCAGACAGAAAATTAATGAGGAAACACAAGCTTTAAATGACACAATAACCCAGATAGACTTAATTGATATTTAAGGACATTCCATCCCAAAACAGCAGATTACACTTTCTTCTCAAGCACACATGGAACACTCTCCAGGATACATCACATCTTGGGTCACAAATCAAGCCTCAGTGAATTTAAGAAAACAAATCATATCAAGCATTTTTTCCGACCACGCTATGAGCTTAGAAATCAATTACAGGGAAGAAAACGTAAAAAACACGAACACATGGAGGCTAAACAATACGTTACTAAATAACCAAGAGATCGCTGAAGAAATCAAGAGGAAATCAAAAAATACCTAGAGAAAAATGACAATGAAAACTTGATGATCCAAAACCTATGCGATGCAGCAAAAGCAGTTCTAAGAAGGAAGCTTATAGCAATACAATCCTACCTCAAGAAATAAGAAAAATCTCAAATAAACAATCTACACTTACACCTAAAGGAACTAGAAAGAGAAAAACAAAAAAAACCCAAAGTTAGTAGAAAGTAAGAAAAAAAGAAGATCAGAGCAGAAATAAATGAAATAGAAACAAAGAAAACAATAGTAAAGATCAATAAAACTAAAAGATGGTTCTTTGAGAAGATAAACAAAATTGATAAACCTTTACCCAGACTCATCAAGAAAAAGAGGGAGAGGACTCAAATCAATAAAATTAGAAATGAAAAAGGAGAAGTTACAACAGACACTGCAGAAATACAAAGCATCATAAGAGACTGCTACAAGGAACTCTATGCCAATAAAGTGGACAACCTGGAAGAAATGGACAAATTCTTAGAAAGGTATAATTTTCCAAGACTGAACCAGGAAGAAATAGAAAATATGAACAGACACATCACAAGTAATGAAATTGAAACTGTGATTAAAAATCTTCCAACAAACAAAAGTCCAGGACCAAATGGCTTCACAGGTGAATTCTGTCAAACATTTAAAGAGGAGCTAACACCCATCCTTCTCAAACTCTTCCAAAAGATTGCAGAGGAATGAACACTCACAAACTCATTCTGTGAGGCCACCATCACCCTGATACCAAAACCAGACAAAAATACTACAAGAAAAGAAAATTACAGACCAATAACACTGATGAATATAGATGCAAAAACCTCAACAAAATACTAGCAAGCAGAATCCAACAACACATTAAAAGGATCATACACCATGATCAAGTGGGATTTATCCCAGGAATGCAAGGATTCTTCAATATATGCAAATCAATCATTGTGATACACCATATTAACAAATTGAAGAAGAAAAACTATATGATCATCTCAATAGATGCAGGAAAAGTTTTCAACAAAATTCAACACTGATTTAGGATAAAAACTCTCCAGAAAGTGAGCATAGAGGGAACCTACCTCAACATAATAAAGGCCATATATGACCCACAGCCAACATCATTCTCAATGGTGAAAAACTGAAAGCATTTCCTGTAAGATCAGGAACAAGACAAGGATGTCCACTCTGACCACTATTATTCAACATAGTTTTGGAAGTCTTAGACACAGCAATCAGAGAAGAAAAAGAAATAAAAGGAATCCAAATCAGAAAAGAAAAGTAAATCTAGCACTGTTTGCAGATGACATGAAACTATACATAGATAATCCTAAAAATGCCACCAGAGAACTGCAAGAGCTAATCAATGAATTTGGTAAAGTTGCAGGATACAACATGCACAGAAATCTCTTGCATTCCTGTACACTAATAATGAAAAATCTGAAAGAGAAACTAAGGAAAAAATCTCATTCACCATTGCAACAAAAAGAATAAAATACCTAGGAATAAACCTACCTAAGGAGACAAAAGACCTGTTCTCAGAAAACTGTAAGACACTGATGAAAGAAATCAAAGATGATACAAACAGATGGAGAGATATACCATGTTTTTAGATTGGAAGAATCAATATTTTGAAAATGACTATACTACCCAAATCAATCTACAGATTCAATGCAATCCCTATCAAATTACCAATGGCATTTTTTACAGAACTAGAACAAAAATCTTCAAATTTTTACAAGAAACAAGAAAGATCCAGAATAGCCAAAACAATCTTGAGGGAAAAAAACGGAGCTAGATGAATCAGACTCCCTGACCTCAGACTATACTACAAAGCTACAGTAATCAAGACAATATGGTACTGGCACATAAACAGAAATATAGATCAATGGAACAGGATAGAAAGCCCAGAGATAAACCCATGCACCTATGGTCAACTAATCTATGACAAAGGAGGCAAAGATATACAATGGAGAAAAGACAGTCTTTTCAATAAGTGGTGCTGGGAAAAGTGGACAGCTACATTTAAAAGAATGAAATTAGAACACTCCCTAACACCATACACAAAAGAAACTCAAAATGGATTAAAGACCTAAATGTAAGACCAGATGCTATGAAACTCTTAGAGGAAAACATAGGAAGAACACTCTTTGACATAAACCACAGTAAGATCTTTTTTGACCCACCTCCTAGATTAATGGAAATAAAAACAAAAATAAACAAATGGGACCTAATGAACCTTAAAAGCTTTTGCACAGCAAAGGAAACTATAAACAAGATGAAAAGACAACCCTCAGAATGGGAGAAAATATTTGCAAATGAATCAAAGGACAATGGATTAATTTCCAAAATATATAAACAGTACATGGAGCTCAATATTAAAAAAAAAAACCCAATCCAAAAATGGAAAGAAGACCTAAGTAAGCATTTCTCCAAAGAAGACATACAGATGGCCAAGAGGCACATGAAAAGCTGCTCAACTTCACTAATAATTAAATAAATGCAAATCAAAAGCACAATGAGGTATCACCTCACACCAGTTAGAATGGCCGTCATCAAAAAAATCTACAAACAACAAATGCTTGAGAGGGCGTGGAGAAAAGGGAATCCTCTTGCACTGTTGGGGGGAATGTAAACTGATACAGCCACTATGGAGAACAGTATGATGATTCTTTAAAAAACTAAAAATAGAATTACCATATGACCCAGCAGTTCCAC
The DNA here is from genome assembly GCF_003031525.2 of Neophocaena asiaeorientalis asiaeorientalis. Taxonomy (NCBI): domain Eukaryota; kingdom Metazoa; phylum Chordata; class Mammalia; order Artiodactyla; family Phocoenidae; genus Neophocaena; species Neophocaena asiaeorientalis. The sequence goes on along the minus strand of NW_020172676.1, from coordinate 2,109,870 downwards.
TACTGGGCAAATTCTCCAAAGAAAACCTTAATTCAAAAGGACACATGTACCCCAATGTTCACTGTAGCACTATTTACAATAACCAGGTCATAGAAGCAACCTAAATGCCCATCGATAGACGAATGGATAAAGAAGATGTGGTACATGTATACAATGGAATATTATTCAGCCATAAATAGGAACGAAAATGGGTCATTTGTAGAGATGTGGATGGACCTAGAGACTGTCATACAGAGTGAAGTAAGTCAGAAAGAGAAAACCAAATATCGTATATTAACGCATATATGTGGAATCTAGGAAAATGGTACAGATTAACTGGTTTGAAAGGCACAGATGTAGAGAGCAGATGTATGGACACCAAGGAGGGAAAGCGGGGTGGTGGGATGAACTGGGAGATTGGGATTGACATATATACACTAGTGTGTATAATATAGATAAGTAATAAGAACCTGCTGTATAAAATATAAATAAATAAAATTCAAAAACAAACCAAAAAAGAATTAGTGACCAAAGGAAACTATCTTTGGTTTAACTAAAGAAGTAGAAATATACCTAATTTTATATTTAGCTGCATATGTTTAAGATCTTAACATTTCTGTAATCAAAATCATAATGTATTAGGTTTAATCTCTTGAAATTGCCAATATGCACTGATTTTTTACCTATAAAAACTACTATTTCTCATGGTTCAAGCTAATGAATATGAAGATATTCTCAAGCAAACGCTTTTGTTTTGTTTTAAAGTCCATGTTGGAGATGCAGGGAGAACTTTGGTCTTTACTCCTGGAATTTGTGACTTATGAATTTGGTGCCATCTGGGGAAGTGACAATCCCTGAGGTGTCCAGCCTGCCTCTGGCCCAGATGTGAGATTAAACTGGGGGGAAAGAAAAGTTCCAGAATTTCATAGGCTGAGGGAGGTCGTTGTAGCTTCTGTACATGTTTATTTCTTTTTATTGCTTCGTTTTTTATTTCCAACTCATTTGAGTTTGGGTTCCAGATTTGTTTTTCTCTTTGTAAACTACACTTTGAAATTATTATCTGACCTATATGTTTGCTTCTCTTAAATAAAATGTAAATTGGCTTATTGTTAATTTCAGGTAATTTGTTTTGATTCTACTTTTCATCTCTGTTTGGCCATGTTTTTGCTGCTAGGAACAGAGAAGCCTTGATGTTTAGAATCTTTTTCTTTAAATAAATATGCATTTTAGTATTATAAGTAAATAAATAAATAGATAAATATCACTCACCTATGCCTCTGTAAGAGTAGGCTATACACTTTAATAAAGTCTTGCTTACAATGTCTACATGATAAATACTTAGGCAATGATGATGTTGATGACAAAAACTTTTCATAGAGTTAAACTGTATGTCATGATGATGATTTACCATTCATTAAGTGGAAGTGGGTCATTGTAAAAGTCTTCATCTTCATTGTCTACACATTGAGTGGGCCGATGAGGGCTGAGGAGGGGTGGTCTTCCATTTCTTAGGGATGGCAGGGGTGGAATTGGTGGAGGAGGTGGAAGGGGAGGCAGCAGAGAGAGGCACACTTGGTGCAACTTTATGGAAATACATTGTAATTTCTGTCTGACATGTTTGCTTTTTTATTTCTCTAAAAATATTTCTATAGGTACCAATCCTTCTTCCACTCTTTGCTTTAGTTTTAGTGCCTGCATCATAGAAGCGTCCATGTCGTAAAAGAAGTCAAAAGCAGTCTTGAATAACTGGAAACCTTCTGCCATATTGGCTAATGTCACTTTGTTTCCTGGCACTTCTTCTTCTACATCTTCTTCCTCCTCGTCTGGCACTGGTTCAGAACACTCACCTCCATCAAGTCACCTTCTGTTAATTCCTCTGGTGTTGTGTCTATTTGCTCTTGAATTTCTCCAAGATCCATATCTTGAAATCCTTCAGTTCCCAACTTTTTTTTGCAATATCCACAATCTCTTTCATGATTTCCTTGATTGGCTCTGTCATAGATCCTGTGAAGTCATGCACAACATATAGACAAAATTTTCTACAACAGCAATCTACTGATTCGGACCTGGTGGCTTTCACAGCTTTTTCTAGAACAATGATGGCATCTTCAATAGTGTAATCCCTCAGACTTTCATGATGTTCTCTTTATTGTTTTTTTTTTTCCCTGTAGTGTTGACAATCTTTTCCATAGACTACTATATGTAATGAGTGTTAAAGGTCTTAATGATCCCCTGTTCTAGAGTCTGAATTAGAGATGTTGTGTTTGGGGGCAAGTGGACCACTTCAATGCTTTCAGTGTTGAACTCATGGAGTTCTAGGTGGCCAGACGCATTGCCCAATATCAAAAAAACTGTAAAAGGCGGTCTCCTACTGGCAAAGTATTTCCTGACTTCAGGGACAAAGCATCAGTGGAACCAAACTGGAAAAAGGGTTCTCATTGTTCAGGCCTTCTTGTTGTACACCCAGAAGACTGGCAGCTGGTGTTTATCTTTTCACTTCAAGGCTTGGGGTCTAGCAGCAGATAGATAAGGGCAGTTCTGATCATAAACCTGACTGCATTTGCACAAAACAGTAAAATTAGTCTATCCTGTCCAGACTTAAATCCTTGTGCTCACTTCTCCTCCTTATTAATAAATGTCCCTTGTGACATTTTTTCCAAAGTAGGGCATTTTGGTCTGCATCAAAAACATGTTCAGGCACATATTTGTTCTCCTCAATGATTTTCTTAATGGCATGGGAACTTGTCAGCTCCCTCTTGGTCAGCTGAAGCTGCTTCTGCTGTTAAACCTCTTTCTAAAATTATCAAACCATCCTTTGTTGGCATTAAATTCTCCAGCATAGATCCTTCACATTCTTCTTGCTTTAAGTTGTCATATATGACTTTGCTTTTTCTCAAATCATATTAGTGTCTATAGGTATGCCTTTATTATAGCAACCTGCATGAGATAAAAAAGGTATTTCACAAAAAGTGCAACGTTTTCATGCCTGCTGGTGTAGCTGCAGTGACGGCTTCTCAAATATTTTTTCTCTTTTTTTTTACAATGATCCTTACTGGATTTATTTATCTTGAAATGGCAGACAACTGTGCTGCAGATCTCAATCTATTGTACACATCAAGCAATTCAAGTTTTTCTTGTAATGTCATAACTTTTCTCTGCTTCTTAGAAGCACTTCCAGCATCACTAGTGGGGCTTCATATGGGACCATGGTGTTATTCAGGGTTTACAGTATTGTACTAAACATGATGAAAAGTATGAGAGAACCGCAAGAGATCCCTTTTTACTGCAACATGCAATTTGCTGGAGAGATGAACTGCTCACACGATTACTAGCATCACCTGGCATTTTAAGCCAATACTAGCAACACTTGAGCTCACTGTATGAGCAACAGGAGGTGGTTATGAAATTATTACATTAGTGCAGTATGTACTGCAGTTAATTTTGTGCAGTTGCAATTTAATACTGCATCTTTATGTTTGTTTACATTTCTCTTGACTGAAAATGGCACTATGTACAGTCTGTCAGTGTTTTCATGTGTAAGTTTTGATAAATTTTAACTTTTTGTAATAGGTTTGTGTATGCTTTATAGCAATAAATGATAAAATAGACTGGTACCTACAGCTATTTTATGCATTCATAACATACCTGACTTTTTCTTAATTTTTTTAATGTTTCTAGGCTGTGTGGCTCATCTGCAAGTTTTTAAAATTATCATCGAAAATCTCCACAAAAATTGTCCAATATGTTTATTGGAAAAAGATCCATGTATAAGTGGACCTGTGAAGTTCAAACCCATGTTTTTCAGAGGTCAAATGTAATTTGTGTATCATGTTGATAAAATATGAGTCCATGAAAAAAATCATTACATATGTAGGATTAATTATTAGATACTAATAGCTTCTTATTCTTCAAACTAACTTTTTAAAAAAATTATGCAGAGGGCATAGAGGAGCATGCAGAATGTTGGTTAGATTCTTTTTTTAAAAACCTTATTCTGTTTTTTATTCAAGTAAGTCTAAATATATACAAATGTCTGAACATTGTAAATTAACTTTTTATTTTATCTATTTCCAAAAACTTTGTTCTGTGAAATTTCTTATGATGAAAATATAGATGGACTTTTCCATCCTATTCATTTGGTGTGTTGCCATACTAAAATTGATATCTGTAAAATGGGGATGATGGTTGAAATGGAAGCTGTTCAGAGATTCCAACCAAATGGCTCTCTTCTAGATTTGTTTGATTAATTTATGTTAATTTCTATTTTTAATTTAAATGTACCAATAATGCCTGAAGTGAATAGTAATGCACCTGCTCTTTCCATTCTAAGTGAAAGCAGAAGTCTGGAAAGCATAATGAGTTCAGTACACATTTTATATATTCCATTCACATCTGAATGGATTTAGCATGTTTTGTCAGTGAGTCATTTCTGAGAAAGAAAGGTAGCTGTTAGGATATGAAATCATGGCTTCAAACTCCATATACCTCATTTACCATCTCAATATGAAAGCAATATTTTTAGCTTCCTATTGAACCTCTGTGGCTGTGAAAGGTGTTTGCCTATTAGAGATGAACAGAAATCTAATAGTCATTAGATGGTTTTCCAATCATTTCTCTGCACCGTGACCTTTTGTTGAACAGATAACATATAGATCATGAAGTTTTACTTGAGTTTTAAAATAGATTCATAATACAGTCTATATGGTTTAGACATTGATAGGTCCCTGGCTAAACAAAGGCCATGGGTATTATGCAAAATTTTTGACTATTTACATTTTAGTTGGTATAATTTAAAATTTGAAATTCCCAGTCAATGATCACAGAGAATGTATTGAAAATTTTTAATAATAAATTATATAGATTTGTTTTAGATAATAAAATACATATCTAGATACTGATAAGGAATTACAACAAAAATAGATTTTGCAAAGGTGTTGTTAAACTGCAATCACCATTTTAAATTAAATTTTTAAAATTTTAGATGTTTTCATTGTGGGATATTGTGTGAAGGGATAATACAGGGGTCTCTGTTATTTCATACAGTTGCCTGTGAACTTAAAATTACCTCAAAATTAAAAATTTAATTAAACTTAGCACTAATAAGAGAGCCCAATAAGATAAAATACAAAATCAACAAAGAACAGTCAATAGTTTACTTTTCCAGAAATAACAAATTAGAAAATATAAAAGAGAAATACCTCATTTGTAATAGTATCAGCAACAATAAAATGCTATGGAAGAAGCCTAATAAGTAATGTTTAATATTAAGAACTTAAAGAAAATATAGGGACTTCCCTGGTGGTGCAGTGGATAAAAATCCACCTGCCAATGCAGGGGACATGGGTTCTATCCCTGGTCGGGGAAGATCCCACATGCCGTTGAGCAACTAAGCCCATGTGCCTCAACTTCTGAGCCTGTGCTCTAGAGCCCGTGGGTTGCAACTACTGAGCCTGCAAGGCACAACTACTGAAGCCCACTCGCCTAAAGCCCATGGTCTACAACAAGAGAAGCCACCATGAGGAGCCCGCACACTGCAATGAAGAGTAGCCCCCACTTGCCACAATTAGAGAAAGCCCACGTGCAGCAACAAAGACCCAATGCCCACAAAAATAAATAAAAAATTAAATCTTAAAAAAAAAACTTAAGGAAAATATAAAATTTTGCTGAAAGAATTAAAAGAAAACATGAATAAATAGGTATATGATGATCATAAAGACTGGAAGATTCTGCACTATAAATAAATCAATCCTCTTCAAATTAAGCTATGAATTCAATGTGATTTCAATTTTAAAAATCCCAAGGTGATAAACTTTTAGAACAAAATTACAAAATTTCTAAATACAAAAGTATTCTGAGAGAGAGTAGGATAAAATAGATCACAGTGAAAAATATTTATATAAAGGACAATTTTACATACATATGAGCATGTATATCTATAAAATATTATGACAGAAGTGAGGCCAAAATATTGACCATATCAATAAATATAAATGGACTTATGAAATTGTCTCCAGGATATATTAAGTGAAAGAAGCAAAGTGAAGTAAAATATGCATTGTAGCATTAGGTAGAGACAACTGGATAGAAGGTAGAATTCATAAGCTGTACCTTGTAGACTTGGAGTCATTTCTCTAAAGAAGTTGTGTATTTTATGTAATTACAAAACAGTTAAATAAAAAACAACAAATGAACTTAAATTTTTGTCTAGTTGGTGGCATAACTACACAAGTAGGAACTATTCCAAAAATCGTAAGACAGAATGATCTTTTTATACATCATCAGAGGATGATGTATAAAACATCTGAGAACAAAATAATATGCAAAAATTTCCAGTGTTTTCAAGGTTATTGTGGTGGTTATTCTGAGATTATTGAGTGTGTAGTGTTGGATAAAGCAAATGTATAATTTTTAATTTGAGAACTGGGATTTTTGGCATGAGAAAACTATATCTAGATTTAAATTCAGTTAGTCTAGGATTTTAAAATGAAAGTATCAGTATGACCTGCTGAGATATAGTTTTGTTAAAAAAATATTTCTAGCTCTGGCCATTGCAAACCTGTAGAAACAGTGAGCAGCCCAGTAACAATAAACTTTTCTGGTGCCCCAGACTGAGGTTTCTAAATACAGTTTTCCATCAAAAGGAAACAGAGCACCTGGGAGAAATGGCAAATTCCAGGTCTGAGTCAGGAGATGTACAAATTAATTTTGTAACTTCCTATTACATTAGATAGCAAAAATGATGTGAGAGACTACTCTGATCATATCTAAAGAACTAAAGTAATCATCTGAATAGGTTTCCACTGGTCAAAGAAGGCACAGTAATGAGTTGAAACACAACAAATATACATTTATATGTTATTATTAATTAATATATTATTAGTTAATATATCACTCACCCATCCACCTGTAGTGACAATTTTCTAGCCAGTTTATTCCTCAATGTTTCTGCATCTTTCACAACACTTAAATTGTACTACTAATTTGAATTGAGGGTTACCATATCTTTCTTAGTGAAAAGAAAAATATTTAATAACTTCTTTCAGTAATCTGTAACCTACAATTGTCCTTCAACCAGAATCAAACTGCTTCTCAAATAGGGTCTTGCTATCTTTGTCTATCCTTCTGCAGAATTCTGGAATTTCTTTTTCAATAAAATTCCTCAGAACCATGCAAGCACAGGTACACAGAACTCTGTGTCATTTGTGTATGTAAGAAGTTATGTAATTGGCTTTTCTTAGATACCCAGACAAGTACCCTTCAGTGGAGCTAGAGAATCTTCCATGGTGCTGTGGACTAGTAGCCTACTGGGGGACTCCTACTCTAAAATGCCAGAGAGATAGCTATTTACCTAAAATCTTTAACAATGAAGAGGGAATTAACTCAAAGATATACCATTATTTAAGAAGCTGACTTTAGCCTTTAATAACCATAATAGGATTGTCATAAGCCTGGCTAAATTCCCTAAAAATTTAGAACTAATAAAGTTCTGACTATTTTGGAAAAGGAATCTAGAATAATATAGATCAAGATTTCCCTAATTTATTAACCAAACTAATAAACATGTTGAGTATCTCTCAGAATTCCTGAGAGATTTGAGGTATGTCCATTCTTTGAAACTCCTGGTATCTTAATGAAGAGGTATCAATACAGAGTAACAACATTGTGATATGCTTTACAGGCTTCTATTGATCAAATGCAGACTTTTAACACAAACGCAATTCTCTGACTCTGCATATAAAAACTTCTTTAGTGATAAATGGCAAAAGGCTACATCTGTGGCTCTGCATTGTTTGTGAAGCCTTATAGTGGTCCTTAGCATTCGCTTCACCGGGAAGCCTAAAACCCAGGTTTACTCTCTATTCTGATGCTTACTTTTTTTTTTTTTAACAACTTTATTGGAGTATAATTGCTTTACAATGTTGTGTTAGTTTCTGCTGTATAAAAAAGCGAATCAGTTTCTGCTGTATAACAAAGTGAATCAGCTATATGTATACATATATCCTCTTATCCCCTTGCTCTTGCGTCTCGCTCCCACCCTCCCTATCCCACCGTTCTGGGTGGTCACAAAGCACCAGGCTGATCTCCCTGTGCTATGCGACTGCTTCCCACTAGCTATATATCTGACATTGGGTAGTGTATATATATCAATGCTACTCTCTCACTTCGTCCCAGCTTCCCCTTCCCCCTCCCCATGTCCTCAAGTCCATTCTCTAAGTCTGTGTCTTTATTCCCGTCCTGCCACTAGGTTCATCAGAGGCACTTTTTTTTTTTTAGATTCCATACATATGTGTTAGCATATGGTATTTGTTTTTCTCTTTCTGACTTATTTCACCCTGTATGACAGATTCTATGTCAATCCACCTCACAACAAATAACTCAAATTCGTTTCCTTCTACAACTGAGTAATATTCCATTGTATGTATGCGCCACATCTTCTTTATCCATTCATCTCTCGATAGACACTTAGATTGCTTCCATGTCCTGGCTATTGTAAATAGTGCTGCAATGAACATTGTGTCACATAACTCTTTTTTTTTTTTTTTTTTTTTTTGCGGTACACGGACCTCTCACTGCTGTGGCCTCTCCCGTTGCGAAGCACAGGCTCCGGACGCGCAGGCTCAGCGGCCATGGCTCACGGGCCCAGCCGCTCCGCGGCACGTGGGATCTTCCCGGACCGGGGCACGAACCCGTGTCCCCTGCATCGGCAGGCGGACTCTCAACCACTGCATTTTTGAATTATGGTTTTTCCAGGGTATATGCCTAGTACTGGGAGTTCTACTTTTAGTTTTTTAAGGAACCTCCATACCGTTCTCCATAGTGGCTGTATCAACTTACATTCCCACCAACAGTGCAAGAGGGTTCCCTTTCCTCCACACCCTCTCCAGCATTTATTGTTTGTAGATTTTTTGATGATGGCCATTCTAACTGGTGTGAGGAGATACCTCATTGTGGTTTTGATTTGCATTTCTCTAATGATTAGTGATGTTGAGCATCCTTTCATGTGTTTGTTAGCAATCTGTATATCTTCTTCGGAGAAATGTCTATTTAGGTCTTCTGTCCATTCTTGGATTGGGTTGTTTGTTTTTTTGCTATTGAGCTGCATGAGCTGCTTGTATATTTTGGAGATAAATCCTTTGTCAGTTGCTTCATTTGCAAATATTTTCTGCGATTCTGAGGGTTGTCTTTTTGTCTTGTTTATGGTTTCCCTTGCTGTGTAAAAGCTTTTAAGTTTCATTAGGTCCCATTTGTTTATTTTTGTTTTTATTTCCATTAATCTAGGAGGTGGGTCAAAAAGGATCTTGCTGCGGTTTATATCAATGAGTGTTCTGCCTATGTTTTCCTCTAAGAGTTTTATAGTGTCTGGCCTTACATTTAGGTCTTCAATCCATTTTGAGTTTATTTTTGCGTATAGTGTTAAGGAGTGTTCTAATTTCATTCTTTTGCATGTAGCTGTCCAGTTTCCCAGCACCACTTATTGAAGAGGTTGTCTTTTCTCCATTGTATATTCGTACCTCCTTTATCAAAGATAAGGTGACCATATGCACGTGGGTTTATCTCTGGGCTTTCTATCCTGTTCCATTGATCTATATTTCTGTTTTTGTGCCACTACCATACTGTCTTGATTACTGTAGCTTTATAGTATAGTCTGAAATCAGGGAGCCTGATTCCTCCAGCTCCGTTTTTCTTTCTCAAGATTGCTTTGGCTATTTGGTGTCTTTTGTGTTTCCATGCAAATTGTGAAATTTTTTGTTCTAGTTCTGTGAAAAATGCCATTGGTAGTTTGACAGAGATTACATTGAATCTGTAGATTGCTTCAGATAGTACAGTCATTTTCACAATGTTGATTCTTCCAATCCAAGAACATGGTATATCTCTCCATCTGTTTGTATCATCTTTAATTTCCTTCATCAGTGTCTTATAGTTTTCTGCATACAGGTTTTTGTCTCTTTCGGTAGGTTTATTCCTAGGTATTTTATTCTTTTTTTGCAATGGTAAATGGGAGTGTTTCTTTAATTTCTCTTTCATGTTTTTCATCATTAATGTATGGGAATGCAAGAGATTAATGTGCATTAATTTTGTTTCCTGCTACTTTACCAGATTCATTGATTAGCTCTAGTACTCTTCTGATAGCATCTTTAGGATTCTCTGTGTATAGTATCATGTCATCTGCAAACAGTGAAAGCTTTACTTCTTCTTTTCTGATTTAGATTACTTTTATTTCTTTTTCTTCTCTGATGGCTGTGGCTAAAACTTCCAAAACTATGTTGAATAATAGTGGTGAGAGTGGGCAGCCTTGTCTTGTTTGTGTTATTAGAGGAAATGGTTTCAGTTTTTCACCACTGAGAATGATGTTGGTGGTAGGTTTGTCATTTATGGTCTTTATTATGTTGAGGTAAATTCTCTCTATGCCTAGTTTCTAGAGAGGTCTTATCATAAATGGGTGTTGAATTTTGTCAAAAGCTTTTTCTGCATCTATTGAGATTATCATATGATTTTTCTCTTTCAGTTTGTTAATATGGTGTATCACATTGATTGATTTGCATATATTGAAGAGTCCTTGCATTCCTGGAATAAACTCCACTTTATCATGGTGTATGATCCTTTTAATGTGCTGTTGGATTCTGTTTGCTAGTATTTTTGTTGAGGATTTTTGCATCTATGTTCATCATTGATACTGGTCTGTAGTTTTCTTTTTTTGTGACATCTTTGTCTGGTTTTGGTATCAGGGTGATGATGGCCTCGTAGAATGAGTTTGGGAGTGTTCCTCCCTCTGCTCTGTTTTGGAAGAGTTTGAGAATGATAGGTGTTAGCTCTTCTCTAAATGTTTGATAGAAGTGGCCTGTGAAGCCATCTGGTCCTGGGCTTTTGTTTTTGGAAGATTTTTAATCACAGTTTCAATTTCAGTGCTTGTGATAGGTCTGTTTATATTTTCTATTTCTTCCTGGTTCAGTCTTGGAGGGTTGAGCTTTTCTAAGAATATGTCCATTTCTTCTAGGTTGTCCATTTTATTGCTATATAGTTGCTTGTAGTAATCCCTCGTGTTTCTTTGTATTTCTGCAGTGTCAGTTGTTACTTCTCCTTTTTTGTTTCTAATTCTGTTGATTTGAGTCTTCTCCTTTTTTTTTCTTGATGAGTTTGGCTAATAGTTTATCAATTTTGTTTATCTTCTCAAAGAACCAGCTTTTACTTTTGTTGATCTTTGCTATTGTTTCCTTCATTTCTTTTTCATATATTTCTGATCTGATCTTTATGATTTCCTTCCTTCTGCTAACTTTGGGGTTTTTTTATTCTTCGTTCTCTAATGGGTTTAGGTGTGAAGTTAGGTTTTTTATTTGAGATTTTTCTTGTTTCTTGAGGTACGATTGTATTGCTATAAACTTGCCTCTTAGAACTGCTTTTGCTGCATCCCATAGGTTTTCAGTTGTGTTTCCATTGTCATTTGTTTCTAGGTGTATTTTGATTTCCTCTTTGATTTCCTCAGTGATCTGTTGGTTTTATTTAGTAGTGTATTGCTTAGCCTCTAAGTGTTTGTATTTTTTACAGTTTTTTTCCTGTAATTGATATCTAGTCTCATAGCACTGTGGTCGGAAAAGATACTTGATACAATTTCAACTTTCTTAAATTTACTAAGGCTTGATTTGTGACCCAAGATATGCTCTATCTTGCAGAATGTTCCACAAGCACTTGAGAAGAAAGTGTATTCTGTTGTTTTTGGATTGAATGTCCTATAAATATCAATTAAGTCCATCTTGTTTAATGTGTCATTTTAAGCTTGTGTTTCCTTTTTTATTTCCATTTTGGGTCCATTGATGAAAGTGGGGTGTTAAAGTCCTCTATTATGGTTATGTTACTGTCAATTTACACTTTTATGGCTGTTACCATTTTCCTTATGTATTGAGATGCTACTATGCTGGATGCATAAATATTTACAATTGTTATATCTTCTTCTTGGATTGATCCCTTGATCATTATGTAGTGTCCTTCTTTGTCTCTTCTAATAGTCTTTATTTTAAAGTCTATTTTGTCTTATATGAGAATTGCTACTTCAGCTTTCTTTTGATTTCCATTTGCATGGAATATCTTTTTCCATCCCCTCACTTTCAGTCTGTATGTTTCCCTACTTCTGGAGTGGGTCTTCTGTAGATAGCATATTTAGAGGTCTTGTTTTTGTATCCATTCAGCCAGTCTATGTCTTTTGGTTGGAGGATTTAATCCATTTACATTTAAGGTAATTGTTGATATGTATGTTCCCATTACCCTTTTCTTAATTGTTTTGGGTTTGTTATTGTAGGTCTTTTCCCTCTCTTGTGTTTCCTGACTAGAGAATTTCCTTTAACAAGTTTTGTACATCTGGTTTGGTGATGCTGAATTCTCTTAGCTTTTGATTGTCTGTAAAGGTTTTAATTTCTCTGTGGAATCTGAATGAGATCCTTGCTGGGTAGAGTAATCTTGGTTGTCAGTTTTCCTGTTCATCACCTTAAATATGTCTTGCCACTCCCTTCTGGCTTGCAGAGTTTCTGCTGAAAGATCAGCTGTTAATGTTATGGGGATTCCCTTGTATGTTATTTGTTGCTTTTCCCTTGCTGCTTTTAATATTTTTACTTTTTATTTAATTTTTGATAGTTTGATTAATATGTGTCTTGGTGTGTTTCTCCTTGTATTTTCCTATATGGACACTCTGTGCTTCCTGGGCTTGACTATTTCCTTTCCCATGTTAGGGCAGTTTTCAACTATAATCTCTTCAAATATTTTCTTATCCTCTTTCTTTTTCTCTTCTTCTTTTGGGACCACCGAATTTGAATAATTTGAATGTTGGTGCATTTAGTGTTGTCCCAGAGGTCTTTGAAACTGTCCTCAATTCTTTTCATTCTCTTTTCTGTATTCGGCTCTGTGGTAGTTATTTCTACTATTTTATCCTCCAGGTCACTTATCCGTTCTTCTGCCTCAGTTATTCTGCTATGGATTCCTTCTGGAGAATTTTTAATTTCATTTATTTTGTTGTTCATTATTGTTTGTTTGTTCATTAGTTCTTCCTGGTCCTTGTTAAACCTTTCTTGTATTTTCTCCATCCTATTTCCAAGATTTTGAATCATCTTTAGTATCATTACTCTGAATTCTGTTTCAGGTAGTCTACCTGTTTCCTCTTCATTTGTTTGGTCTGGTGGGTTTTTACCTTGCTCCTTCATCTGCTTCATATTTCTCTGTCTTCCCATTTTGCTTAACTTACTGTGTTTGGGATCTCCTTTTCACAGGCTGCATGTTTGCAGTTCCTATTTTTTTTGTTGTCTGCCCCCAGTGGGTAAGGTTGGTTCAGTGGGTTGTGTAGGCTTCCTGGTGGAGGGGACTGGTGCCTGTGTTCTGGTGGGTGCGACTGGATCTTGTTTTTCTGGTGGGCAGGGCTGCGTCTAATGGTGTGTTTTGGGGTGTCTGTGAAGTTAGTATGATTTTAGGCAGCCTCTCTGCTAATGGGTGGGGTTGTTTTCCTATCTTGCTGGCTGTTTGGCATGGGGCATCCAGCACTGGAGCTTACTGGCCATTGGGTGGAGCTGGGTCTTAGCATTGAGACAGAGATCTCTGGGAGAGCTCTTGCTGATTGATATTACATGGGGCTGGGAGGTCTCTGGTGATCCAATGTCCTGAACTTGGCTTTCCCACCTCAGAGGCACAGGCCTGACACCAGGCTGTAGCACCAAGACCCTGTCAGCCACACAGCCTCTTGCTGTTCCTTTATGTCCATGGTGCTAAATGAACGTCCATTGCCTGAGATGGAGGAGGCTGTCAGTCAACAGATTGGGGCTGAGGGACGTGTTCAGGTGTCTCCTTATCAGAAAGGTCTTTCTTGACTAGCCTTATTGTAGCTGTTATCACCACGTCATGTCCCTCTGATTCATCTTCAGTGAATCATTCATGCTGCTGCCTGAGCATCACAGCCTTCCCCATGCCAGTTCCTCATCACGTTCAGAAGATGTGTTCCATGGAAGAGGAGATCCAGGTTACGTTAAATGGTGCTTAGGGATTTCCCTGGTGGCACAGTGGTCAAGAATTCGCTTGCCAATGTGGGGGACATGGGTTGGACCCCTGTTCCAGGAAGATCCCACATGCCGTGGAGCCTCTGCTGCTTACTTTCGAATACGTCCACGGGCAAGGAACCTAGTCTTTCTTGCATTCAGCTGCTACAGCAGTGAACTTGGACTAAAATACTTATGCTAGAAAGGGCTGAATCATATCATCTCTTCTACTCAAAAAATGTGTGATGTTAAATCATTCTTCTATTAAGGCCCTTGGTTCTGCTCCTCTGGACAGCTCTCACCCTGAGTGTGGGTGCTCATCATCTTAGTTTGTCCCTCCCTCTTCATTATCACTGATCTGCAGGCTGGCCTAAGCCTCCCTAAATTGTGTGAAGGGACAGATAACTGGGTCCTTCACATTCAGCACTTCCTGAAAATCCTCAGTAAAATCTACCTCTTGAGTATACCTGAGTCTGAAGGAAGGGCCCTGGGAGCTTAGCATTTCTCTTCTGGTTTCCATCTAAATGATTATGTTTGTGGAAAAGATATAAAACCATTCCAAGTAGCAAATAATATACTTTAAAACCTGTTTTCTAATAATAATTATTTTATGATTTAAAATGATAATAATAGGTTAAGAATATCTTGACAATGTTATTTAATTGATGTTTCAAGAAAAAAAGGATTAAAATTTCTTCAGCACAGGGCAGTAATGCTCTCAGTTTTTGTTTATGTTTTTTGCTGATTCATGCTATTTATGACCAATATAGGGAAGCAAATTAATCATTGTATTTAAAGAGTTGACATTAACAATAGCACTTAGAATAAAAGTAATTTGTTTCTACAAATTAGTTAGAATACATGATATTTTATAAAGGGTTTTCAGCAGCGATAACCATCACTACTACCTTGAAAATTTTCCATGGTGTTTACAAAGGTCTTAGAAATACACAACCAATGAACCTCAAAAATTAATCTCATTAACTCAAAGTCCCTTTGGCCAATCACTTCCTGAGGGGATAATGGAGTTTCTAAGGACACCATAGAAGCCTTTGTTACAAACAATATTAAGTGCTGATTTAGAAGTGTTCTGTAGAGAAGAGGATAAACTAGTTAGAATACTTGATAGCTGTTTCAGATAAATATGTTTAATCAATTGGAGACAATCTGTGATCAATGACACATTTTTTCCAATCTAGTATAAATTTTAGGGTGTGAACTATGTAATATCAAAACATTGAAAAAGATTTGTTTCTTCTACTTTTGATTTGCCAGGGAAAGTATAGCAGTCTTTGTTTTGTTTAAGTAACCCTAGAATGCCTATGCCAAGACAAAATTCAAGTTCTGTCCCCAATGAAGGAGATAGGACTTATATATAGCGTTCTAACCTCCTACAAAGAAAGAGTTTAGATGTCTTTAGTTGTTATTTTGTTGTTAATTAGTTCTTTTTTAATGACAAGGAGAGTTATATACAATTAAAACATAATTTTTTCAATGAATAAAGTTAAGGCTAAATCTTTAGGCACATTCGCACTAATTTTCTTAGAGCAAATTTTAGAAGCAGCATTATGCATATTTTAATCAATGAATACAAATGAATGAAGCATGCTCTCCAAAACTTTAGTCATTTTATGTTTCCTCTGGATTTTATGAGATAACCATTTCCCATTTCAAAGGGTGGGCATTTTTTTGGGATGTAGTTACTTGTATATGGGCAATATATAAAAAGAAAAATAATAGAGCTTTAGAATAGATGAGATGTTTTCCCGTTATTAATATTGCATTGCACTTTGAGGAAAAGAGCTGTGTTGAAGAGTATGCAATTCATTCAGAGGATGTGCTAATGACTACAAAGAATTTATATGAAGCTAAAGGGGAGAAAAAATCACACATTTTTAATAGATTTGCCTTATATCCACATGCAAAGAGATAATAGTACCCCTTTGTTTTATGTATACATGAGTACCTTTTAATGGATGAAATAAGCTCTGCTAAATATTGTAAACGTGATATATTAAAAAAAAAGAGATTTGCTGTTTGCTTCAGAGCTATGAAAATGAAGAAATTTCATCAGTGGTTATTATCTGGCCTATATGAGGGGAATAAACCAGATATGAGACTATAAATACTGGATTGCATTAATGGGAAGAGAATAGCAAAATTAGTATATTAATTCTCATATATGCAGTTCTGTTATAGACTGCATTTTAGTTTTAGTTTGGTTTACTGTCATAGAATATACTTGCCTTTAATTATTCAGTGCTCAATGTTGATAAACTAGAAAATCTTTCTTAATTTGACATAAATCAGTACTTACCCCACTTTCCAATTCTTATTCTATTGAAATAAGTATGGGAGTTGTGTGATGTGAGGCAGTAAAAAGAACCCAGGAGTTTAGAATCAGAAAGACTTGGGTTTAAAATTTGAACCTGGCATTTATTAACTATGTAAATTTGGTCAATTTCACATGTAAAAGGGCTCATTTATATACTTCTATTGTTTATAAATGAGAGATTTATTTATAAATGAGAGCTGATAAAGATGTATGAATCTTAATTGTTGCAAAACTACTGTGTTACTCAAGGTAGGGTAACTGATACAAATTGAAAAAAAATTTGGTGACTTAATATAAGCTTATTTCTTGCTTATGTCAGAGACATAAGTCATTGGGTTGGGGGACATCTGTTGGTTCTGCCATCCCCCAGTATATCAGAGTCCTCTGCTGGCTGAGAGACCAGAGTGAGCATGAGGAGTCATATTGGAGATTTTAGTGAGCCAGGCCTGGGTGTTGCATAAATCACATGCATCCACATTTCACTGGCCAAAATTCAGTTGTATACACAAATAGGCTAGCTGTGGGCTCAATAAAAAGAAAGAAGAAATCTGGTGGCCATCTAGCCAGGCTCTGTTTACTGACCTAAGTGACTTGGTCAGTTTAACTGATCTAAGTAATCTACGCCAATTGACTTAAACCAGTTTTGCTTTTCACAAACATTAGGGGTTTTTGTTTGTTTGTTTGTTTTAAATAGACATCATTAGACTATAATTATAGTAATGTCTACAGGTTTTTAATCCCTGTTATGCTTATCTTTGTTTTCCTGTATTTAACATGTCTTCTATCTGTCCATTTTAAAGATTTTATTTTTACATGACTAGTTTTTGAGAGTTTGATTATGATGTTCTCTGGTGTTATTTTTCTTATTTTATCCTGTCTTGGGTTTGTTGAGCTTCTTGGATCTGTAGATTTATAGTTTTCATTAATCTGGACATTTTGGTTCATTATTGCTTCAAATTATTTTTCTTTGCCCCATCTTCTCTACTTCCAGGACTGCCATTATATGTGCATTAAACTGCTTGATATCACCCCATATGTCACTGATACTCTGCTTTTTTCCAGTCTTTTTCCTCTCCTTCATATTCATAAATATTTTCTATTGCTACTACATTTAGTTCACTTATCTTACTATTGCAGTGTCTAAACTGATATTAATCCTTTTCAGTTAAATTTCATTTTAGATATTAAACTTTTACCTCTAGAACTCCATATGGTTCTTTTAACAAATTTTCTATTTATCTCAATATATTGATGTTTTTCTTCAAACACTTGTAGATAATTATAGTAGCTATTTTAACATCTTTGCCTTCAAATTTTATCATCTCTGTTGTTTGTGTAACTGTTTCTATTGACTGATTTTTCTCCTGGATATGGGTCACATTTTCCTGCTTCTTGGAATATCTAGTAATTTTTTGTTGGATGTAGGAAATTTTGAATTTTTCACCATTGAATGTTTAGATTTTGTTGTCTTCCTTTAAAGAAAGTTTGATTTTTGTTTTTATAGGTAGTTAACTTAGTTCAGTTTAGTTTGACCCATTCATGGCTTGTTTTTAAGCTTTGTTTAGTGGGTCTAGGGTTTTCTTTGTCCTAGAATATTTTAGTCCCACCACTAAGGAATTGACCTTCTGGATCTTTACTGAATGTCACAAGGATCTACACTCTAGGTAGTTGGAACTCAAACATCTCCCAGTCCTGAGTGAGCTTTGGAATGATTTAACTCAGATCTGCAGCTTCTCTTTTCCAGCCTGTGCAGATTTCTTGGGTTTTCTGTGTAGCTCTTTCTTCTCTGGAATTCTGCTCTGCAATTTCCAGCTGTCTCATTCACTGAACTCTGATTTTTGAGTTCTTGAATGAGCAAACTGATTGCCTTGCTGGGTATCCCCCTTTCTGCTCCAATGTTCAGAATGTCCCTCTGAAAAGAAGCTGGTTAGTTATAGGACTTAAGCCATTTGTTTTCTTTTTCTCAGAGATCAGATATTTATGTTGCCTGTAGTCCAATGTCTGAAAATCTTTTAAAATATATTTATCTAGTTTTCTAGTTGTTTATGGTAGAAAAGTAATTAAGTTACTGTTACTCTATCATGGCCAGAAATGGACATCTCAATTCAGTCATTTTTGTGCCCATTATCTGAAATATATTATTAATGTTCACTTTTAAAAAAAAAGATTTCCTTGTCTCTAAGGGCAGTCAAAATATTTTTCTTTATTGCATGCTCTTATACGTATTAAATTAAAAAAAAAAACGATACCTGACAGATTTGTCTGTTTAAATCATTCTTGCTTATAAACTCCTTTTACAACATACTCTTAACATTCTCACTTTTAAAAATTCAGTCTTTAATCCTTTTCCTTCTGCTCATTTTCTGGTGAAAAGGTGAAGTCATGAATAATCAAGACCCTTCCTTAAAAATACAATAATTATCAATTTGAGACAGACTTCTCATGGGTGCTGTGGTTACAAGTAATGAAAAATGCACACAATTTCAGCTTCTAGAATAGAGGATTTGCTTGTTTCACACACTAACACCAATAACAATCATTGTGGCCAATTGGTGTTGATGCAATTCTAATCAATCATAAAGGGGATTGATAAAAACCAAATCAGATGTACAGATGATTTTCTGCCTACCTAGTGCTTTAAGATACTCTTCGAGTCCCTAGTTCATAATATATCCTCCTTTAGAGTATTATATTAAATGAACCAGGTTATTGGTATTTTTAATTCGTTCATGTGTTAAAATGTTTAGCTCTATTTCTTTTTTTGTTATTGTTACTCTGTATTTGTGCATATACAATGGGGCAGGTACATGTTTCTGAAAAAAATAGATGAGTGGATTATTAAATATGTTTTCCTTTAATGGCCTTAATTCTTTAAAAGTATATATTTACCTAAGTTCTGGTTACAATATTCTGGTGGACCTGATGCAGATAAAGATTTGCTAGGTTATGTTTATTTCTTTACATTGTATCTACTCCCCAAACGATTTGAGGTGACTAATATCAGGTATAAGATTATCCAAATGCTTTTTGAATTCACTGAGCCTGTCATTAGTTTTCTTTTCTTTTTTTCCTTTCTAATGAAAGAATACATGAACAAGAAGCATTAATTCTACTGGCACCTATTGAGTGCCTACTGTGTGGTAGGAGCTGCTTTATATGGTTAGCCATGAATAAGAGACAGATTTTTGCTCTCACGGAGCTCACATCCTATTGCCAGGAGATGGAAAAGGAAAAAACACACAAGCAAGAATGCACAGGAACAAATAAAAAATTAAAGTAGCAATAAGGACCATAATATAAAATAAAATAGGGTAGGTTTTAAAGTGACTTCTCTAGATGGTAAATAGTCATTGAGGAAGTGAAAATTAAGCTGAAATGTGAATGACAAGAAGTTAAGTATGTGAAGTTAGATGCAGGAAAATCTAGTGCAAAGACCCCAAGGCAGGTGTGTTCCAATAACAACCATCCCTTTCCCCAAGCAAAAAGAGAAAGAAAAAGTGAAAAAGTTAGTGTGGCTGGGTGGAGCATTGTAGGACATGTGAAAGCAGGGACCAGATCTTATGAGGCTTTGAAATCTATCATTCAAAAAACTCTTCTGGACAGTCGGACAGTTTAGAAAATACTTTATTTTTAGAATATGTTAGTGTGGAGTTTTGACTTTTCCATATGTGATTTATGGATACCATTTTCTTCTTATGGCTGCATTTTCTTGGGTTGTTAATCTACAACTAATTTTGAATGTCTGGAAACTCTGTGACCCAATGAACACACTTAAATGTCTTTCCCAGTCACTTCTTGGCTCATTTGCACCTGCCAAAAGATGGTGAGCATTGGACAGCCATGCACCTTACTGATACTTATTATCCTAATAATCTTTCACGCTGGTGTATGATGAGTGACTCCAAGTTCTTTAGGCTGTAATCAAAGTTTGGCTCTTGTACTTTAATGAGAGCATAGCCAGTTAGTTTCTCTGCATATTACATATGCCCATTTGCAGTTCTAAGCTTCTAAAGGATTGGGCAGTTTAGCTCTAACTACCATTAAAATTGCTGCCATAATGGCAAGTGTGAACATGCTTATTACATTGCTGCTGCTGCTGAAATGCAGAGATGGTCAAAATCCCAACAACTGTAATACCAGCTGTAAATGATTCTATATTAAGAAAGTGGTTTTTTTTCCCCCAGAACAACTATGAATGGAGAAAATGGAACATATTTTTGTGTCCATCTGTTTGTGGCACAGTTTAGAAAAATATTTTAAAGTGATTTGAAGACTAGTTTCTGGTACTCCTCCACACTGTTTCAAGTATTTCATAATTTGGCAGCCATTTAGAACACTTTGGATGCATTTGGCTTAAATAGCTCATGTATATTGGTTCTAGAATATTCAAATATCATTCCAAAGGGCAACATTCTATTCCTGCATGCATACTTCATAACCCCTGTTGTTAATGCAAAGAAACAAATGCCCACACACAGACAGACCAATATGAGCTATTTGCATTACCATGCTCTGGAGTCTGTGGTAATTTTTCTTACTTTCAGCTGACAACTTTTCAGCTTATCAACAGATAACTTTGTATTGATGATGTCAACAATTAAAGAGTTAAGTGAAATTAGAATATTTGAAAAGAATGTCACCCTCTAGATAAACCATTAACAAGTTTTTCATAAAATCTTTGGTCTATGAACATCATGCAAGATTGGACAGAAATCCTAAAAATTGAATCTCTCATTTTCAGCTGCCAAAGGTAAATATTGCCTCAAGCAAATGTATTTAATGTTTTACAACGGCAATAATATTTCTAAGAGAAATTCAGTCTCCTCTTAGTATTTCAGCACAAGTGTAAAAGCTCACAGTCTGGCTCTGTCAAGATTCCTCATTTGTAAAACTTACTTTATTCTTCTGCACAGAAAGAACAAAAGTGCTTTCAAAAGGTTTATCTGTGAAGGATCCAAAAATATCTTTGAGAGGATTTTAATTTAACTTCTGAGATTAACATTCACAGCTGTGATTTGGCAAGTGTTTTTCCTCTTCCAAATACTTCATCACCTTTCTCGGGTTATGAAAAGTGAGTTTGAAAAAGATCTTATTTGTGAACTTTGCTAGCTTTCTTTAGTGTTAAGAGTGACTTTATGTGAGAACAACTGGCTGAGGCTCTAATACAAATTTATCCAAGAAACTAAAAGCAGTCAAAGAATATTTGTTGATTTCCTATTATGAGTTAGGCATGATGAACAAGATAATATTCCTGCCTTCAAGTAGTTTATTATGTATTGAGGGACTGGAGCATATAAAAGAAAAATCCAGTTAAACGTGTGTGTGTGCATGTGTGTGTGGTGCAGTCAGAGGGAAGGCTTTCTGAAGGAAGAATTTCTAAGCTGAGATCTAAATGATACATAGGGGTTGGCTAGAAGAGGAGTGTGGAAGCTGAAGGGAGGGGTGTCTCAGGTAAGACCAGCATATGCAATAGCCTGGGGTTGAGAGAACATAGTCCATTCTGAGAAATGAGAGTAGTGCAAAATGACTGGATCATCAGGTGCATTTTGTTAAGACTGGTGTCTTAACTCAGCCTGCTACAACAAAATACAATAGACTGGGTAGCTTAAACGACAAACATTTATTTCTCACAGTTCTGGAGGCTGGGAAGTCTAAGGTCAATGTGCTGGCAAATTTGGTTCTTGGTGAAGGCCCTCTCCTTGGTTGGCAGACAGCTGCCGTCTCATTTTATCCTCACGTGGCAGAGAGAGGAAGCTCTGATGTCTCTTCCTCTTCTTGTAAAAGTATTAATCCCATCATGGGGTTCCACCCTTATGACCTCATTTAAATCTAATAGCTTCACAAAGCCCCTCCCTCCTAACACATTGCATTAGTGGTTAGAACTTCAACACGAGAACTTTGGAGGGACACAAACATTCAGTCCATAACAAATAGGATTTTTCTCATGGATATCAAAACATGTTAAATTATTAATAATTATTAAATTATTAACTATTTGTTATTAATTTAACAATTGTGTATAGGACCTTATTGCTAAGTGCTCAATAAAAATCTTTGAGTGGAATAAGAAATCTGTAAAACAATTTCTGTTCCCAGTTATCCTCCCCAGAAAACTTAGAACGAGAATTTTAGATGTTTTTGTTCTTCTTAAAGTAATTTCCTAGTATTTTCTCTGGTTTAGTGAGCAACAAATAATATTCCATTTTTGACTGGAAAAGAATGTGCAAACTCTGGAGAGGAATGGTTTTTTGAACCAGTACTCTGGATAATGGGCTTAAGTGAAGATCGGAACAAATTACCTTCAACTGCTTAACTTTTTAATTGGTCAAATAAAGATAATTATCCTCAGTTGTCTCCTTTCCTTCCTTCTTTTAATCTCTATTTTCCCTAATAGTAAGGAAAGCCACAATGAAATGTAACTAGGCAAGAAAGCATAGTTTAGATCTGCTTATATGAAAAAACAAGGTTAGAGATTATATCAGAGTCCAAACAGGAGATAGTAAACACACAATAACTTGAACAGGGAAAGTTTAATATACTAATTATTAATTATAACAGAGAACTGACTATTAAGATGTCGAGAGAACTCTAAAGACTATCAAGGGCTAATTGGGAGTACCAAAGAAGGGACAAACTTGAAGGGGTGGCTTCTCCCCAAGGCTGGGATTCAGACCTCATTAGAGAAGAGATGACTGTAGCCCACTTGATGGTAAGAGAAGTTCATGGGGTTGCCTGGGCCAGAGCTGGCCTACATTCCTCAGGCAAGTAGGAGGTGTAGGTAACCTGAGGCTGGGAGAGTGGATAGCTAAAGGAGTAGAGGTATGGGTGGCACAAATCTTGGGGTATGTTATGTCTGTCATGAGGGTCTCAGCAAGGTGGTCACTGGACTGGGTTTAGAGCTGTGAGTTTACCAAGTGGCTCCATGCTTTGGGCATGTGCCAAGGGCAGGATGTCTGCTGAATGTCCCCACCCATGCACCTCTGGCTGTGGCATAGTAGGGAAAAGAAGAAACAAGCAGAACCCATATGGGAACCAGAAGGAGAATCTCCCTTCTCCTTCTCCTGTAATATCCTTCTAGTCCTCTCTATTGAAAAAAAAAAAAAAAGGCTTAACATTGTGTTCACTGCAAAGGAGAATTGCTTAGAGGGTCTAGCTCCATTGTCACTAATGAGATAATGAAGGATATCTTTGGAACTGAGAGGCAATAAATTAATATATGTCACAAGGATAAGTGGAAGATAAATTGGCAAAGGCAAATTATAATCTTAATTTTTCTTTGACTAAGGGAAATACGTAGATGTTTGTGTATGAGACTGGTATTCCTCTCACCATGGCACCCTCTAGTACAACAGGCCTGGAATTTGATCCTGAGACAATATTGCTATGGTGAAAATTTCCAGTGACTTTGGTGCTATTTTTCTTTATTCTACCCCCCACCTGCATGTACATATACATACACACTTCACCCAAATTCTAATCCCAGCTCTGAAGTTATTAGATTAGTAATTAGATTAGACCCAATTGCCTGTTTGTCAAAGTAGGAATTAAATATGTCCTCATAGTGTTGTAAGGATTACAGAATAATGCTTGTGAAAACACATTTTAGGCACTTAAGTAAATGTTTGTCAAACTCAGATCCTTTGTAATTTCTAACTCAAAGACTATACAATAGTATATAAATTGAAAGGATTAGAGCTGGGTTTTAGCTTCTATACTTGGAAGAAACCACAGAAAATCCTAACGGAACTGGCTTCAAGAAAATATTAGGAGCATATCTATGTTTTGCAATTAAATTGATTTAGGCTTTGTAAACTGATTGAAATCACAAACGAGTTTTCTAAAGGTCTAAAACTTCTATAAGATAAAAATTATTAATTGCTATTCTATTTACGTAGATGTTTGAAAGTTAGTTTAGAGTTGATCAGTCAATCAGTCAATCCCTCAATGTGGTTATTTTTAATAAGGTTTCCCTGTTCTGCTGAGTAATTACCTCTCTCATTGAATATGTACTCCTAGGTAAACACACACACATATTTATTCCAGTGAGCAAAAAATATTCTTTGCTGAAAAGTGAATGACATTGTTTCTCTTCCAAATTCCAGCATCAGTCATATTCTCTGTTATTTTTACATCTTCCAGTTCTTGGTGCTTCCCAGTAATGTACCATATTATTATAATCAAATTGTGCCATTTCTTCTACTTGGAATGTCATTGAAACCTTATGCATCCATCAAGCCTTCACTGATAGTGCAAGCCAGAAGTGATCCCTCAGGCTTTTGACTCCTCCCTCATCCCCTAGAATGTGATCTGCACACTTCTTTCATGGGTGTTTTCCTCATGCTTGTAGGCTTGTATATATTTGCTGTGTCCAATTAAATGCTCTTGAATGAGAGGGTCAATATATCCTTTGTGTAATACACAATGTAATATGGTATACAATAGTTGGTACCCAATGGCATTTGATTATAATAATAATAGTAATATCTATAAGGTAAATGATATCAAACTAATTATAA
This sequence comes from Neophocaena asiaeorientalis asiaeorientalis, assembly GCF_003031525.2. Lineage (NCBI taxonomy): Eukaryota > Metazoa > Chordata > Mammalia > Artiodactyla > Phocoenidae > Neophocaena > Neophocaena asiaeorientalis. Next base: position 2,085,031 of record NW_020172676.1, on the reverse strand, counting down.
TAATACTACTATTAGCTATATTTAAAAATTTAATTTCTCAAAGCTAATACTTTCAGAGGGTTCAAAATTCAGAAAGTATAAAGAGCTATATGATGAAAATGCTCCCTCCTCCTCCTTCCACTCAATTCCTGTCCAGATAGGTAATAAATGTTATTAAAGTTTTAGCTATTCTTACAGAGAAATTTTACGTATATATAAGTTTAAACATATATATATATATTTATCATGTTTTAGAACAGCATTGCCTCCTGCCTGTTTTTTTAATTGAGATAACATTGGTTTATAGCATTATATTAGTTTCATGTGTGCAACATTACACCTCTGATTACACTACAGTGTGCTCACGGCCAAAAGTTTAGTTTCCACCCATCACTGTACAGTTGACCCCCTTTACCCATTTCTCTTTCCCCCCACCCCACTTCCCCTCTGGTAACCACCTTTCAAATTACCCTAATTTTTAAAGGTATTCATCACTTTGCTTTTTCACCTTAACAACATATTTAGGATACCTTTCCATATAGCATATAAATAATTATAACTAACATTTATTTAGTGTTTATAATGTACCAGATTTTGTTCTCAATGTTTTACATGTGTTAACTTATTTAATCATTACAATAACCCTAAAAGGTAAGTAGTAGTATTATCCCTCTTTCACTAAAGGAGAAACTGAGGCACCAAGAATTTAAGTAAACTGCCCAAGAACACATGGCTAGTAAATAGCACAACTTAATGTTAGAACACTGACAGTATCAGCTCTTTGGTTCATGTTTTTACCACTTATGCTAAACTGAAATTTGCAGAACTTCCTCATTCTTGTTTACAAGAGAGGACTGGATTGGATATTGGATATTTAACCACTGCTTTTTTTAATGCTCACTATATGCTAGGCACAGGGCCAGTCACATTGCATGACTGAAGGAGGCACAATTCACATGGAATTCTCTATTACTGGATCACACTAGGTGTTGTGTGATGTGGTTACCCTGGAAGGCACCTTCTAATAACTCATGAAAAAAATTAGGTTAAGATTGGTAATTTGCCCAAGATTACATACAGTACTAGTAAGTGGTAGGATTAGGAACTGAACAGTATCTGCCTGACATCACTCTGAACCACTATACCCAGCTTCCTCAATTGCTTTCAGGCTTCATATCCTTAGCAAAGAGAAAACTTGTCTTTTAGGCTGTAGGTGATGTTGTAGAAAAAACAGTGGTGCCATCTCTGCTGAGTTTCCATTAAGATGATCATATAGATTCTCTGAAGATACCTCTTTACATGTCCACTACTCCCTCCTCAAACTTGCTTTATCTATTCCATTCCTATACTTCAATCATAAGAGGAGATATTTGAGGGGCTCATTTGGGTAAGACAAATGTTCATGTTAAAATATGGATTCTGGAAACACAAGCTTTAAATGACATATTAGACGAGATGGACTTAGTTGGTATTTATAGGACATTCAATCCAAAAACAACAGAATACACTTTTTTCTCCAGTGCACATAGAACATTCTCCAGGATAGATCATATTTGGGTCACAAATAAAGCCTTGGCAAATTTTAAAAAACTGAAATCATATCAAGTATCTTTTCCAACCACAACGCTATGAGACTAGATATCAATTACAGGCAAAAAACTTAAAAAATTACAAACACATGGAGGCTAAACAGTATGCTGCTAAATAACCAAGAGATCACTGAAGAAATTAAAGAGGAAATCAAAAAATACCTAGACACAAATGATAATGAAAACACGATGACCCATAACCTATGGGATGCAGCAAAAGTAGTTGTAAGAGGGAAGTTTTTAGCAATACAATCCTACCTCAAGAAACAAGAAAAATCTCAAATAAACAACGTAATCTTACACCTAGAGCAATTAGAGAAAGAAGAACAAAATAAAACCAAAGTTAGCAGAAGGAAAGAAATCATAAAGATCAGATCAGAAATAAATGAAAAAGAAATGAAGGACACAATAGCAAAGATCAACAAAACTAAAATCTGGTTCTTTGAGAAGATAAACAAAATTGATAAACCATTAGCCAGACTCATCAGGAAGAAAAGGGAGAAGACTCAAATCAACAGAATTAGAAACGAAAAAAGGGAAATAACAACTGACACTGCAGAAATACAAAGAAACAAGGATTACTACAAGCAACTATATGCCAATAAAATGGACAACCTGGAAGAAATGGACAAATTCTTAGAAAAGTACAACCTTCTGAGACTGAACCAGGAAGAAACAGAAAAAATAAACAGACCAATCACAAGCACTGAAATTGGAACTGTGATTAAAAATCTCCCAAAAAACAAAAGCCCAGGACCAAATGGCTTCACAGGTGAATTCTATCAAACATTTAGAGAAGAGCTAACACCTATCCTCAAACTCTTCCAAAATAGAGCAGAGGGAGGCATACTCCCAAACTCATTCTATGAGGTCACCTTAATGTACAGTGGAGAAAGGACAGCCTCTTCAATAAGTGGTGCTGGGAGAACTGGACAGGTACATGTAAAAGTATGAGATTAGATCACTCCCTAACACCATACACAAAAATAAGCTCAAAATGGATTAAAGACCTAAATGTAAGGCCAGAAACTGAATTACAATTCTTAAGACCCCAAATAAACTCTTCTTGTTTGCAGTCTTCTGCATTATTTTGGTTGACAAAAACTAGTCTAGCGTGCTATGTTAGAAAGCAAATGCACTTGTCTCCTATTCCTTTGTCCCTCTGAGACTTTACCAAAATGATGTGGAACTGTATCCTCTTCTCCAAGAACAGTGGAGGCTCTAGATTTCTGTACCAAAGGGATTATGGGCACAAACTGGTTGGAATTATTGGAAGTAGGAGGCCAGAGATCTTGCCTTGAAGTTGTACTTGCTCACTGTGATTTACTTATATTTTATATTACAGACAAATGTAGCAAAAATTCTTAGATACTTTTATGTTTAAGGTTAAGAAAATGTCAACTGTTTATATCAAATAATATTAATATAAAAATTATAATCATTGTTTTTATTTGGAATGATTTTCAGGGATAGTGGATCTAGCAGAGCTAAAGTTTCCCAAAGTTACCCTTTGGTTTTAATTATCTTCATGAGATCTTCCATATTGTTCTCACTTCCATCCCAACGCTGTCCCCTGCTCCTCTGTGCTTCCACTGTACTTAATATACTTTTCTGTTGTAGCTCTTATCACTTAGAGTTGCAATTATTTCTTTATACCTTCCACTAGATTATTTGCTCTTCAAGAGCAGAAATCTTATCCTTTTCATTTTTGCATTCATGTCACATAGAATATGCTCAATGTCAATGTTGATTGAATCAGATATAGAAAATGAATGAAAGTTTGGATCAATCTCTGAGATGACAGTGTCCAAAGCTCTGCTTACCCCTTCCTCAGTGAAATTCATAAAAATTAATAAAAAGAGGGTTTCCCTGGTGGCGCAGTGGTTGAGAGTCCACTTGCCGATGCAGGGGACACGGGTTCGTGCCCCTGTCTGGGAAGATCCCACATGCCACGGAGCGACTAGGCCCGTGAGCCATGGCCACTGAGCCTGCGCGTCCGGAGCCTGTGCTCCGCAACAGGAGAGGCCACAACAGTGAGAGGCCCGCGTACCGCAAAAAAATAAATAAATAAATAAAAAGAAAAACCAACCATTTAAACCTTCTGGATATGGTCCTAAGGACAAATAACAAATGAGGAAACATCTATTCAACATCTATCAACATTCTGTAAAAAAAAAAAAGTGAGAGTTTGTGATATTTGAACCAAGACTCCTCCCTCTTTTCCTCCCTCTCTGCTCAGCAAGGTGAAGATTCCACTCTAGACTGCTGCACCCAAGAACAGAAGATGAATTCTTGCCCCAGCTTCTAGTCAGAGGGCTTTTTTACCCTGGAGGAGCATGACTTCGGTGCTTCTTATTCTGCCTCTGGCTACCTGTTGCTGAGGCTAAGCTCTAGGTGATTGCTAATAAGAGGTGGGACTCCCATCTTCCAACCCTCGCCCACTTATGGAATGGAGGTACTACTTTGAGTACAGAGTGCTGAAAATACTGGGATTCTGATTGTACTTGCCCCAACTCATAAGGTAGTGGTTCCATGCAAGGAGACGCAAGCTGAGAGAACCTTGGCTGCCGCCCACCCTTCACCCCCATACTGAGTACTCAGCTTCTAGAGTGGGGTGGTCATGCAGAGAGAAGCTTGTCATTGTTACCACCCCTAGCTCCAGAGCCCTGGCTAAGAGAGTTTGCCTGGGGGAGAATCAATCCACAAAACATACAGCTCCTAATCTCTTCCCAAAGGAACTGACTTCATTTGCAACAGCATGGAAAAGTTCAAGCCTAGAAGCACTGTAAAGAACAGTAGAGATCTTGGTGAAAGGCAATTGGGAGGTGACTCTTGGATTTAATGACGATAAAGCCTAGACTGTTGGCTGAAAAGTTTGCAGGAGAGAACTAGAGAATAAGATAGCTGGGAGAAGCCTTCTGGGGTTAGAACAAACATCAGATACTGACCACAGACTCTATCTCTTTAAAGGAAGCAACATTTAATTGGATTAGTTTGTAGAACAATAGAGTAATCAGCTGGCAGTTAATGGCATTTAACAGCTGGGTGTGGTCAGTGAAAGAGAGGAAGAAAGCTATACAAATACTGTTATCGCAGAGTGACTGTGGGCATACCTAAAGCTGTGCCTTCCTGAAAAGCAGCAACAGAATTTTAACATTGAGTATGTGTATGTGTATGGTGGTGGTGGGGGGGGGTATGCATGGGGACTAGACTATATTAAAATAATCTAACCAGTTACTAAACAAATTTAAAAAAACAAATGACAGTAACAAGCCCCGGAATGGGGGTAATCAGTACCCAGAGTTTGAGACTGACCAAATATCAGATTTCATATATACTTTTCAGTCCCCAAATTTCCATTTCGTTCTTTTTTATTATCATTTTTACCTCCTTATTTATATTCTCTATTTGATTGAACGTTGTCATCATGCCTTCCTTTACTTCTTTAATCAAGCTTTCCATTAGTTCTGTGATCATATTTCTAATGGCTGCTTTGAAGTCTTTTATGTGAAATCTGATATCTTTGATGCTCTAGGTATTCTTTGAAAGGTATAGAGCCAAGAAGACAAAGCTCTCTTATTAGAAAATGACCAGAAGAACTCATAGACAGGCTAGTTTTCTGTTACTTTGTAGCTGTTTATAATCCAGTTTTATTCCTCTATGGCGCTAAAGACTACAATTCTATTACAATTCCCAAGGCCCAATTCATTCAAAAATATTTTCATATGCTGTCACACTGTTGAAGCTTTCCTGCCAACCTCTTTTCTTGGCCACCTCATAGGCTACAAAATTTTGAGTTTTCTCACGCATGAATTAAATATGTGATTTCACTGAATATATTTTAAAATGTGCCAACAAAGCATGATTTTTTTCAGATGTACTGGATGTCTTCCCTCTAGGAAACCCAAGTCCCATTACTCCAAATGAAATACAGATGGAGATTTCTAAAAACTATTTAAAGATGAGATTTACTCTATAAATATTAGGTTATAATGGTAAAGCTAGAACTAAATATATTTATTATGTAACTTCCAAGTTGATGATGATACTTTTATATGACAAGAGAAATATATAACTTATATATGTTTATAGGTAGGTATATATCTCAGAATGCTCTTCTATCTAAAATACTTATTTGATTTCTCATCCTTAAGAGTAAGATTCTTTTCACATATATATGAAAGACAGTATCCAATTATAAAAGAACAATATGTGGTGATACTTGATTTGTATAGATAACCAAGATGTTATTATTTCCCAGTTTGGAATTTTCATTATAAAACAAACATAATTGCTACCACTTTAGTGTCTTTGAGTCTCTTAAACAAATACATTTTTATTAGAAGGCATCAATGCACATCCTTAAACTATGGTAGGACAGAGAAAAAAAGTTAAGATTTTTATGTTAACAGAGACTTTTATAAAACCTGCCAGAATTCTTCAGCATGTTTTTAATCTTAATTGCTTTCTCATAAGCAATTTTTTTGTATGTCCCATTAATCAAATATTAAAATATTCAATATTAAGAAAACAAAACCCAATAATAATTGGACAAAAGTCAGTAAAAGTAAAAGTCACCATTTTTGAACAGTAAAAGTCACCATTTTTAGGTGTATATTCAATGACTTTTTACATATGTCCATAATCATATAACCTCTAATACAAACAAGGTATAGCATGATTTAATCTCTTTTAATGGTTTACCAGTGTCCCTTGCATTCAGTCGCCTCTCCCTACTCCCAGTCCCTGACAACTACTAATTCAATTTCTGTTTCTGGAGTTTTTCCATTTCAAGAATGTCATATGAATGGAATCATACAGGGATAGTAGACCTTTGGTCCTGTCCAAAATATCCAGGACCAATGTCCTGCAAGGGAGTGGCCAAGTGCTAATAAGACTTTGGAGCAACTGGAACTTTCATATGTTGCTGGAGGGAATGCATAATGGTATAGCTAGTTTGGAAAACACTTTTGCAGTTTCTTATAAAATTAAACATACACTATTCCAGTCAATTTTCCTACAACTAGTTTAAGCAAATGGCTCCACCTAGTGGAAATAAATGCTTATAAAATCTAAATTTACATTTGATTTAGAAGAATTGCAGCATATCAATTTTATCCTGTTTTTTTATTTAGACATTCTTTTTTTAAAAATTAATTACTTAATTTTTTGGCTGCATTGGGTCTTCTTTGCTGCGGGAGAGCTTTTCTTTAGTTGCGGCGAGCGGGGGTTACTCTTCATTGCGGTGTGCGAGCTTCTCATTGTGGTGGCTTCTCTTGTAGTGGAGCATGGGCTCTAGGTGCGTGGGCTTCAGTAGTTGTGGCACGTGGGCTCAGTAGTTGTGGATCATGGGCTTAGTTGCTCCGCGGCATGTGGGATCTTCCTGGACCAGAGCTTGAACCTGTGTCCCCTGCATTGGCAGGTGGATTCTTAACCAGTGCACCACCAGGGAAGTCCCTATTTAGACATTCTTATTTTATTCTGAATCATTTCTATGTGGTAGTTTATGAGCTCAAGGTAAGAAAATCCCAAAGATAATCAAGTGTATAAAATAAAATATTTCCACATATTTTCTTTTTAAAAAATTATACACATATATTTTTTATTGTAGTAAAATACAAAATTCACCATTTTAGCCATTTTTAAGTGTACAGTTTAGTGGCACTAAGTACCTTCATACTGATGTGCAACCATCATCACTATCCATCTCCAGAACTTTTCATCATCAATTGAAACCTGTACCCATTAAATATTAACTCCCTACTCCCTCTTCCCCCCGGCCCCGTGGTCAAACAAAAATAAATAAGTGGGACCTAATGAAACTTTTGCACAGCAAAGGAAACCATAAACAAGATGAAAAGACAACCCTCAGAATGGGAGAAAATGTTTACAAATGAAACAATTGAGAAAGGATTAATCTCCAAAATTTATAAGCAGCTCATGCAGCTCAATATCAAAAAAAACAAACAACCCAATCCAAAAATGGGCAGAAGACCTAAATAGACATTTCTCCAAAGAAGATATAGAGATCGCCAACAAACAGATGAATGGATGCTCAACATCACTAATCATTAGAAAAATGCAAATCAAAACTACAATGAGGTATCACCTCACACCGGTCAGAATGGCCATCATCAAAAAATCTACAAACAATAAATGCTGGAGAGGGTGTGGAGAAAAGGGAACCCTCTTGTGTTGTTGGTGGGAATGTAAATTGATACAGCCACTATGGAGAACAGTATGAAGCTTCCTTAAAAAACTAAAACTAGAACTACCATATGACCCAGCAATCCCACTACTGGGCATATACCCAGAGAAAACCATAATACAAAAAGAGTCACGTACCACAATGTTCATTGTAGCTCTATTTACAATAGCCAGGAAATGGAAGCAACTTAAGTGTCCATCGACAGATGAATGGATAAAGAAGATGGAATGAGTACAATGTATTACTGAGTACAATGGAATATTACTCAGCCATAAAAAGAAATGAAATTGAGTTATTTGTAGTGAGGTGGATGGACCTACAGTCTGTCATACAGAGTGAAGTAAGTCAAAAAGGGAAAAATAAATACGCTATGCTAATAGATATATATGGAATCTAAAAAAAAATGGTTCTGAAGAACCTAGGGGTAGGACAGGAATAAAGACACAGGCGTAGAGAATGGACTTGAGGACGGGGGAGCAGGAAGGGTAAGCTGGGATGAAGTGAGAGAGTGGCATGGACATATATACACTACCAAATGTAAAATACATAGCTAGTGGGAAGCAGCCGCATAGCACAGGGAGATCAGCTCAGTACTTTGTGACCACCGAGATGGGTGGGATAAGGAGAGTGGGAGGGAGACGCAAGAGGGAGGAGATATGGAGATATATGTATATGTATAGCTGATTCACTTTGTTATGAAGCAGAAACTAACACACCATTGTAAAGCAATTATACTCCAATAAAGATGTTAAAAAATATATATATATTGTTTAGAACTATGGAATATATTGCCTAGGTTTAATTTTACATAACTATATCAAGTATCTAGAGCATATTAACATTTTAACTTGTTTATTAATTTATGGAATACTTCTTTTCTATGGCATGTCAATTTATATAATAAACCACTCAGTGCCATTTTGTTTCAACTCTTAAAATAGCTAAATAAAAAGATGCAATTCCAGGCTTTTTGGAGAATGATTTCTATAACCTATTAATAGGAGAAACTCTATGTGCATCAAGCATGGTTAGTTATGAATTGTGGGAGATTTTAACCATAAACCTTTACCCTGTTGTATATAATAATTTGTGTCCTTTTTGTGGTAAAATTTCTGTGTAAAAGCTATAAATGATTTCTCATAGGCTACAGACTTATACTTCCTGTGTGGCTACATTTGTGATCTCTGCTCTTAAGAAGTACAACTTAATGAGGACTATATCCTGTTCCAACTCTTCTAATGGAAAGGAGTTTGTAACCTAATGAATTTATGTTTTACAACTTTCTTCCTTCAAAGGAAGTCAATGTACGTTTCATTACAACATGCTTTCAACATTCTGGTGATGAAAGAGTCAATACTTGCTTTTCACAACTTACAAATGAGGAAACTGATGTATGTTGAAGTTAAGTGGTTTAACAGAAGTCACCCAGAGGTGCGGGTCTGACTCTCTTACCTGCATTTCTTTTCCACTCACTTAAACCATGTTCTTCACACATTATAGATCCATAGCAATCTCTTATTTCGCTTTCTTAGCCCCAGAGTTTCTGATTACTTAAATTCTACAAGTCAATATGCAATAAAGATGATGCTGATGAAGAGATTGAGTTTTCTGCACCTGTTTTATAGTGCAGTGTTTTGGAGATAATCAGCATTTTACTAAAGCTGTATGTTTAAATTTGTCTTGCTAAATATGACTTTTCCTTTTATTTGTGTCTGCTTCGTCATCAAAATCATCATCTGCTTTTTCCTGCTAGTAACAGAGGGAGGACATCATCCTAAATGGGTTGAGTAGGATAATTTTATCTGAAGAAGAGTTCTTAATTGCACAGATTTGTGCAATAGTGACAGGAACAGATAAAGAAGTTCATGAACAGTTGGTAAACTCTTTGTGGTTGAAGCACATAACCCAAATTCTGATTGGTAGCTGACAGAGAAACTGGAAATTCTCTGTGTTGATAGGAAGAAAATGACTCAGCCAAGTATGATCCAGTTATGGTTCTCCAGAAGAGGGCACCAACTTCCAAGAATAGAATCAGAGGATAAAAGAATCTAAATCTATACCAAGATAAGGATAAAGTCAATTTTCTGGCCTTTATTGACTGAGGCTTTTTTCTAGGAAGGAAACTTTGAAAATTAATACCAAACTATAAATTATACTGCTGTAATTTACTTCAAGTTTATTAAAGCATTGGGGTGCTTTAATAAACAAATTTATGATATTGTTTTCTTATTACAAATATCAGTCCTTTGTTGCTGTTTCCAAAAGTCATGCATGAAAGTACTAGAAAACATAACTTACTTAGTCTAAACCAGGTAGACTAGGCAATAAAGGCTGTACAGCATTTTCCCAAGCACCAGCTTGCAGTAATCTATCTCATCATGAAAGGAATCATTTCATGAGCAATTCCTTTTAGACTTAACACTTAGGGAGTCATTTTATAGGGGCTCTTGTCCTAGTTACTGAAAGTTCCCTTCATTAATTTTTCTCTCATTTTTAAAGATTTGATTATAATGAACAACTGAGTAATTACTATTTTAAAACTATTTAAATATTGTAAATATGACACTGGGATTATTTTTGGTCTTTTATATTCCAAAACTTAAAACACTTGATTTTTTTCCTAGCTCTTATTCAGAATGGATCTTGGTACTGACCAGGTACTGTTTGTTATAACATGAAGTCTTTGTGCCAAAATTCAACAAACATTTATGGGGCACCAACTCATTTAAGCCATTGTCCTGAGAGCCGGGGTGAAGTGCTAAGATTATTAAGCAATTTGAATAAATTTCTCCAGATACACGTACTTCTGATGTGATTATTTTTAACCAAAATAGTCAATCAGTGCAAACAATCGATTAGTTCAACCTTACAATCAGGAAGTCTCTCTCTTTCTTTTAAAAGTGAATTATTTGGCTGACTGAATTGACAGGTTATTTTTAGGTAAGTAACTAAATTGGGCCTTATGTGTAAGCACAACCTCAGTTGTCAGAACTCTTATTCTCAGTTGAACCAGGCATGTAGAGGCATTGATAGTTTTCTCTTTTCCTTTATGTTCTCTCGATCAGCTGTTGCTTTTCTTTCCTACATGGTCTGTGGATTTTAGTTTTTCAACGGCTTAGCAACTGTTATCTAAGTTTACAGACCATGTACCTGTGTGGAGAACTCAGGTTCTAGGTGGTAAATGCCATACTAAATACAGTGACAAAGAGAAGATATGAAAGTTATACTATAATTTCAGAAACATCTGGGTAAAATTCTCCAAAGTGTATTTTAATTTAAGGCATATTAAAAGTATACATTTGTTGTGGTTTTATTTTTGTTTCTTGTGTGATATTCTGGGCAGGCTTTTCTCTTTTTCTTTCTAGTTCATGATCCATGATACCTATTTCAGCTTTATCTCTTGTTTTTATCCCAATAAGTCAGGCCAAATTGAACATGTCATTAAATTCATAAGATATAGTCTGTATATCTCATTGTAATTTCTTACAAGTCTTCTTAGCTCCTGTGCTACAGTCTTTTGCTTTGCAAAAAACAAAACAAAACAGTAAGACATAAATAAAAATAACCTATATCAAAATTTATTTCCTTGAAGCACTATTTGCAAGACGATAAAAATTATGAAATGCAAGAAGACTTGGTAAAATCTCATATAATGCTCTTCTCAGTCCTAGTGAGGAACAGTAACCGTTCCATAAATTCACTTTGCTTCCATCAGCATCCTTACGTCAGGTTAAAGAGGAAATATGCTAATCTTTAAGTTCCACAGTTTGCCCAAATAATTTGTTAAAAGGCACAATGTTATTTGGTTTAGGGTATGATATATAGACTATCTAAAATATCACAGAGTGGCCACTCAGTAAACATTCTTAATGAGCTTGTTTTGAAAATAAGAGTTGTGCAGCCCCTGTTGGCCTGTTGTTTTCCTTGCCCAGGAGGTATAGCGTGGCAGACTCAGGGCAGCTAATAAGGAGGTTTGTTCAGCCCTTTGTCCTTTCTTCTGGGAGATAATTCACACCACATCTCTCCACAGCACTTACCAATGCAGTAAGGCATACCAACTACAATCGGGTTGGGAGGCTCCAGTGTGTCATTCTGGCTGCAAACGTTTGTTTCTACTTGGGAACCCATGAGGGGCAACAAACTAGGAGCTCTCTTTTGATCCTTCCTCAGATTGGGCTTCAGGGAGTTTAAATCCTCCCCTGCCAGTGACCAAGAGTCACTGATTCCCTGTTCCCCTTTTTTCCTTAGTGTGATGGTTCTTTCAAACTTGGTTTAAGGATTCCATGGAGATGAGAAGATCAAGATAAAGGACTGGAAATTATACTTGAAAGGATCTAAGTGGAAGAAGGAAGTTTTTAAGAATCCAGTATTTGTCCCACATACAGAAACGTGGACAAAACTTAATGTTGAAGAAATTGTAGCAGAGGCTTCAGTATAACAAAAGCAAACAGTAAGATAGCAACTGGTTACTTTTTAAAAAATTTTTATTTTATATTGGAGTGTAGTTGATTTACAAATGTTGTGTTAGTTTCAGGTGTACAGCAAAGTGATTCAGTTATACGTATACATATATCTATTCTTTTTCAAATTCTTTTCCCGTTTAGGTTATTACAGAATATTGAGTAGAGTTCCCTGTGCTATACAGTAGGTCCTCGTTGGTTATCTATTTTAAATATAGTAGTGTGTATATGTCAATTCCAAACTCCCAGTTTATCCCTCCCCCCATGCCCTGGTACCTTTCCCCTTTGGTAACCATAAGTTTGTTTTCTAAGTCTGTAAGTCTGTTTCTGTTTGGTAAATAAGTTCATTTGTATTTTGTTTTTTAGATTCCACATATAAGCGATATCACATGATATTTGTCTTTCTCTGTCTGACTTACTTCACTTAGTATGATAGTCTCCAGGTCCATCCATGTTGCTGCAAATAGCATTATTTAATTATTTTTAATGGCTGAGCAATATTCCATTGTATATATGTGCCACATCTTTATCCATTCATCTGCTGATGGACCTTAAGGTTGCTTCCATGTCTTGGCTATTGTAAACAGCACTGCAACGAACATTGGGGTGCATGTATCTTTTTGAACCATGGTTTTCTGTGGATATATACCCACAGGAATGGGATTGCTGAATCATAGGGTAGCTCAATTTTTAGTTTTTTAAGGAACTTCCATACTGTTCTCCATAGTGGCTTTACCAATTTATATTCCTACCAACAGCGTAGAAGGGGACCATTTTCTCCACACCCTCTCCAGCATTTATTATTTGTAGACTTTTTGATGATGGCCATTCTGACCTGTGTGAGGTGATACCTCATTGTGGTTTTGATTTGCATTTCTCTAATAACTGTGATGTTGAGCATCTTTTCATGTGTGTCTAGATGAATCACACAGAATGTTATTTTTTATAGAGAAGCAATACAAAGCTATGTGAAATGTATAGTTCAGGTTTTAGGACAGTGGTTCTCAACCCTGGCTGCACATTAGAAATATCTGGGGAGCTTTTAAAATCCCTGATGCCCAGATTACACCCCACACCTATTAAATCAGAATCTCTGAAGATGCAACCCATGCATCTGTATTTTTTAAAGCTCTCTAGATGATTACAGTGGTCATAACTGAGAACCACTCCTTCAGGAATAAACTGAGTTGCCTGCAGTAGTATGTCACTTAGAAAAACAATATAGTATTCCAGAATGTGTAAAACAAACAACCCCCCAACCAAAGAAATAGGTAAATATCATGTCTTAGACTTTTTTGTTAAAGAGGCTGTTTCTGTGTGGTGGTGGTAAAGGTTATACTAACACATTTGAAACCATCTTAGTAGTCAATATTACATTTAATGCCTTGCCAGTTCTACATTTGCCCTTGTTTTTCTGCCAGAAATAGGTAATTTTGAGCTTCAAGTTTTGTGATATTTCTGACACATGAAACATCTACATTGATTAAGCATATTGAATAATCAGTATTGTTTAAGAACAGAGTTTTTTATTAATTTGACAGGATTTTCAGCTTGTAATATTAGAATGCACTTCTAGTAATTATCACTGGGTTATTTTTCATTAGAACTTGTGTTGTTTAATCAATTAATAATTTAATGATATTTATAAGTATCCATTTGGTTAAGCTTGGGCTTTTGTGTTGGACTTGTTTAGGTACTTCTTTTGCCCATGTAAAAAAATTAATAAATAGAAACCTCAATTAAATAGAGCTGGGAGACCAGAAGGGGGAGCGCTCATGCCCTCTGATGATAGCAGAGCCCAAAAGAAAGAAGAAAGACTCCTCTTCTTTCCTGGCAAGGACTCAGCCAACGAAAAGCCATAGATTTTTTGTTTGCTATAGCTCTCCCAACTTCCTTTTTTCCTTCTATAAAAGGCTTCCCCTTCCCTAGTGCATGTGGGGACTTGTATGCAGCTTGCCATGGTTGTAGACCCTAAGTGGTCATTCTCTGCTGCTACTGAATAAACCCATGTTTGCTGGAGAAATATCTGGCAGCTTATTTGTTTTAGGTCAACACCTCCTTTCCTTTATATCTGTGAAATCAGGATAATATGCGTGACTTATTCATAGATTATAGGATTAAATGACAAAGCACATGAGAAGTGCTTTGCACGGTGCCTGATAACTAGTAAGCACTAAGTAATAGCTATTAGTTAATTATAATAGTATTATGCACATCGGGATAATCAGGAGTAAGTAAGGTTCTCATTTCTATATATCAAAGAAAGGAATGAGTATTTATTACGTATTTTGAAGCTAGAATATATCCAACTTTGGGCCAGAAGGCTTGTATAGATTTCTCATTTCATCCTCTTTGTGTGAAGTAGATCTTATTATCCCAGCTTTACAAATGGGAACTCTGATGGCAAGGGAGTTTAACAATTTATACTAATTTTATTCCAGTGAGCACATTTATTTAGCAACCACCTTAATAATGAGTCCCCCAAACCCCTTGCTCTTATATTAATTTAAATAGTAGAAAACAGTCATTGTATATTGTGGTCATTGTATGTTGTGGATTATTATTTTTTCTTTTTGTAGTTCTCTTTGTGATATTTAAACTTGGAACCCAGGACAAGAAAAGTCCAGCAAGTATGGGAATATCTCTATGAGTACCATTAGGTGTTATTTTTCCCCCTTTGGGAAACAGAAGAGAAAGGGATGTGGAAATGTTTAGAATTCAGAAAAGGGGCACCATATATACAATAGACCCAGGAAACCCTGTACTGGCCAGAATGACCTAATCAGAGAAATAGTTTGATTTCTAATTTTAGTATTCTTTTTTCCTAAGAAAAGTAGTTCAAATGGACCAATAATAATTAGACCTGCTTGCTCTTTTTTTTTTTTTTTTTTGTGGTACGCGGGCCTCTCACTGTTGTGGCCTCTCCTGTTGCGGAGCACAGGCTCCGGACGCGCAGGCTCAGCGGCCATGGCTCACAGGCCCAGCCGCTCCGCGGCATGTGGGATCCTCCCAGACCAGGGCACGAACCCGTGTCCCCTGCATCAGCAGGCAGACTCTCAGCCACTGCGCCACCAGGGAAGACCCTGCTTGCTCTTTTAACTGTATCTTAAATGAGCAAAGAGAAATAAAAGTCCCTTTGTGCTCCGGCTCCTTTTTTCTCTTTCTACTTTGTCTGCCTTAAAAGAGAATATCGATCACAAGCAGGCTTAGTTTAAGTAATAGGAGCTAGGAGACAGTATGTGCAGGGGAAGCACAACATGTGTCTAGAAGTGGGGTGGTATGGAGAATATTTTACTTGATCTAATTATGCTTTGAGGCCCTACTTTTATGCTAGTAGATTATTCTCTGTAAAAACAAGATAAATCATTACTATGGAAGTCCAGTGTAGACTGGTTTTTGCCTAAGAGGCTCATAAACATAGTATTCATCACTATCCCATCTATCCTGAGGAAGAATATCCAGATGGTGAAATTCATTCTCCTGTGACTACAACTGTGAATACTTTCTGCCATTTCTATCTTTTTGTTTTATCCACAACACCTAAATAATGAGGCTGTATTCTTTACTAGTGCTAGTACTTGATATTAAAGCTTCTTAATTTAGTTGAAAAAAATCTCATATAATTCTTCAGTTAGTCCATATCTTCATCTGAGACATTCTAGAAAGCAGAGCCAGAAAAAAAGGGTTTGTGTGCCAGTGGTTATTTAGAAGGCAGACTTGAGAGGAAGGTCAGACAAGGAGGCAGGAGAAACCAAGATGAAGGTAAGTTACTGAGATGGTCAGTGCTGTAGGTAACAGGGCTCCATCCTTCTGAGGAGGGTGTAGAATACCTCAGAGCTGTCCTGAGGGTGTGCCTGAGGAAGCACTTGCCATTAGCTCTCATCCCCCATTGAGTGAGGCTTACCCCGTGTTATTACTCCCTAGTTGCCCTTGTGTGTGTGTATATATATATGTGTGTGTGTATGTGTGTGTGTGTGTGTGTGTGTGTGTGTGTGTGTGTGTGATGGGATCCTGAAGAACTTTCAGGGCACAGAATTGGAAAGGCCTGGGGCTGTCACTTGACACAAGACACTGTCAGTACCAAGTGAGTCAAAGCAAGCCCTTCGCTGATTGCTAGTGCCAAGCATGGACTCAGAGGTAAGGCCTAAGGAAAGTGAGGTTGGGCATCTGAGTTAAGGCAAACTGAAACATTTTTGTGACAGACCAACCTGGATTTGAATCTGGACTCCATCACTTGCTCTGTGAGTCATTCTGAACCAGTTATTTATCATTACTATGTTTCAATATACTCCTTGCAAAATGAAAAAAGTACGTGCTTCATAGCAAGGCTCTGATAATTAGCACTACTATAGGAAAAGTGTTTGGTGCAAATTGCCTGGAAGATACTAAGGCATATAGAAGAGGTGTTTTGCAATCACATCACATAACTTTAAAAAAGACAGGTCAAAGTTATTTCTGTTAAACCATACAGCAATCTTTACATTAAATAGGGCAAGCATTGTATTTCTTTCATGAGTAAGGACCTTGATACACAGAGAAATTATATGTTTTAACTAACATCTCTTACCTGCTAAGGGACAATGCTAGTTTTCTGCCTCTACTTCTAAGTGTTTAATTTCTTTCATTAATTTTTAGCAAATATTGAAACAGCTAAGTTGGTCTTCAGTTTGCAAATTATAATTTACTTACAAATACAATTTATGGGTCAAGGCTTAATTGCAGTGGGCTAATATCTGTTTACTTACTGAACTTGGTAAGTAGCTCATTTCCTATCATTGATTTTACCGTTGAAAATTGGGCAAGGCTTTGCCATGTCTTTTTCCCATGTCAGAGTTCACTGTGAAAGGGACAGTTTAATTTTCTCCACTGACTTCTAGCTCTTAAGTAAATTACTGATTCCTGTAGTCGTCCTTAAATGAAGTTCTTAGTAAGCAGTTTAGTTGTCAAATGATTCAGATTAAGTGTTCACATTTTTTAATATAAATTTATTTATTTATTCATATTTTTATTTTTGGCTGCGTTGGGTCTTTGTTGCTGCGCACCAGCTTACTCTTCGTTGCGATGCATGGGCTTCTCATTGCAGTGGCTTCTCTTGTTGTGGAGCACGGGCTCTAGGCACGTGGGCTTCAGTAGTTGTGGCACGAGGGCTCAGTAGTTGTGGCTCATGCGCTTTAGAGTGCAGCCTCAGTAGTTGCGGCACACGGGCTTAGTTGCTCCGAAGCATGTGGGATCTTCCTGGACCAGGGCTCGAAACTCATGTCCCCTGCATTGGCAGGCAGATTCTTAACCACTGCGCCACCAGGGTAGTCCCTAAGTGTTCACATTTAGATGTTATTTTTAAAAATACCTAAGTAGGGGCCTCCCTTGTGGCACAGTGGTTGAGAGTCCGCCTGCCGATGCAGGGGACACGGGTTTGTGCCCCGGTCCGGGAGGATCCCACATGCCGCAAAGCGGCTGGGCCCGTGAGCCATGGCCGCTGAGCCTGTGCGTCTGGAGCCTGTGCTCTGCAACGGAAGAGGCCACAACAGTGAGAGGCCTGTGTACCGCAAAAAAAATAAAAAAATAAAAATACCTAAGTAACTGAAAAAAGTATATAAAAAATAGCTTATAATTCAAAGAATCAGAGACAGACTTATATAAACTTCATTAATCCAAAATTTACCATTTAACAGACATGTTGTTAGTGACCACAATAACTTTATAAAGATTATTCTTTGCATTTGTTTATTTAATGAAAAGTATACTGTTGCTCTATACCACAGCTTAAAAATAGCATCATATTCTCTCTTAAACATTTGTATAGTGTTTATTATACTCCCAGCACTGCTCTAAGCTTCTTACATATACTAACACATTTAACCTTCATAATACCCTTACAAGATAAGAGCAGTTATTATACCCATTTTATAGAAGAGGAAACTGAGGCATAAAGAGGTTAGGTGACTTGCTCAAGGTCACATAGCTGGTAAGTGGCAAAACCTTGTTCAAACCCTTGTGATATGGCTCTGAAATCTATCACCTAATCACCTTGCCTATTTCCTCACATGATTCCTAAAAGAAAAAAATTAGAATTTATAATGAGTTTACCAAGTACAGGTAATGCTAATTAGGGACAGGAATTTTTGCTTCTCCCAAGACCCTACTAAGTAAATATATATAGAACTTTCTATTGAAATGTTTAACAAGATATATGAAATGATTACTACAGATAAAATGTTCAGAGATGCTTGTGTTATTTTGTCTATTCAGTTGTCTTGATCATAATTTTCATATTCTAGATCATCTGTATTATATTTTGGTTGCTAGAGGCAGAAGTTCAACTAAATTGGTTTAACAAGAGAATGAAATTTACTGGCAAATATAACTGACAATCTTAATGGATAGTGCTGGTTTAAGACTGACTCTATCCAGGACATTTTTTCTTTTTCTCTTTCCATCTTTTGGCTCTGCTTTCCTCTATATTGGCTTCAGTCAGGCTTTCTGTATGTGGCATCAATATTGACCCTGGAAACACCAGAGTTACATAATCTTTAGAGCTCCCGATATCAGAAGGAGAGCTCCTTTCATCTAGAGCTTATATTCATTGTCAGAAAAGAACTGACTAGCCCTGCTTGGGTCAAATGTCTGCTACTGGACTAGTCATTAATTCCAGAGGCATGTGGCCAACCTAGGCTGGTTGGGACTGATACATTGTTAGAATCACATCAAATAGGTGAAAAGCAATTCCCAAAAGAAAAAGAGGATTCAGTTACCAGAAAAGGAAAAGCAATCTGTGTCACTGGTAAGTCATGGCTGCTTGAGATTACAAAATCTTCAGGTCCCTTCCGATACTTCATGACAATGGCAATTATAATAGACATGGCTGGCCCTGTGTTCTTATTTCCCCAGAGAGCAAGATACTTGGGACGAATCATAGAGATTCTGTTCCTTATTTACCATCTCCATTAAAGGGTCAGAATAACATGTTTTTTTATTATTTATGATGGATCCTAAATTGCTTGTGGTGATCTATGAAAGTACGCCATTTAATTTAAAATTAAAATACTATAATAACTCTTTGCAGCACATATAATCCTGTATATAAAACATGCCTAATGATATGTGTGAACTCACCTCTTCTCCTCTAGTCCCATTTTTTTACTGTTGCTTTAGACTCACTTTATTCTAGTCATGGAAAAGTATTGGAAATTCCCCAAATGTGTTCCACCTTTTATACATTAGCATGCTTTTTGCTTTTGTGTGTTGCTCTCTCTTCCTGCCATATCAATCTTTGTCTGCCACACACACTCTTGATCTAAGGAAATCTACCCAGTCCACAGCCCTTAGAGCCTTGCACTGACCTAACTCCTATTCCTGTTCCCTCCCCCACTGCTCCAAAATAGCATTTTAGACTAGGAAGGATGTGTGTCTCAATTAATATGGCAACCTCTCTGTGAGAGAGGCATGAATGTTATCCTTAAATTACATTTGAGGAAACCAAGGCACTGAAACATTACATGGAGCTGGTATATGACACAGTCAAGATTCAGGCTGATTAATGTCCAAACCTATGTTTTTAATCATTATATTATATTAACTCTTATTTAATGATGATTATTGAATGAATGGATAAATGGTTATTGAGAACCAGCCTGAATACTATGCCATGACTGACTGGAAAAAAAGAGTTAAAATTAAAAAGAAATCAACAGAGAAAACCATAATTCAAAAAGACACATGCACCCCAGTGTTCACTGTAGCACTATTTACAATAGCCAGGACTTGGAAACAACCTGAATGTCCATTAACAGAGGAATGGATAAAGAAGATGTGGTACATATATACAATGGAGTATTACTCAGCCATAAAAAGGAACAAAATTGTGTCATTTTTAGAGACATGGATGGACCTAGAGACTGTCATACAGAGTGAAGTAAGTCAGAGAAAAACAAATATTGTATATTAACACATATGTGTGGAATCTGAAAACATTGGTATAGACGATCTTATTTACAAAGCAGAAATAGAGACACAGACTTAGAAAACAAACCTACAGATACCAAGGAGGAAAGGGGGAGTGGGATGAATCGGGAGATTGGGAATGACATATATACACTATTGATACTATGTATAAAGTAGATAACTAATGAGAACCTACTGTATAGCACAGGGAACTCTACTCAGTGCTCTATGGTGACCTAAATGAGGAAGGAAATCCAAAAAAGAGGGGATATATTTATACGTATAGCTGATTCACTTTGCTGTACAGTATACACTAACACAATATTGTAAAGCAGCTATACTCCAATTTAAAAACAAAGAAATCAAAATGGTTTCACTCAAAAAGAAGACGGAGAAGGCAACACTTTCACATTTCATTGATGTAATGTCTTTGGTCAAAGCCTTCAGAGTAACATGAGGATAGTTTTGTAGAGCAAGATATATGTTTCTGGAAAAAAATTTCCATCTATTAGAGTCATAGCATTTGATTTAAACACACACACACACACACATATACACACAATCACCTTTCCAGTATGTCCTATGAATTCAATATATACAGTTAATATTTAATTTTTTCCTTGAGGCAATTAATTCATGGTAACCTACGTGCACTTATTTTTTCTTGCACAAAATGTCACTTAATGTTTGTTCTCTGACATTTTAGGAATAAGATCTTCTGACAGTGCTGCTGAATCTGTGTCTGCTTTGGCTGGAAATTCAACTGTGTGTAGTGAGGTGTGACACACAGCTGTCTGAAAACTGGCATGTGGTTACTTTTGCCAAATAACACTAACTTTCAAAGCAAACACTTGAAATGGATTGATAATAATTAAGATTCTAAGGAGTCTAAAGCAGAACCTAACACACCATTGTAAAGCAATTATACTCCAATAAAGATGTTAAAAAAAAGATTGTAAAGAATGGAAGTAAAAAAGAGATGATGGGTTCATGCAAAAAACAAAACCAAACCCATATCACCCTTAAAAGCAAGCCTCTGTAGGAGCAGAATTTTTGTCCAAAAGTCAATAAGGTTTAGACTCCAAATAGCAGAATTGTCAGCATATACCATATCCAGGAGAACTTTTTCCTGTGTTCATTTAACAATTATCTTTATGAAATTCCAAATGTAATCTCATTTAAAAGATCATTATTCATCTTGATTTGTTGGCTCTTCCATAGTTAATGCTGGATATTCCTATTTTTATCTGAACTTTGCCAATTACCTTATGAATCTTTCACTGTCATTTCAAATGTATTATTCACTACCAAGAACTTCATTGCTTTTTCTTTATTCTTTAAATAAATCACTATTTTTGACTCTTCATATTATATTTTTTGAGATAAATTGCAAATAAGTAGTTAAAGAAGAATAATTTTACTTAGGTGCTTTTTTCATCATCTTCATCAAATACTTAATATCAAGTCCTTAGAATCATGGTTTTGAATGCTTAACTTGTTGAAACTCAACATTTAAGGTCTCCTCAATCTGTTCACTTCACATAAGATAAGCAGATATGAGAGAGACCCATGGAAAATTGTCGCCCAACACTCAGGGCTCTTTTTCCACTAAGTTCTACAATGAATACCTCATTATTTGGCTAATTCACCCCACTGCAAAGATAAACTAGTACTGGTTGTCTGCACTATACTCACACATATATTCCTGTTTCAGTGCGCTCACACTCCTTTCCCTATAGCATCATGGGTTTGTCCAGGGGACCATAGCAACAGGTGACAATTCCAAGGATCCTGTTAAGGGTTGAATTTTATCTCACCCGTCACCAAATTCATATGTTGAAGTCCTAACCCGCAGTACCTCAGAATATTACCTTATTTGGAAATAGAGTCATTGCAGATGTAATTAATTAAGATGAGGTCATACTGCCATAGGGTAAACCCCTAATCCAGTGTGACTGGAGCCCTTATAAACATGGGTAATTTGGACACACACATGCACAAAGAGAGAACATCATGTGAAAATGAAGGCAGAGATTGGGGTGAGGCTTTTACAAGCCAACAAATGCCAAAGATTATGAACAATTAGATGCTAATGGAGAGCCATGGAATAGATCTTCTCACAGCCTCAGAAGAAACCTACTCTGCGGACACCTTGACCTCAGATTTCTAGTCTCCAGAACTGTGAGAAAGTACATTTCTGTTGCTTAAGCCACCTAGTTTATGGTCCTTCGTTGCAGAAGCCCTAGAAAACTAATACAGACAGACCCACACAGACTTTTAGAAGATCTGATCTTAAGAGCACTGACACTTGATGGGAATCATAAAGCCGTTCTCCAACCTGAGCTCATATTACCTCCCCACTGCTGCCCCTTGCCCCCTGGACTCACAGTGTTACCATTCGGTGAATCTCCCAAACTCGGCAGAGCCTGTACCTACAACCTAACAGCAAGAAAGTATATCACTAATCTCAAATGGCATTTTTAATGTTAGGATTTTAATGCTGAAGCAACTCCTCAGACCTGAACTATTAATATTATTTATGTGCCTCTCCTGAACTGCTGACCAAGTTTCCTTTGCTCTCAGCTCTTGTAAAACTCTGTCACAATTCTTCCCACTGCCTTCCTTTCCTGCATTTTATCTACTGGACTGTTCCTAAACCTTGCCTTAGTCATACTGTCATCACCATATAGTAAGATAGGTAGCCCTAGTTCTAGTGATCTGCACATGAACAAGAATGTGCAGAGTAGAAAAATGACAAGGTGGAAGAGCTGGGCTACCATTTTTCCCTTCACAAAAGAACAAGGATTACTAATACATGGGTTCATGTGTGACATACCTTGTGTGTCCAACTTAAATAACTTGAACAAGAAGTTCCCTGTCTCTAGAATAATAACAGCACCTTATGTACATTGAGTTCCAACTTTTTGTGTCATGTACTGCACCAGGTACTTTGCCTATGGATTTCTAGTTGATCCTAGTAATGTCCACCATTGTCGTCATTTACTGAGTACCTACAGTGTATTTACACTGTAGTAGGTTTTTTTTTTTTGCGGTACGTGGGCCTCTCACTGTTGTGGCCTCTCCCGTTGCGGGGCACAGGCTCCGGACGCGCAGGCTCAGCAGCCATGGCTCACGGGCCTAGCCGCTCCGCGGTATGTGGGATCTTCCCGGACCGGGGCACGAACCCGTGTCCCCTGCATCAGCAGGCGGACTCTCAACCACTGCAGCACCAGGGAAGCCCTGTAGTAGGTTTTATTACACTTAGTTTTAATTCATGCCCAGTACAAAGTCAGCAAGGCATTATTCTCCACATTTTACAGATAAGGAAACAAGTTCAGAGATGTAAAATATTTACGGTGGCAAAGTGGGAATTTTGACTGACAAGAGTAATGCTCTGACAATCTAGGACAAAGTTATAAACATGAAAAGACTACCCCCTCCCCCTCAAAAAGGAAATTTAATGGGTCTCTACTTACATTGTTTATAGTCAAAGGGATTTATTGCCCTATTGGACACACTAGTGATCAATACTATCTCAAATCTGAAAGTAATAGAAGAATGAGCTTGATTCTCTCTGTATATAACATGCTAAACTTTTAATGACATAGTTTCTCCACTTCAGGCTCAAAATGTTGTGTTTATTCCCTCTCTCTATCCCCAAGCATGGGCATGGTCATGGCCTGAAATGCCATGGCAAGGGCAGAGAGAATGTATAAGCAGTACTTACCAGTATGTGGCTCATACCGTTACTGTCCTTTTTCTTTTTTTCATTATCTCTGACAAGTGAGTCTTTACTGGAACTCTAAATGAGAGCTGATTTCTACCAAAAAATGTACAGTAGCCTGTTGAATTACTATTGAAATGCAACAGACTGTGGCTAAATCTACTGTCTTTGAGACTGTGGGAAATGGTGTTTCCTAAAGCTCATAAGGTTAATATTACTTGCAGTAAGATGATTTTCCCAGAGATGGTGTTTTGCTATGGAATACACTAGATTTATGGCACAGTTCCAATCTAGGTTTTGGATTCTTTCTACAGACACCCTCTTATAACTTTATGAATCAAAACACAAATTCAGAAATTAATGGAAACATGAACCTAAAGATCACAATTCCAAAAGCCAGCTTGTCTTTTCTTGTCATTCAGAAAAAAATAAATTACTCTCAGTGGGAATTTAGTTTAATTTACTGCTCAAATATTCAATTCTAAGGATTACTGACTCTTTAAATGGATTCTTTCTAAAGTGGTTCATAAAAAATTTGTTGGGAGATTATTAAGAAAAATCAATAAATTAGATATGATACAAATGTAAGTAAAATGGTCATTCCTTATTTGAGAAGGAAAAATAGTAAGGAGCTGATCTACTTCTTGTGAGCAAAAGAAAAAAAAATCTTCCAAGAATTGCAATAATATCGATTCAGGGATTCATATCTCCCAAAGACACTAATTGCACCTTTTCTTTATTTTTGCTCTTGAGACAATGGAACAAATGTGAAACAAGAACTGGAAAAGAGAGATGCTGATTTGTGTTCATGTTTTCCTTCCTGACAGCTTTTCCTGGTGCCAACAGGGAGGAAGTGTAAAAGAAGTATTTTAGCAAATAGGAAGACTGTAGGCTCTAAAAATTATTACCAAAGGGTAGTACTAGAAAAACAGAGAAAAGTAAACCAAATGACATAATACTCCTGGTTACAAGTTTCTATGAATTAAATAAATATTAAATACATAGTATTAGATATTTAGAACAAATAATCTTTGAGATCATCAAAAATTTCCTTTACTCTGACTTAACATTAATTTTTCCTTCCTAATTTTTTCTGTGTGGCTTTAAAACAAGATGTTGTATATATGTATTTATTTGTATTTGTGATATGTGTAAGAGGTATTCAAGATAGTGCCTAAGAATGTGGGCTTTAGAGACAACTTGGATGTGAATCCTGGCTGTGCCATTTGGTAAGTTTGTGACCTTGGACAAGTGATGCTACATTTTTTTGTCCAAATGGTCTCATGAGTAAAATGGATTCATAACAGCAGCTACTTCATGGTGTTGTTCTAAGGAAAAAATAAGTTAATATGGTGGCCTAAACCAGGTGCATGAACACTTCAAAGCGTGTGGGCAGTTTTAAAGGAATCACTTTCCAGATCCTGAACTCAACAGGGTTGTGCCTAAGAACTTGTGGCTGGAAAAGTGGTCACGTTAGAGCATCATGCCTGTTTTCTTCTCTTTTTTCACAACTCTTCTTTACCACATTCCAAAATAAGTACATTTCTTACCCATCCAGAGTCTCACTGTGCTGCTTTCACTTAAAGTATAAATCCTCCAGTGCTAAATAAAGTGACTACATGAAATAGTGTTAGTTCAGATAGTGAGTGGCACCAATGAGTAAAATTATGTTTTTTTGAAAGTCTGGTGATTTCCAGTTCTCTGTCTTCAACAAAACTGAAGGAAGACCTAATAGAGTTTTCAGCCGATAGATCGTTAGAAATAATTAAGGATAATAAGAACAGAGGATTCTTCCATTCCTATCTACCTCCGTCTGTGAACAAGTTTCTTAGCTTATGTGTCGTTGGTCACAATTTTAAAAATTATTTTAAATAAATAAACATATTATTTGTGTACACACACACGAATATGTATCTATTGAATTGGGTATGGTAGGTATCAAATTGCTTTATGACCTAGTCTCAGAAGGCAGACGGCGTCCCTCTGTTGTAGTCATAGCCCACCCATATTCAAGGGGAAGATACAGAGATTCCAACTCTTGGTGGAAAGCTGTGAATATCACATTGTGATGGAGCTTGTTGGGTAGGATGTATTTTTGCAATCATCATTGAAAAATACCTCATATTATGAAGGGGGAAATTCTACAATTTTAAAGTTGCAAGCAGTTTTTTTTTTCTGTAAATGGAGAAGTTTGAATTTACCTTTGAAGTCAGCAACCCTTATTTTAGACAAGAAATCTAAACAGTTTAATAGGGCTTTTCCTATGGGAAGCCAATATCCCATTTTGAAGCGAAGAGATATAATACAGTGAGCAGTGAAATTGCTCTGCATTATAAATAAAAGTTTTTTTCTTTTTACTTAAAAATGGAGTCACATCTCTGAAGTCTGTTTCCTTTCAGAATGAAAAACTCCCTGTTTTCTCCTTTTCTGTAGTCCTTGGGGAGTCCTAGTCTTAAATTCTGGGCAGGAGGGTCATGCTGAAGGACACATACGTCAAGAGCTAAATCTAATGTGGCAGGGGGCTGGGGACTAAAAGAGAGATGTACACAAGCACTTGGCATTGGAATGGTTTGACCAGGGGATTCTAAGTAGTAGTTATATGTGATGTCTGGTTTTGTGTTCTTTGATAATTCTGTCTTCTGATATCCCAAAACTTCAGTAAAATTTTGGTTTATGTTACATTATATTGTTTTTTTTTTCCTTTGTAGAATTAAAGGGATGGGTTTGTGTTAGGATGAACAGCTTGTCCCGATTTCCCCAGGATTTTCTGGTTTAATACTGAATTCCCATGTCCCAGGAAACTCCTCAGATCCAGGCAAATAGGGATGGTTGGTCCCTCTAGCTGGAGTCTACACTTGAAATTACTTGTTGGGAGTGAAGGGTAATAGCTTAGAGAAAGCTGGTTACAGGTCAGTTAGTGGTAACCTTCAAAGAGGTATGCCGTATCTTCTTTGCTTGAATCAGGCAGCAATTTAGGTATCTAGTAAACGTTAAGAAAAAGTATCCAAATCTCAGAACTAGGTAAAAGAGATTACTAGGTTTCTTTTCAGTGTCATGCTAATTATTGTCTAGCTGTTCCACAGAGGTATTATCTGAGTCTCTAGGAGTGAATAACTTTGTCTTTCTTGCTATTTTAATATTGATTAGGATATTTTATATCTCTGTAGAAATTATTAACTTGTAGAAGCTGACGCACATGATTATTTTCTGATAGCAATACAAATGAATTTTGTTTAAGGGATGAAATGATTTCTGGCTTGTAAAAAAGGTGAACCTCAGAAGTTGTACTTTTATTGCCCTGTAGGATATTAACTAGTTTTGTATTTAAATTAGCGTTCTTATTTTACTATCTTTTCTATAAACCACTATAAATACTCTGATTTTTTCCAATTCTTTTTCAACCAGCCTCACCATCTTGCCGGTTCCCTCATTAATGAGGTAAAAAATACTTGACTTTATTTGGGTGAGTGATGCTTTTATTTTTTTGAAAATCATATTTGGATATTAGAGATTTGTAGAATGTGTTAATATTCCTTAAAAATATCCTAGAAGGGACTTCCTTGGCTGTCCAGTGGTTAAGACTTCACCTTTCAATGCAGGGGGTGTGGGTTCGATCCCTGCTTGGGGAGCTAAGATCCCACATGCCTTGCCGGCAAAAAACCAAAAAACATAAAACAAAAACAATGTTGTAACAAATTAAATAAAGGCTTTAAAAATGGTCCACATCAAAAAAAAAAACTTAAAAAAAAAAATATCCTAGATGGGGCTTCCCTTGTGGCGCAATGGTTGAGTGTCCGCCTGCCGATGCAGGGGACACGGGTTTGTGCCCCGGTCTGGGAAGATCCCACATGCTGCGGAGCGGCTGGGCCCGTGAGCCATGGCCGCTGAGCCTGCGCGTCCGGAGCCTGTGCTCCGCAATGGGAGAGGCCACAGCAGTGAGAGGCCTGC
>NW_020172676.1:2017862-2057004 GCF_003031525.2 Neophocaena asiaeorientalis asiaeorientalis | reverse complement strand
CAAAAAAAAAAAAAAAAAAAAAATATCCTAGAAATTCTTGGAGGGAGTGAACCTGTAAAAGTCTGGGTTTACTACATCCTTTCTGCCTCCCAGGGTTGGGGAGACAATGAATATGATGAAGAGATGGGGTGTTCCTACAGTGAAGAAGCCTTTCTGTCCCTCCATCTTCACTGTCAGTCCCCCCAGCCTTCTTCCATCTCCCCTATCTGCAGAGTCCCTCCTCTTAGTCAGTGGATTCTATTAATATGGTGGGGTGAGGGATGGTGCAGATTCTTCAGAACATTCAAATCAAAATATCTGCCAGTCAAACCTTTCTCTTACCAAGATGGACCTCTTCTTAATGCTTATTTATACCACATTATGATCCCCAAAGAGTCTCTGTTACTTTCCTCAGTCTCATCAAAGATGCTTTCCTAGCAGGAAGTTGGCGATGGAATCAGAATCAGAAGCAAACTATATACACTCACCTATATGTATATGCGTATATTGTATATGTTGTCAGGGTCCTAAGAGGAAAACATAACCCAGAGACCACTCTACAGTTTTTTTTAAAGAAGTTAATACCAGGAATTGGTTAAATAGGTTATGGAAACCAAACAGGGACAGTGAGGCACTTCAGAAATTAGCAACAGAAGGAAGCTGCTCCACCCCTGGAGGGAGATGAGGAGAAGGCAGTGTTCCTGAAGCCCAGGGGCTGGAGTTAAATGGCAGAAACTGGATCGATGGGGAAGATGCAGCTGTTGCCAGAGAACTGCCAAGGCAGAGAGAGAAGGAGAGAAATATCGTGGTTTCTTCCTTCCTCCTACCTTCCCACTGGCCAAACCTAACAGGGAGCAGTGGATTACAAAGCCTGAGACTTGTAGCCTGCAGGGCCAGCACCCTTGCGAGAAGAGAATAGCAGGCAGAGGAAGAAGGAGAGAGGAAATGGGCCAATACCAGTGCATTGTGTAGTCAGACACATAATAGGCCAACAAATGTTATATTTCTGTTCCTTCCAATTTTGTTTCATTGGCCTTTAGGTTCTTTATCTCACTACTAGAAGCTGTAAAGAAAAGTGCTTTTATAACATATTCCAGGATCTTGAATCAGGTCAAAAACTTTCTAAGAGTACAAAGGTCTGTCCTGCTCTGAATTTCTTGAAAATATCTGTATTTGAGGACAGTCAGCTTGGTTAAGCTAAATAAATGGCCACTCTCTTAGATCCTGCATTTACTTCAATACTTTTTCAGTAACTCTCTCTCTTGCTTGGCTCCAAAGATCTTCTTTCTCTATTTATGACTCATCCCTAAGAAAAAGAGAACTTTTACCATTGATTCCTCTTCCTCTAATTCAATTGCTGTCCTGTTTCACACATACATACGGAAAACACTGGGTTTTGTGGTGGTACTGATTCCACCCCCCTTTGCCTTTGAGTTCTGAATACATTAAAAAGATACAGAAGTGCAGCACAAAGTAAAATATCAGCTGTAGTACTGGAAGAGCTATATTGAAGAGCATAATTGGAACTTGAAAGTGAAATATACTTGTTCTTCCCACTGAATTGAGCTTACCATGTCATCATAGGTAGAGAGAACAGATAACTGCAGCCCAGTGTCCTGCAGGTTCAGTGTCCTTCCCCTATTTTCACCAGTTTGATAAATTAATCCTCCTTCTTGGGGGATAATCAAATAATGTGGTGATGGGAGTGACCAGAAGTAATCTTCAATGTTTCTTTCAGAGGAATATAGGAGACTTCTCTTTTTGTAGAAATGAAAGAAGAAGAGTAATAGATGTTTACCCCAGTCAAATTACCACCTACATAAAATGTCAGTCAATCAGTTAAAAGCTAATTGTGGGCCAGTTTAGCCCCATTGGTTACCAATTTGTATGTAATCAATCCCTGCCTTAAAATTGTGCACATCAGGTATTCCTGATTAAAAGAATTTTAAAATACCGATTAAAATTTTTTCTTTAAAAATGTTTTGCTTTAAAACTCAAGTTTTATGAATATATTATGCACTGTTATAAAAGTTAGCATGGTATAAACAAAAATATACTGTTGTACCCTGAGTATAATCAGGAAGTCCAATTCAGCTCTCACAGAGTACTGGAGACATAATTAGGACCATTAAATCATTTTGTGGTTGAGAATGATTGAAAATATTTTCCTGAAAGAAAGGTAAGTAAAAAATGTAACAGCATGTTGAAGTCTATTTTAAATGTCTAAATCCTTTCTTTTAAACTTAATATAAAAATGAAAGTATCTGCCCACTAGATGGCGGCAAATTAAATCTTTTAAAACGGCACTTCTGTTAAAGTAGAGGGGAAAGGCAGTACCTGCTGGCAGTCAAGTTGTTAGGGAAGAAGTAGGAATTTAGACAGAAACCATGACTTGTAAAATGCACTGGCAAGTCAGATAAATTCTATCAACCAAATTGTGATTACAGACTATCTATATTGGTCTCCTAAGGTTAAACTCTTTTTAACCCCAATTCCTCTGAACACATATGTTCTAAGAAAATAGCACAGACAAACTCATCCAACTCCCCACAGTCTTCTGAGTTCTGAAAATACAGTCATTGACTGTGACAGAGACTGGCCCAATTTACAGATTCTACATAATGTTTGCCAAGATCACCCATGACTAACTCTAGCACCCCAAACCCTTTCTGTACACTTCCCTACCTCCCTCCTTTCGGTATTCATTCCCTCTTGCTTCAGTTAGACTTATAGAGGTGTTCCTGGTCATACTGGCTGATGAGCTTAAAGCTCATGTATCAGTGAGACATGCTATTATCAAACTTACTAAGGAATTATTTTCAAAGTTGCTATAATATTGAAATAGATTTATTTCAGTAACGTAAGTCAAATGTTGTCAATAGGGAAGAAGCAAACCATTAAATATACATTCTGACGAAGACTCTCTCCTTGACCAAACTTTACACAAGTTCCTTTGTAGCACTCTTTTCAACTAGTCTAAGCCACTCTTAGTAAAGAATCTGCTAAGTCATCATCCTCCACCCTTGATATTTGATCACTTTTGGTATCTCATCAAGTTCCTCATCTGCACCTTTGATGTATAAATCCTTGGCCTTCCTTTAGCAAGAATCTTGTTAACAAGATACCCTTGATGCCTCCTTGGTAATTTTCCATCCACTGACACCCTTAATCTACTCTTTGGCTATAAATTCCCATTTGTCTTTGTCGTATTTGGAGTTGAGCTCAATTTCTTACCCCTATTACAGTAGTCTTGAATAAAGTCTTCCTTACTATTTTAACAATTGTGACAATAATTTAATAATACATTTTTATTTTTTAATGTTTTACTTGTTTTCAAAAATTGCGATCTAGCAATTATTCAGAATGGCTTTAAACCGAAGTTATTTTTAAAGTGCTTTATTTCTAACAGCATACATTTCTTTTTCTTCACCATCTCTCTTCTCATTCAGCTGTATATTACTTCACTCATTGACCTCTTAACTGATCTTCTAGTATCTTCAACTCCAATCCACTCAATCATCTTGAATTCCTAGGCTTCACTAGCTAATTAATAAAAAAATTATATTCACTTTAACATAACACATTCTTAATCAAAGTGTCTCCTCTCTCCCAGATACTTCTGAGCACCCCTATTTCCACAAAAATGTCAATCAGGGAGTCATTCCCGGGTATCTACATATTCTTTTTTTCCAGGTCCTTCTCTGTCAGAGTAGTTTGCTGTTCTTAAAGCTGCTTCAGGGGACTTCCCTGGTGGCACAGTGGTTAAGAATCTGCCTGCCAATGCAGGGGATGCGGGTTCGATCCCTGGTCCAGGAAGATCCCACATGCTGCAGAGCAACTAAGCCCATGCAACACAACTACTGAACCTGCGCTCTAGAGCCCATGAGCCACAGCTGCTGAGCCCACATGCCACAACTACTGAAGCCCACACGTCTAGAGCCCATGCTCCTCAACAGTCGAAGCCACCATAATGAGTAGCCCATGCACCGCAACGAAGAGAGTAGACCCCCACTCGCCGCAACTAGAGAAAGCCGGTGCATAGCAACAAAGACCCAACACAGCCAAAAATAAATAAATAAGCAAAATTTTTAAAAGTAAAAATAATAAATAAAAGTCATCCAGTCTGTGTTTAAAAAAAAAAAATCTGCTTCAGGAAACCTTAAAACTCATTGTTACAACTTTTAACTTTCTTTCTAAATGTCTTAAACCTCATCTGTACTGTCTCTCACAGAAAACATCAGTTTAGGCTATTCTGCTTCTTGAGAACATTATTACTTATTCAGCCACTTCTTTAAGGATAATCTCAAGTGTTGCCCTCTCACTGTAGCCTTTTGTGAGAACATCTGCTCATAGATTCCCCCCTCAATTAAGTCAACTTCTATCCATTGATTGAAGTCTAACTTACAGAGGGCTACACATAGTAGGTACTTTTTAATATAAATGTTCATGATTCTAGTAACTTGATAAGTAATTATATTTGTTTGAATATCTACAATATGCCAAGAACTGTGCTAAACACTTTTAGTATGTTGCTTTTAATATTCACAATAATATATTAAATAGTATACTATCCTTCCTTTACAATTGAGGAACTAAGGGTCAGAATGTTTAAAAGACTTACCCCACACATAATAACTAAGCAGAAGAGCTAGATCCAAAGTCTATGTTTCATTCACTATATATAATGCTTCTTTCATGCCACCTACCATTGTTTTCCTTTGGGTTTAAAAAATTATTTAGTGCTTCATTTATCCAGCAGTCAGACTTCTAATCTCAGAAAACTAAAGAGACTCATGGGAAGCCAAAAAAAAGAGTAAAATTTAAAAACCTGTAATCATTGAGAAAAGCAGTACTTATAGCACCTACATTTTTGTTTGTTTGTTTGTTTTGTTTCATGATTCTAGTAACTTGATAAGTAATTATATTTGTTTGAATATCTACAATATGCCAAGAACTGTGCTAAACACTTTTAGTATGTTGCTTTTAATATTCACAATAATATATTAAATAGTATACTATCCTTCCTTTACAATTGAGGAACTAAGGGTCAGAATGTTTAAAAGACTTACCCCACACATAATAACTAAGCAGAAGAGCTAGATCCAAAGTCTATGTTTCATTCACTATATATAATGCTTCTTTCATGCCACCTACCATTGTTTTCCTTTGGGTTTAAAAAATTATTTAGTGCTTCATTTATCCAGCAGTCAGACTTCTAATCTCAGAAAACTAAAGAGACTCATGGGAAGCCAAAAAAAAGAGTAAAATTTAAAAACCTGTAATCATTGAGAAAAGCAGTACTTATAGCACCTACATTTTTATTTGTTTGTTTGTTTTGTTTTTTTGTGGTACTTGGGCCTCTGACTGTTGTGGCCTCTCCCGCTGTGGAGCACAAGTTCTGGACGTGCAGGCCCAGTGGCCGTGGCTCACGGGACCAGCTACTCCACGGCATGTGGGGTCTTCCCGGACCGGGGCACGAACCCGCGTCCCCTGCATCGGCAGGTGGACTCTCAACCACTGTGCCACCAGGGAAGCCCAGAATCTACATTTTTAGTGGTACGTTGCATTTATTTTCAGTGCAGAAACTGCAAATCTTAAATTTTGTGTAGAATATGTAATAAGTTTGATTACATAATTATGGGAGGCAACATATTAGAAACTGTAGCAAAAAGTCACTACTCTTAAGCAGAGAGGAAGCAAGAATCATTTACCAAGGCTAAGCTAAGCAAATGACGGCAATTTACTGAAGGAGCAAACAGTTCTATATCCCTTAATAACTAAGGTCATTTCTGTATTAAACCACTTTACAGTAATTTGTACCATCATGTATATCTGCTTTATTGACTCATTTGGCAAAAAGAGTTTTATGAATTACTCTTAACAGTTTACTTTAGTGAGTAGTTCTTCCTATATACAAGTTTAGAGGTTTTAGCTGAAATAAATATTATATGGTGTATATTTAACAGCACCTCATAAACATTCATTGTTTAATTCAAGCTGGTCTCGAAATATCTTAAGCTCTTGGATTGCTGAATTTATCAGGGACTGCTTTACTTGACATCTATATTTCAATGCCTATATTGAAATTTTATGCAATAGTCACTTGTTAACTTCTAGAAAATATGCAAAATGATTTTAATATCCATACTTTTATAGATTCAAAGACAGTTTTTTCACATTTAGTATTTCTAAAATTGGGATATGTTTTATAAGTCTTATTTACATTTTCTATAAAAAGCTGTTTTAAATCAGCGATCTGTCTTTTAGGAAAATAGTCTACATATGAAGATGTTCATTTCAGAATTGTCAGAGCAAAAATTGGAAACAAGCCAATTTCATCAATATGGGAGTGCTTAAATAAATTATATTAAATTCATACGATAGAATTCTATGTAGACATTGTACCACCATATAAAGAGAATCAACATGGACTGTTGAGTGTGATGTTTACTGAGGTTAAATGTGCAAGGCAAGAAAGAGCTACTATTTCTTCTTAAAAACTTAGGCTACAATTCTTGTAACTGAATGGCAGTGCCCCATTAGGTAATAAAAACCTTGTGATTAGACACTTCTCCACTTGAATAAGCACTAAGATTAAAAAAGACACAACTAAATAATTTAGCTTGGCTTTAAAAAACAAATTTATTTATACAAATGGAAAAAACCTCATTTTATAGTAAAATATAACAGATATAGAATGCCAAAGCATCAGTTAAATAATTAATAACTAAAAGAATTATTGTTAATTCTGTGACTTAAATAAATTCTAGTCCTAAAATTACTTACAGACTTAACTTTTTAAAACTAAAAAGGAACCTCTGTCATTGCACTCTCCATTACAGTAGTTATCAGCCGCATGTGGCTTATTGAGCACTTGAAATGTGGCCAGTACAAACTGAGATATGCTCTAAGTGTAAAATACACACCAAATACTAAAGATTTAGTAGGAATGAAACAATATAAAATATCTTATTATAGTTAATGGTTTTAAAATATTGATTACATGCTGAAATGACAATATTTTGAACATATTTGGTTAAAGAAAATATATTATTCAAATCAATTTGACCTGTTTTTATTTTTTATGGTGGGCACTAGAAAAATTTTAATTACACATGTGCTGACATTTTATATCTATTGGACAGCACTGCTCTAAAACTTTTATTTTTTAGAGACTTGGAAACTTCAAAGGTCTCAGTTCTGGCCAAAAGTAAAAAGAAGTTAGTAAGGAATCATTTATTACTTCTTTTTGACACTCCTTTGGACTTAAAAAAAAAATTGTGATCAGGATAACAACCACAAAAAAGCCACGGGCAGAACTTCCCCGAGGACTTCATCTATCCCTCAGGATGCAGTTGTGCTAATAAGGTGTCATTGCAATGACCTTCTAACATATGCTGTCTCGTACAGTGAAAGGACATATCACTTTATGACTGTCACCTACTGCTTTCAGTAGTGATTTCCAGACTTAACATTCGTAAGGGGCTAAATCTTCTTTTTTCTCCATGGATATTTAAAACATCACTGGGTATTTAAAATATGGCTACATGATCATACAGTTGTATCCTTGCATAAAGGATTACTCAGATGACCTTGGAAGCAAGTCAAAGATCAATAAATCAGAATCGGGAGGGGAGATCATCTCTGTCAGTTTCCTTGATAAGGTACTAGTACTACCCAAGTAAGTAATGCAGTTGAGAATCTAGAAATATGCAGATATTAAAGGGTAAAATGTTATTTATAGAATCATAGCTGGAAGTCTAATACTTCTAGCTAAAAATGCTTCTTATAAAATCTTCTGTTCATGGAATGAATGTTCTTTGTTTTCTGCATAGGTTTCCCAGGGTAAATCAATCCAAGGACAATATTTGTCTGGTTTTATCTTTACCCTATTAATATGCTCCATGCTCCTTTAAAGATTTCCCTAAGTATTACTAATAGTTTCCATTGGTTGTAGTCATTGTCTTCCTGTAGCAGCCAATTTTTAATTAGTTAATTAATTACGAATCAAATCTTAATAAAATACTTTAAAGTGCTAAGCACTGTTCCCTCAAGATGTGTTCAGTTTGGTGGAGAAATATATATACAAATAAAATGAGATGCTTGTTTTAATGGAGATTTATATGGTCAAAGTGAAATTGTAGCATGAAGTCTTTGGGAAGTCACAATGAACTAAGTAGAACTGGAACATGAAGACCAAAGTCATAATAAAGTCAGTCAGAAGGCAGTAGTCAAAGCATGAAGAGCCTTGCAAATTTCATCCTGAAAAATCACAGGTTTCCAAACAGTTTTTGAACTATGGAATCCTTTATTCAAATAAAATATTACATAGAGTCTCAGAGGGTAAAATAGGTAGATAGATTGCAGTACTGGAAATCCTCTTCTAACACTGGGTCTGAAGAGTTCCCAGGAGTTAGGAAGAAAAATAAATTACAGATGACTACCAAGACTTCAAACTGAGAGGGTGATCATTGTATATGTAGTTACATATATTTGACAAATTAAGTTTCTTAGTATAGGCAAAATAACATTTCCATTCACCAATGGGCATATAGCTCTGCTGAAGAAAGCCCAGCCTCAGGTCAATGGCGGTGTCTCTGGTACCTTCCTCCCCAATTCTTCTCAGTGATTTTTTTTTCCCTGGTCTACCAGCCCCAGTACCATTTTTTTTTTTTTTTTTTTTTTTTTGTGGCGGTACGCGGGCCTCTCACTGTTGTGGCCTCTCCCGTTGCGGAGCACAGGCTCCGGACGCGCAGGCTCAGCGGCCATGGCTCACGGGCCCAGCCACTCCGCGGCATTAGGGATCTTCCCGGACCGGGGCACGAACCCGTGTCCCCTGCATCGGCAGGCGGACTCTCAACCACTGCGCCACCAGGGAAGCCCCCCAGTACCATTTTAGCAGCACAAAAACTTGTTGAAGAGCTGGATTGTTTTTGATAACACAACGTCTAATCCAAGGGAGGAAAGATAGTTTCATTTCTCCTGGAAAGTCATCCTCCCATACATATGTCCTGAATAACTTGTATTTCTGCCTAAGAAAAGAAAACCGATAAGAAATTGCATTTTTACATAAAAACACACGTTTCATATCCTGGTAATATTCTCTTACATTCTTTGTTTTCAGAAGGATTTTTGTGCCTGGGAAAGTACATTGTTTTTGCATCTTGCTGGTTTTCATCCATTTGCTCCTAAGTGAAGTGTTTTACACATAGAAATTATTGTCCTGGAAACTCTATCCCTAGTTAAGAACAGAAAGGATTATTATTTTCCTCCCTAAATAGGGGAATGGGAAAATGATTTACTTTCCCAGGTACAAAAACAACCCTACTCTAATGGAAAGGAAGTTTCTTTTTCATGTCTTCTGATTTCTCCTGGTCATTTAACAATTTTCAGGTTGTTTCTAGCGAGATCATCCAGTTCAAAAAACACCATGATAAAATAAGTCTGGGTAAACTGGGAGACAGTTCTACTGTCCCATTATTGAACATTTCTCTTTCCTTGCTTCCTAACGAGA
The DNA here is from genome assembly GCF_003031525.2 of Neophocaena asiaeorientalis asiaeorientalis. Lineage (NCBI taxonomy): Eukaryota > Metazoa > Chordata > Mammalia > Artiodactyla > Phocoenidae > Neophocaena > Neophocaena asiaeorientalis. The sequence continues at coordinate 2,047,511 of NW_020172676.1, read as the reverse complement.
AAGTATTAAATAAGTAGTAGCATCCTTTGATGCTAGTGGATCAAAATATCTAATGGATCCTTTGCATTAGAGTTCCTCTGGCGGCCCCTGTCTGTGTGAGCAGTTATCAAAATCTAGTCGTACTAGCTTTCGCTCCACCCCCCTCCCCCTCCCCACGTGGAAGCAAAGAAGGAAACAGCCCTGTAAGCTCTCCCAGGGCAACTGTCAGCCTCCCCGCGGGACGTTTGCCTCCTGCCCAAGGAGAAACGTTCCCTCTGGAGGTTTGGGTGGCCACCAGTTCCCCGACGTCCGGGCCCAGCAGGCTTTTCCGCTGAAGCAAGGAGAGCAGGCCGCACCGCGCCTGTGGGAACCGCAGCCCACGGCCCGCCCCGCCTGCGCCGCCCAGCGTCAGCCACGACCCCTGCCTCAGCGGGCCGCGGCGGAGCCATGCAAGAAGCCCTTGTGGAAGTGGAGCCCCGGGCTGCGTTGGCCCAGCCTGCCGAGAACACTGTGCCCTCGGAGGCCGAGGCCGGGAAAGCCAGGGGAAAAAACCCGCTCTTCAGGATCTTTCCAGCTAACCTGATCAAGTTCGGAAGTTTCAAAAAAAGGGAAAGAGACCAGGGTGGGTCCACGCCCCCCAGTATCAAGAAGGTACGGGAAAAACAGGAAGAGAGTTTGGAGGGGCCCTGCGGCTTGGGCTCTATGACTTTTCCCCGCTGTCAGCGTTTTAACAACATCCGTTGCTTCCTGATTTTCTTCTGCATCCTGGTCATCTCTCAATGTAAGCCTGAGGGGGGGCTGGGTAGAGGAGAGGTGGTTCTGGTGCGGGCCAATGCGGGGCGTCAGAGGGTTGCCTACGTTGGGGAGGCGGAAGAGGGACGAGGTGCGTGGGGAGAGCCACGTGTGGTGTGGCGGCCCCGCTTCGTGTGGCGGGACTCTCCAGCGTCCTCAAGGTACGTCTGGAATCAAAGCTGGTTAAACGGGCCACTGCCTGGTTTACTTGACCTCATCAGGCACCTGATGGACATAATCTCCCCTCCGTGTGTGAAGGGGGCCTGGCCTCCAGAGAGCCTGATGGAGGGAGGGTGGCGTTGAGTCGTTGAACCGTTGTTTGGTCACCAGCCCTGAGTAGCTCTGTCATTCAGGGCTGAATCACTTGGAAGATTAAAATAAAGTCGAAAACAGTATCTGTGATCACCAGGTTGTTTCTGCTTCTACCCACAATTTTGAGACACATTGGCCAAGCCACTTGTCTCCTGGATCTTGTTTCCTTGTGTGTGGATTGAAGAGGTGGAGTGGGACCTCAAACTATATCAGAGAAACCAAACTCAAAGGTGTTTATCTTTGCCCACACAGTCTGAAGAAGAGTGTGAATTTGATTGCCTTTAGAGAAGGCGTATATTTTCTACTTGGCCACAGCCCTCACCACTCCCATTACACCTAGATTCTTTACTATCCTGTTTACACTGATGATATTGGAGTTTGCCAAACATGATCTCTTTTTGCTCTAAAATGCTGTGACTAAATAACTTCAATAAAAAGGCTATATGTGATAAGTACCATATGAGAGGAACAAATAAATAGTCATCAGTTTGTCTTGAGAAATCATTAAAGAAGTTTCTTTGAGAAAGAAGCATTTGAATTATGCCTTGACAAATAGGTATAGTGATAGCTGGGGATGTAGAATATTTATTGAATAAGGAAATGAATGAAAGAGTGTTTTGGTAAGTAAACACTCAGTTACAGGAAAGCCTTGTTTTAGAATGGTGAGTGACAAGTTTGGCTGGATGATGGTTTCACCTAACCACCCAAACCGGTAATTATATTTATTTTATTCATCGTGTCTCCCCAGGACCTAATATAGTGACTGAGGCAGAAAAGACAATAAATGTGTATTGAATACATAAGTAAATTAAAAAAGAAAAAGACAAATTGTGGCCACATTATGAAGGTCTTTAAATATCAGACAGAATTCTGAAAGGATACTAAAAGTTGTTTACTTCCCATTAATGTACTGGGTTAATAAGTCAGGTGCTTTACAAGCATTATCTCAATATAATCTCCCTATTCGGTGGGTAATGTGGAGCCAGTGAACGTTTTTAACAAGTGGTTGCAGTGAATGGTTTTTAGCTCTACTACTTATTGACTGACTTCATACAGATCATTAGCACAGTTTGGATATAAATACTGAGTCTTTCATTCATAAATGAATTTATTTAAATGAATTCTTCATTTTCCATTTATCAATTCATTTATTTACTGTTACATTTTAAACAATTTCAAACATACAGAAAGGGTGCAAAGGCAATACAAAGCATTCCTGCCTCCCCTTCACTTAGATTCTCCAGTTGTTTACATTTTACCACATTTGTTCCTTCACCTTTTCTCTCCTATACTTATAGACTTTTTCAGACATGGTGCCCCATCACTGCTAAGTACTCCAGTGTGCATCTTCCCAAAGTGAGGACATGCTGCTGCATAACCACCTTACACCCCTCCCAGTCAGGAATATCAGTGTGACACCACCATATCATGTTATGAATTCGTACCTCCACTCACATATTGCCAACTGTCTCAGTATTTTCTCCTTTTCCTTTTTGGTCCAAAATTCTATCCAGGAACACATGTTGCATTTAGTTGTCATACTTTAGACTTCCTCTTTAGTCTTCAACAGTTCCTCATTCTTTCCCTGTTTCTTATGTCCATGCCAGTCTTAAAGTATATGGGTCTTTCATTCTCTATGTTGAACTTTGACATGGTTTTTTTTGATCATTCCTTATGACCAGACTCAGGCCATACCTGCCTGCCTGCCACCCTCTCCCTCTCTCCCCGCAAATCTGTGGTTTGCCTTTTCATTTTCTTTTGCCTTTTTGATGAAAAAGGTGTTCACTTTTGTTGAAGTCCAGTTTCTTAATTTTTTATGGTTCATTCTTTTTGGTTTCTATCTAAGAATGTATTGCCTAACTCAATGTCATGAAGATTTTCTGCTTTGTTGTCTTCTGGAATTTTTATGGTTTAGCTCTTATGTTTAGATCTCTGATCCATTTTGACTGAATTTTTTGTGTGTGTATGGAAAGGGTCAAAAATAATTTTTCTCCATATGGATACTTTATTCCAGCATGATTTATTAAATAGACTGTCTTTTGACCCATTGCATTACCTTGACACTGTTGTTGAAATTCTAATCTCTAGAGTCTTTTTCTAGCCTCTCTATTCTGTTTTATTGAACTAATATGTCTAACTTATGCAAATGCTGTATTGCATTGTTTACTCTGGTTTTATTATATGTTTTGAAATCAGGTATTTTTATGACTTTGTTCTTTTTAAAAGTTGTTTTGGCTATCCTAGTTACTTTGCCTCTCCACATTAATTGTAGAATCAATTTGTTTAATTCTGTAAAAAACTTACTGGGATTTTAGTTGGGTAAGCTTTGATTCTATAGGTTTGGAGAAAATTCACATTTTTTTTCTTTTAATTTATTATAAGAAAGAATACAGAAATTACTATTGCTCAAAACAGTCATTCTACGGGAAACCTCAAATAGCAAATTAGAATTATATATATATATATATATATATATATATATATCGGCTGTTTCCCACTAGCTATCTATTTTACATTTGTGAGAGTGTATATGTCCATGCCACTCTCTCACTTCGTCCCAGCTTACCCTTCCCCCTCCCTGTGTCCTCAAGTCCATCCTCTACAGAAAATTGACATCTTAACAATACTGAGTGTTCTGATGCCTGACCATGGTGTACCTATTTAGATCTTCTCTCCTGCAAGTTTGCTGTATTAATTTATTAGTTTTAGGAGGCTTTTGGCAGATTCCTTAGGATTTTTAACTACGTAATCATGTCAGCTGTGAATCAGAATGGTTTTACTTCTTTCTTCCCAGTCTGTATGCTTTTTATTTCTTTTTCTTGCTTTCTTGCACTGCCTAGGACCTCCAGTACAATGTTGAATAGGAGTTCTGAAAAGAGATATTCATTTATTTTTCCTGATTTTAGGTAGAAATCATTTAGCCTTTCACAATTAAGTATGTTAACTGCAGGGTTTTTGTGGATACTCTTTACCAGTTTGTAGATGTTCCCTTTTATTCTTAGTTGGTTGGGAATTTTTGTCATCAATGGTGTTGAATTTTATCAAGTGTTTCTTTTCCTGTATCTACTGAGACCATGATATGGTTTTTCTTATTTATTCTATTAACATTATATATTGTGTTTTTTGATTTTTAGATGTTTAACCAACCTTGCATTCCTGGGATAAACCCTTATTGCTGGCCTATTATCTTTTTTTATAGTTTGCTGGATTCAATTTGCCAAAATTTTGCTAAGAATTTTTTTTAATGAGAGTATTGGTCTGTGGTTTTCTTGGAATGTTTTTGTCTGTCTTTAGTATCAGGTTATACTGGCCTTATTAAATTAATTTGGATGTGTTCCTTTCTCTTCTTTTTTCTGAAAGAGTTTATGTATGATTGGGTGCCTACACAAACTCTTTCAGAATTAGTTTGTTGATTTATTGCCTCTCTATATCAATATTAGTATCAGTTTTGCCTCTCAGCTCCAAACTCATACTTTTTGCCTGCTTTGTGAAAATGGACCTGGGCCCTTTAAATATTTTTCTTTACTAGCTGTCACAATGTTAAATTTTATCAGTAGAAGGTACTGGAGAGGCATTACACAGGAAATTTTACTTCTTGGTTCCAGTGTGTTTGCTTGGCAAGCTCCTGCAGTGTATACAGGTTTCTCTATCATCAGGCTGTTGCAGTGCTTGCATCTTCTCCAGTATCACTCTGCTGTAGTGCATGGTATCCAGAAGCACTCAGTGGCTGGCAGCTTCCTTTGGCATTCCCCATGAAGAGCTTTCCCCAGCACATAGAAGGAGAACTACCACAAAGTTTTAGAGTATAGATTTCCTGCCAGTTTTGTTAGCATGGCATCACAGTGACTTGGTCATTCAATAAGCCATGGCTATGCTCTCTTCAACAAGGTCTGAATTTTAGCCCTTCAGTGCTCCCTTTCAGCCCTGGGGGAGTGGTTGTTCCTTATATGGGCTATTTCTATATTCTTTAGCATTCTCTTTACATCTAACTAGCTAATGCCTTGTTACTCGAATCTCCTGTTATAGTTAATAATTCTTTATACTAAACTTTTCTTGTTTAAATTACTGTGTGGTTTCTCTCTTCTGATTGGATTCAGACTGTTATGGAATTGGTATCAGGAGTAGTCCCAGAAGATATACTCATAAAGTTGTAATTTTAGGATTGGTTTCGTTATGCCTTTAATCTTGAGTGAAGTGCTGAGCTCTTTGCCAGTGCAAGATAGGTAGTAGTTCTTGGCATGTAGTGGTATCATAATTAATCAAGCTATCACCTATGCTTGATTGGGATGAAATGCCAAATGAAGCATGTACCTTGAAAGCCGAGTGGATGCTTAATTTACCTTATGGTAGTAATGATGACTATAAGGACTCTGGTGATGGATGGAATCTTTTGAATGCCCTTAAGCACTTATGAAGAGAAAATGACAAACTTAGGTTTGTTAACTCTCAGCTCAAGTTATAGTCTGAGAATTCAAGAGCTCCCATCAAAGCCCTGAAGTAAGCTCTCATTTCTTTTAACCACGGAACAGATATTTCTGGAAATCAAACACAAAATGTAAATGTATGGATTGATGAATTATAATGACAGTTGAATTCAAAATCTTGTCAAATTTGCCCTGTGTCTTCCCCTCTCTTATGTATTCAAGAAGAGTGTTAATTTTTCAGTCTGTTCAGTTTGTTACTTATTAGGACATAGTGGTAACTTCTAAGCTCTTTACATGTGGAACTGAACTGTGTGTAAGTATTTGTGTGGACATATATTTTCATTTCTCTGGATTTATACCTAGGAGTGAAATTGCTCAGTCATACGGTACCTCTACAGTTTAATTTTTAAGTGTGCTCTAGGTTTTCCATATATGTACTTCAATGATTTGAAGAAGTTGCCTTTTATTCCTAGTTCATTGAGTGTTTTTATTATGAAAGGGGGTTAGATTTTGTCAAATGCTTTTTCTGCATTTTGATGTTCGTGTGGCTTTTATTTTTTATTATATTAATTTAGTGAATTACAATGATTCATTTTCATATATTGAATTGAAATTAAGGAGGCCTGTGGCTTTGGGCACTTAAATTTGGTGAAACATTCAAAATAATCATAGAGACAACCTATTTAAAGAGATTTGTCTTGTAAAGTATTTGTCAAAGAAAGATTCTCTGAATTGAGTATTTTGTCTGAAATATTTCAGTACAAAAATATAACTGAAGACATTATTTAGTAGTGTTTTCTTTGAGCTTATGGGATACTTGCACACTTATAAAGAGTGTTTTTTCAATGAAAATATTATGATCTGTAGTAAAGAATCATTTGGAGGCTTTATCAACTTCAAATTTATTAACTATTATATTGGAGATGTCTAAGACCTCAGTCAGGCTAAATGATTCACTAGAAGGACTCAGAGAAAGATGTTATACTCATGATTTATTATAGTGAAAGGATACAGATTGAAATTAACAAAGGGAAAAGGCACATGAGACAAAGTCCAGAAAAAACCAGGCTAGGCTTCCATGTGTCCTTTTCCAGTGGAATTACTACTAGGGATATGCTTTATACTCTCAGCAACAACGTGTGATAACACATATGCAAAGAGTTGCCAGCCAAAGAAGAGCATGTGAGCCTTGGTGTCCAGGATTTTTGCTTTTGTTTTTGTTTTTGAGGGGGTGTCAGTCCTCTAGGCATGCAGCATCTGTGTGACTGACCTCAGCTATGCAGATTCTATTACTCCATCCCTCACATCCAACAAAAAAGGCATTCACCATAAATCATGTTGTTAACATAAACTGTATGACCAAAATGGGACTGTGTGGCTCAAGGCCTCCAGCATATAAAAGCACTCTTATATGGTAGAATATTCCAAGGGCTCAGAGTCATCTCCCAGGAGCCAACCAAAGACCAGTCTTGAAGACAGGCCTTTTTTTGAGCAACCCAGGCTTGAGTTAACTCTTTACTGCAAAACTATAAAAAGCAATTCTGAATTACAATTAATTTTTTTTTTTTTTTTTTGTGGTACGCGGGCCTCTCACTGTTGTGGCCTCTCCCGTTGCGGAGCACAGGCTCCAGACGCGCAGGCTCAGCGGCCATGGCTCACGGGCCCAGCCACTCCGTGGCACGTGGGATCCTCCCTGACCGGGGCATGAACCCGTGTCCCCTCCATTGGCAGGGGGACTCCCAACCACTGCGCCACCAAGGAAGCCCCTACAATTAATTTTATAAGAACAATTAGAGATAAGATCATATTAAAATATATTCTTCAGAAAAAATATGAATTAACATTTTATTAGAGGTAAGTATGGCTAAAAAATTGGTTAAAGTATCTGAGTGTGTAACGAGAATAATATTCCTTTATTTTGAAAATAAGATGATACATAGTATAAAGATATTTTTAAAGTTTTTGACTAAATTATTAGCTTCACTAATATAATAAAACTAGTTGGTTTATAAATTACAAAAATTATATGATTTTTTATGTAGTACTCCATACCAGGCATTGAACCAGGAAAAATACAAACCAAACAACCCTTAAAGATGGGAATCTGGAATTGGTTATCTGACCTGATTGGGCTTGAAAGCAATGAAAAAAGCAATATTTGTGCCTGTGGAAAATGGTACACTGGAAGTCAGTGGCATGTAGTTACTTAAAAGAGTTATTTAAAATGTTGCCTGGGATAAAGTTGTTACTAGAGGCAAGACTTTGGGAGACAAAGAGCTTCTGCAATTGAGTCTTAGGTGGAAGTTTTGACTACAGAGATTTTGGGGTTGATTGCTTCTCACTGCACTGAAAAATTCACAGAAAGAAAATGAGAAGTTTAGGGCATGATTAGAAATGCGTGAGCTTTTCCGATGGTTCTGTGAGAATCTTATCACTTTTAGGCACATACTGCATATTTGGAACAGTACCAACCCGTATTCACACTTTCAGAATTACAACATAAGTTGAATTCATAAATTTATGAGATCACTTATGTGAGAACTGGGGCATTGATTGGAGAAGAGTGGAACCCTGAGAATTGGGGCAAAGGCATTGGGGTGGAATTCTGTGAATCCGACAACTGTAAACTCTGAAATCCTGAACCTCCTTTCCCAGTAGGACCAACTATTCCTGCTATGTCTCAAAAAGAAACAATTCCTTGCTTGGAGACCCTGAATTTACTTCACCTGAGTTAAGGGACTGCTGATTGCCCTCATGACCCACCCTACCATCCCTTATTGCTACTAGACTCATAGCTAGAATCAGATTCCAGCCTTCCCAGAATGACTAACATAAAATCTGTCCTGGGAGATAATATCTTATATACCCAAAATTTGCCTGCCACTTCAGTGATGTCTCTAGGGACCAATTGGTATGGAGTGTGCAGGGCTACCTCTTCTCAAACGAAGGACAAGTTTTTCATTTCTACCACCCACTACTAAGAAAAAACATAACCTTTGGTGAACCTGTGGTTTTCTGAAGACGAAAGTCTGCTGTAGTATAATGCTATAGGAAGCATCATAGCCCTGAAAAACAGAGAAAAAAGGAAGTTCTTCCAGTGGGCAAAACATTGGAGAGTACATCTGATTGTCTGTATTGCCTAGGTACCAGGCTGCCTTTGACTAATGGTTTGACCTTTTGGTGACTAGGAAAGGGTTGGGTAAGTGATATGTGTCTCTGAATGGGCAAAGTTATCCTATGTGAATGTTCACCAAAAGAAATCCATCACAGAGGAAGCTGTCAGTAATGAAGTAGATAGACAACTATCCTGTGAATATTAATCAGCCTCTTTCCTCTGCCATTGTATGTCTTGTTCAGTGGGCTCATATTTATAGTGACAATCACATCAAAGATAAGAGTTTATATGAGAGCTGAATGCAAGGCTTTATCTTCACCAGAGCTGATCTGGCTGTTGCATTTCGGAGTGCCTGAATTGCCACCAGGAAAATTCAACACAATCCAGGAAATAACTCCATTCCCTAGTGAAACCAACCAGCTATCTGGAAACAGGTTGATTATGCTATCTGCTCCTACTATAGAGTGGGCAATAATTTCTCATCACTGAAATAGATATTTATTTTAGATCTGGATTCTTCTTTTATCACCACAGTTCTGCCAGAACAACTATAATTGGACTTAATGAATGCCTCATACACCATCATAATCATCTTATGTAGTATCACATTGCTTTTAATGAAGGAACTCGTTTTACAGCAAAAGTACATCAGGAAGTTCATGTTCATGGAATTCACTGGTCTTACTACAGAGTTCAATAACCAGAAACTCTTGGTGTTATAGATAATTTTAATGTCTTATTGAAGACTCAGGTAAGGCTTCAGCTAGGAGACAGCAATCAAAAGTTTGGGTACTGTCTTGTAGAGTGAGGCATATGCTTTATGATAGTAACCTATATATGTTATCTGAAATCAAGAGGAACAAGAGAGGGTGAATTTTGGAAGGAGGAAGTTATAAATACCAGCTGTAGTCTAATAACCATTTAGAGACATAAAAATTGTAACAACTATGCATTTTTCTCTTGTTTTAAGTGTACGCATACACAAACATATATACATTTGGGTGTGTATGTATTTCAATTTTTAATTTTTTTCTCTTCCTCTTTCCCTTACTATTTTATAGAAGAGTATTGTGGAAGATAACTTTACAAATTTGTCTCTACAGAATATTCCTAAATTGGAAGAGGAATTAATACCCCAACCCCAGAGACGGACATAGTTACTGACAGGACATTCTTTGCCTTGGCCAGTATCCTCCTTGGCCACATTTAAAATGAGAGTTGACAAAGTGAGAGAGTGGCATGGACATATATATATACTACCAAACGTAAAATAGATAGCGAGTGGGAAGCAGCCGCATAGCACAGGGAGATCAGCTCCGTGCTTTGTGACCACCTAGAGGGGTGGGATAGGGAGGGTGGGAGGGAGGGAGACGCAAGAGGGAAGAGATATGGGAACATATGTATATGTGTAACTGATTCACTTTGTTATAAAGCAGAAACTAACACACCATTGTAAAGCAATTATACTCCAATAAAGATGTTAAAAAAAAATGAGAGTTGAAGAAAGTGCTTTTAGGTGCAGCAAAGTTTCTATATCTTGTTTCTTGCTGGTTTTGGTCTGTTAAACTGCTGTGGTTCTGATTATTGTTTCTTCTACAATACAGTTCCCTCACAGATTTAGTTAGGCCTACATCTTTGCTTAATTATTTATTTACTTATACCATTTATACCTTACAATTTAATTTTTATGTTAAAGAAAACCCATTCAGGTTTGTGATTCAACTAGAAGAAGGGTTAAAATTACCTTGAAATGGATATGGTGACTGATTGGACTATGTGTCTCCATTTTTGGGGAAAAAGTGAGAACATCTTTGTTTGTAAGAATGATAATCGCAACATGTTTGGCAGAAGCATGATTATGTTGCTATTAATTGGGTATGGAAGTTTAAATATGGGAAGAAGGGTGAAAATGTGTCCTAAGTAGTCCAGAGGGTGAACTCTTCAAGTTATTTGTTGGCCATGCACTCCATAGTTGCCATTCTGGACTCACCCCTATTTCCAAGGGGACTGGCAGCCTGTAAACTACATTTACCAGACTTCCTTGCCAGCTGGCTTCCACTTAGGTGTTGCCAGTAAGAGGCTGTGGCAGTACATTTGAAAAAGGGGCAATGGGAAGCCTCTCTCTTTTTTCTCTCTCTATTCTGGTGATGATTTTGGCAGCAGCAGCAATACTGGGTAAGTGAAGGCTCCTGGATTTATAAGCAGGAATAAATAAAACCCCATCAGCAACAACCGTGGATGATGCAGCAGTACAGTGTTCATGGGCACTGGCTCAAGCAACTGCAAGAGCCGCAGAAACAGCAGGTGACTATGAGGTAGCTAAATTTCATAGTATTAATAGGTGTGTGGGTCCTGGCTTCCTACAAAGAGGTAGTGATTGCAGTTCCAACAGCAGTAGTAGCAGCAGTAGCTGTCACTACTCCAGCAACTTTAGTGGCATTTATATCATGAGTTTTGGTTTTTTTTTGGTACGCGGGCCTCTCACCGCTGTGGCCTCTCCCGCTGCGGAGCACAGGCTCCAGACGCGCAGGTTCAGTGGCCATGGCTCACGGGCCCAGCCACTCCGCGGCATGTGGGATCCTCCCGGACTGGGGCACGAACCCGCGTCCCCTGCATCGGCAGGCGGACCCTCACCCACTGCGCCACCAGGGAAGCCCTATCATGAGTTTTGATTAGTAACTATTTTTTCTTTTCACTCCAACAAATGTATTACTTTTGTAACCAACACCGATATCAATTTCTTTCTGTTTCAAATATTTAGTATGTTTATTTTTCCCAGTTGGATGCTTAGTTATAGAAATACACATATATGATACCATTTACTTACTGTTCAAGAACATGACAAATGATACTCTATATTGTTAAAGGATGTATATATACATTGTCAAAAAAGTGTTAAAACGGCTCAGAAATGGTAAACTCCAAATATTGGATATGGGTTATAGAGTGAGAGAGAAGAATGTGTTTAGGGAGTGCATGTTGGGTTTCAACTATTTTGTTAATGTTTTATTTCCTATTCTAGATGGGAGATAAGCAAATATTCATTAGATTGTTATTTATTCATTTTTTTAATAATTGAAACATAATACATTAAAATAAAGATCAGTACTGAGATGATTAAAAAGAGCATATTCTTCAGTATATTACTCATAAATATAGTTTAAAAATAGTTACAAAAATTCAATTAGCAAATATTTCATAGAGGTTAAGACCTATTAGTGTTTTAGAAAAGGAACTATTATGTATTTATAGATCTTAAACATTCAGAGTAATGTAAAATAAACTTAAGTCATTGCAAATTGTTTTGTTTTTCAGTGATTATAATGATGATCTATTTTGTCTTTATAAAGATAATTTAATGCATATTATTGCTTTCTTTTTTTCTTTTTACATTTTAGGTATTGTGTTTGGTCTTGTAGATCTGAGCACTGACAATTTTCAGAAGGAGAATCATCTGAAAACCGCTGAGAATTTAGTGCTGTCATTGACCTATGATATTTCATCTTGCCTGGTAGTAGTGTTTATAGCATATTATGGAGGGAAAGGAAACATACTAGGATGGATTACAGTTTCCTCCTTTTTAGTAGGATCTGGATCACTTTTATTTGCTTTTCCATACTTTAGTGGTGGAAATTATAAAATGACGGTAGAAACTGAAGGTAAGATTTTAAAAGATACTATCATACATCAAATCATTATTCATTTAAGCCATTGGCTCTAGGAACTTAAAATAGACTGTGATATTTATGTGTATGTACATTCATTCATCTGTATCTACTTATATGATCAAGTTTATTAAGCTAACTAATGGTAACTCCCTGGTAACATGTATGTCATTCTCCCATCTTCTCATGATCATATACCCTTTCATCTAAGAGATGGGCCTAGTAAGATGAAAGAATATTTTGGATGATATTTGGGATAATTATTTTGTGAAATTGGTTTTCTTTTATCAATTTTCATATATATTATAAATCTTTTGACTTATGTCTTCCACAGTATACTTAAATTGATCCCTTTATTTTGACCTCAGCACACATATACACAAGTACAAAGGCAAAGATAACCAAACTTACACAGACACACACAAAAAGTCAGAATTTTTCTAACTACTTCTGCCATTTCAAAATGGGTGCTGCCCTTTGACACAGGACTTCGAATCTGGAAAGATTGGAGGCTTCTTTGCTTTCTTCATTGTTTTTTTTTGATTTATTCTACAATTTTTTGCTACTCCCAGTAGATAAAAAGGCTATTTGAAGTCCATAGCACTATTTCTGACACTTCTGTGTCAGGGACTTTCTTGTTATGCATAGGCTTATAAAAGTGTTGGAATGCATTTAACAGTTTTGGAAACTTTAAACTGGGCTTTAGCAAGAAATGATGGAAAAGGCATGAGGATGTCTCTATATGTGTGTATGTGTGTATATACATTTTTATGATGTTTAAAAGTGTGATGTGTGTTTATGCTGTGTGTTTACAATGTAAATAAAAAGTTCATATTAAATATAATTTATATAAGATATTTAGCTATATATACTATGTAATTCATATTATAAATAATATACTGATATGTATATGATATATATCATAATTTATGAAATCTATAATATTCACATTTATTATATTTGTAGACTATATGTAGAATAAATACATTTATTAATTTATAGAATATATTTGTAATATATTTATTATATTTGTATAATGGACAGCTAATTGAATTAGAAGATGACTTATGGGAAGAAAGGAGTGGATAACACTTTACTCCTATTCGTCCCTTAACCCTTTTCTGGTGAGAAAGGGTGAAAAGTTAGGAAGCACTGCTTGAGACATTAAAAATGCTGCTTGATGAGTACTCAGGAGTAATGAGAGTAGAAATAGTACAGTCTTTCTTCCTTTGTGTTTTCTTTATAGTATCTAGATTCTAGATATTTTATTTTCTGCTTGTGATTAGGAACGTGTAATTTATCTAACAACAACCATTCAGTGTATTTACTGGGTAACTCTCTGCTTGTTGTTAGAGAAGCAGAAATAGAGTAAATAAATGGTCTTTGCAGGTAGAAGTGCTTATTTCATACACACATCTATGCAGATATTTCACTCATTTTGTTGAAAAGTTTAGTTCTTACATAACTAATTTTCTACTCTATGTACATACTTCAGTTTATGTATGTATATATTTTTAATTTCTGTATTTTCTTCTTTCATCCTTTTTTGGGGGGGGTCCTTCTCTTATTCTTTTCTGAATATCTCTCCTATTCTATTCTCTATTTTCCCCAGTTACCTGCCATACCCATCTTCCTGTGACTGGCCTGAACCTTGGAGCAGTCCATTTATCACCACCTTACACTCCCTTTCTCTGCCCCCTCTACCCCATCTCAGTTTTCTATACTAATGACAAATTGGTCTTCAGTTCCTATGTGTCAACTAACATGTAGAAATCATAGTAAACCAAATCCTTGAGAAGTTAAAACTGATTTTCTCCTCTAGTTCATGCAAACAGTTGTATCACACTCTGATCTTTAGTTTCTAGATCTCTGCATATAATTGAACACCCAACATATCCATGGTTGCGGTGCACTGTCACGTTACTAAGAACTTACTAAATGTCTGTTATCTCACTGTCTGATTATATCCACTAATTCTTCTAACTCACTCATATAACAGAAACATCAGTTCTTTCCTTTCATTGGAACCTTTAGTGTATTGACATCTACTTTCTCCCTTTATCAGATTCTCCTTGTTGTTACTTTCTTTCATTTGTAGCTTATTTTATGTTCCTTAATATGACATGTTAGAATATTTCAGACATACTCTAATCATTATACTAAGCTCTCTGTCCCACTGTCCTTTTTTGTTCCTGGTCTGGAAAACTTTTGATCCAACCATATACCTTTCTTTTATATCTATATCTGGGCTGCTGATGAGTGTTTTAGAGAAAAATCACACAAGAGGACAGCTTAGTCCCACAATGAATTTGTTACTTTCAACCTCAGTTATACTTTCAAATGGATCCATTCCCCTGATTTTTTTTTCAGTTCCCTTCTATAATTCACAACAAAGATTTTTGATTTTCCTCATGTCTTAGTTAGTTTGGGCTGCTATAACAAAAATATCATAGACTGGTTGGTTTAAAAAACAGAAATTTATTTCTCACTGCTCTGAAGGCTGAGAGTCCAAGATCCAAGTGCCCTTCTTCACTTTAAAAAATCCCTTGTTTGGACTATAATTTCAAGAAGGGCACTAAAAGATTAGTTTTATCCTACTGGTAGAAGACATTTGTTTTCAAATGTTGGGCAGCAGGAATCTCAGAACCATGATCCTTAGGAGAAGGGAAACAAGTTGAATGTTTTTTTTTCTAGAAGGAGACAAGAGTAGTAGATTAGGGACATACTTGATTATCAGGAGGGTGAAGGACCTACCTGAGTTTAATAATCATGCATTCAAAGTGAGATTTGCATCGTTGTGTGTTTCCCTCCAGCCTCATTCAACTTTGGAAGTGTAGGTGTAGGTAGGGAGAAGAGTTTAATTTGACCAGGGCTGAAGTTTTACTAAGGGATTGCATGATATGAAAGAGAACAAAGGATTTAAAAGTGTTAAGATGATAATGAGAGAAGTAAGGAGATGAAGGGGACATTGAGATCGTGAAAAGGAGCAGGATCAATGGATTGATTATAGATCTTGGTGAGTTTTAAGGATTGTAGCAGCTGGGTTGCTAGAAGGAGTGATCTGGAAAAATAGAGAGTTTGACTGTAGGATGCTTACAATTAAGGAAGGCTTGTAGTTATTTTTCCGAAAGTTTAAAATGAGTAGCTAGGGTTAGTGGAATACAAGTAGATGAACGGAGAGGAGTTCAAGGAACTAAGAAGCTAGGGTGTTGGAAATATCAGATTGATACTGATATCACCACAAGTTAACATGTCTATGTAAAATTGAATCAGTATTTTGGATCCCAATTCTAGAGACCTCCTTCCATTTGACGTGGGATCAAGTTTCATTCTCTGTGGATACTGAGCCACCTGAAAATTTCCATTTGTGTACTATTTTGCAGTCTATACTATTACCAGTTTTCCACTAATATTTTAAGAGCATTTGTTAAATTCCAATCAAAATAGGCACGGTCAGAATGATCTAATTAGCATTACCTGGATCTACCAATCTAATGACAAATGTAATTCCAACAAACATTTATTTACTATTGATTTACAACCATGTGAATTTGAAAAGCATAAGAAATACACTGTCACCTAAAGGAGTTTAAAATCTAGTACATTACCATATAATGAGCAACAGAGAGAAAATTTTATTGTATAATGCCTTGTCTTTATGCACCTGTATTCTAGAAGTTAGTGGGTCTAAAATGGGAAACTATTTAGTAACACGAAGTTAATGTGAAGATTGCTGAAGAAGTGGATCTAGAACTAAACTCAGAAGGTAATCTTTAGTAATTCAGATAATTTAGGACATTAGAAATACTTTTACCCTGGGGTCAAAACTCAGGGGTACCAGATGCCAAATTTAAGAGGAATATGTGTGTATGTGTGTGTATATACATATATGTATATATATACTTATGCACACATAAGTATATATATACATATAATTATGCATACACATTTATATTGAGTTTATAATATGTGCATATTTTCCAGTATTCCCACAAATTTTCTTTTATCGTTGCTTTTTTTCTGAGAACATGACGATTGATTATAGAACTACTACATTCAATATACATGAGTGTTAACTAAAATAAAAGCATAATGGTGGAAATAGCTTATAAAAGGTAAAACATTTCATAGAAGATACTGCGTATTTGTTGTATGTTTAACTTTTGACTCATTTAACAAAAATATAATTATCTTTTCAAAAGATACTTGCCAAGAAATGAAGATGGTCAAGCCTTGCAAGAAAGCTTCATTATCATTCCAATCAAAATATATGACGTTCTTCATCCTTGGGCAGAGTGTGCAGGGAATAGCAGCTATACCTCTTTATGTCCTTGGAATAACCTTTATTTATAACAGCGTTGCCACACACTCAGCTGGTATTTATCTAGGCAAGTTATTTCCCCTTCTAATATGATTTTTATATATTTTCATCCTATCAACCTATTTAGGCTGCAGTTCATTTCACTGGGAAAAAAATCTCAAATTACCAGATTAAATTGCTCAAGTAGTTGTATGTTTTAACTTTAAGGATACAGTGGGGTATCACTTCTCGGCCTTTTGGCTAATATCAAGGATATAGTGGGATGTTGCTGCCATAATGTCCATAAGGGAATAGAAACATTGTTTATGCTTGCTTAGAGCAAGATTCAGTGTGGTGCTGAAATAATCATTACTAAGCTCTTTACGTACATTAACACAATCGTTTTGGGGAGCTTTGATTTTTTTTTTTTTTTTTTTGCGGTATGTGGGCCTCTCACTGCTGTGGCCTCTCCCATTGCGGAGCACAGGTTCCGGACACACAGGCTCAGCGGCCATGGCTCACGGGCCCAGCCGCTCAGCGGCATGTGGGATCCTCCTGGACCGGGACACGAAACCGTGTCCCCTGCATCGGCAGGCGGACTCTCAATCACTGTGCCACCAGGGAAGCCCAGCTTTGATATTTTGAAGTTAATGAAAACATAATCTCATTCATCCTATCAAGGAGAGGAGTGATGTGCTATTTAATTAGCTACAGTGTAGTATCCTCTATTTATAATATTTCATGCTAGTGTACAGCACAATAAGTAGCCCTGGGGTACAGTAATCTGTACCTCTTTATATTGTAATAGCTTCTGGTCCTGGTAGATCATCTACTTATACAGGGTTATCTAACTATCATTTTTGGAAAAAAATTTAAAGTTGTTTTTACATACTTATTGTGAAGGTGACTTAACAGAAAATAACATTTTTCACCAAAATAATAATTTTTCCACCAGAGGTAAGGAAAGTCATATCAATGAACTAAAATAGATAATATTCATATTTATGTTTGTTTTTAGAAAAAAAATTGTAGCCATTCATTACCGTTGGCTGATGGTGGCAACAAATCTGTTTGTTTTACTTTTGATTCTACTGAATAGCAGTTAAAACACATGTATACACTACAGAGAGTAGCTTACTTTATTGCTACCTCCTGCCACCCTGGCAGCTAAAGTGAAGGATGCAAAGGTGATGTTTATGTTAAAGTATCATCTTGCTTTAGTACCACAAATTAAATTGAAATAAGACCCGTTGAATTTGTATTAAATATATGTATATTTATTTATATTACATTAATATATAGATTAAATAAGGTACAGTGAATTACAAAATTATCTGAGTTTTTCTAATATGTGCATTGAATAATATGTATGATGATAAATTTTATGTGTCACCTTGGCTAGGTTATGGCAACCAGTTGTTTGGTCAAACACCAGTCTAGATGTTTCTGTGATAATTTTTAGATGTGACTAATATTTACAATCAGTAGACTTTGAGTCAAGCAGATTACCCTTCATAATATGCGTGAGCCTCTTCTAATCAGTTAAAGCCTTTTAGAACAGACTGAGGTTTCCCAAAGAAGAAGCAATTCTGTCTCCAGACTACAGTGTAGAAACTCTGCCTGAGTTTTCCCATGCTGCTGGCATGCCCTGTAGATTTAATTATGGACTCAAGACTATAACATTAACTCTTACGTGGATTTCCAGCCTGCCAGCCTGCCCTACAAATTTGGATTTGCCAGCCCTACAATTTCATGAACCACTTCCTTAAAGTCTCTGCCTCGCTCTCTGACTCTCTGTCTCTCTGTTTCTGTCTCTCTGTTTCTCCCTCAATATCCTATTGGTTCTGTTTCTTTGGAGACTAATAGAATATTCCATGAAGCTTTCAGAAATAATTCATTGCAGTGAGATAATTTTTATCTTTTTACAACAAAATTGGGTTATGTAGTTGTTTGATGTTCAGTTATCCATTTTATAGGCCTTGTGGGAGCTGCAGGAATACTCGGATATGCTTTGGGGTATGCAATAGGAGCACCCTTGATTAAGGCCTCTGTGAACAGTACTTTTGAGACAAGGTAGGCTGGGGTTTTTTTTTCTCTTTATTTTCTGTTTTACATTGTATAAAATATTTATTGGATAGATACTGTAGCTTATAAATATATAATTTGTAATTACTATTTTTAAAATATGTAAATGTGACTGATATGCACATATGTATATATATAAATATATCTAAAATACACATTTTATCTTTGCTGTTTGAAATATAATTCAAAAAACAACTTATAATGACAACCATACTACTATTTCCACATATAGTTTTTTTAATTGAGGTATAAAACACATAGTGTAAAATTTACCATCCTAACCATTTTTAAGTGTATAATATAGTAATGTTAACTATATGCATATTGTTGTGTAACGTATCTCTAGAATTTTTTTGTTTTGCAAAACTGAAACTCTATATCCATTATACAACAACTTGCCATTTCCCCATTACCCCCAAGCCCTGGCAGTGATTCTTCTACTTTTTGTTTCTAAGAGTTTGACTGTTTTAGACACCTCATATAAGTGGAATCATGAAGTAATTGTCTTTTTATGACTGGCTTATTTCACTTAGCATAATGTCTTCAACGCTCATCCATGTTGTAACATATAACAGTATTTTCTTCTGTTTTAAGGCTAAGTAATATTTCATTGTATGTATAAACCACATTTTCTTTAGCTATTCATCTGTCAGTTGACCTTTAGGTTACTTCAACCTCCTCTTGGCTATTGTGAATAATGCTACAATTAACATAGGTGTGCAAATATCTCTTTGAGACTCTATTTTCAATATTTTTGGGATATATACCCAGAATTGTTAGATGGTATGGTATTTCTGTTTTTAATTTTTTTGAGGAACTTCCACATTGTTTTTTTTTTTTTTTTAACAGCCATCCTAATAGGTATGTATGAGGTGATATCTCATTGTGGTTTTGATTTTCATTTCCCTGATGATTAGTGATGTTGAGCATCCTATCACATACTTGTGGGCCATTCATATATCTTCTTTGAAGAAATATCTATTCAAGTCCATTGCATATTTTTCAGGTATTTTTTTTTTTTTTTTTGTGGTACATGGGCCTCCCACTGTTGTGGCCTCTCCCGTTGCGGAGCACAGGCTCCGGACGCGCAGGCTCAGCAGCCATGGCTCACAGGCCCAGCCACTCCACGGCATGTGGGATCTTCCCAGACCGGGGCACGAACCCGTGTCCCCTGCATCGGCAGGCAGGCCCATTGCATATTTTTAAAATCAGATTTTTGTTTGTGTTGAGTTGAGGCAGTTCTTTCTATATTCTGGATATTAGCCCTACTCCAGATACATGGTTTGCCAATATTTTCTCCCATTCTATAGTTTTTCTGTTCACTCTGTTGATTGTTTCCTTTGCTGTGCAGTTTTTAAGTTTGACGTAGTCCCATTTCTCTAATTTTTTTGTTGCCTGTGCTTTTGGTGTCATATCAAAAAATAATTGCCAAATCCAATGTCTTGGAGCTTTCTTTGTATGTTGTTTTCTGGGAGCTTTATTGTTGCAGGTTTTATGTTTAGATCTTTAATCCATTTTGAGTTATTTTTGCATATATTATAAGGAAAGGGTCCAACTTCATCCTTTTGCACATGAATATCCAGTTTTTCCAGCACCATTTATTGAAAAGATTATCCTTTCCCTGTTGTGTATTCTTTTCATCCTTGTAAAAGATTATTTGTCCATATTTATGAGAATATATTTCTGGGATTTTTATTCTCTTCCATTGTTCTATATATCTGTCTTTATATCAGTACCATACTGTTCTGATCACTATAGCTTTGTAATATATTTTGAAACCAGGAAGTGTGAAGCCTCTGTCTTTATTTTTCTTTCTTGGGATGGTTTTGACTATTTGGGATCTTTTGAAATTCCATATGAAATTTTAGGATTTTTTTTCTATTTCTGCAAAAAATTCTGTTGAGGTTTTGATAGGGATTGCATTGAATCTGTAGACCACTTTGGGTATTAAGGGCATTTTAACAATATTGAGTCTTCAAATCCATGAACATGTATGTCTTTCCATTTATTTGTATCTTCTTTAATTCCTTCAGCAATGTTTTGAAGTTTTCAGTGTACAAGTCTTTGCCTTGCATGCTGCTCATTGTTAGTGTATAGAAACACACTTGATTTTTGTGTTGACTTTGTATCCTGCAACTTTGCTGAATTCATTTATTAGTTCTAACAGTTTTTTTCTTTGGAGTCTTTAGCATTTTCTAAATAGAAGATCATGTCATCTGCAAACAGAGGTAATTTTACCTCTTCCTTTCCAATATGGATGCCTTTTATTTCTTTCTCTTGCCTGATTGTTCTGGCTAGAATATCCAGTACTATGTTGAATAGAAGTGTTAAAAATAGGTAGGTGTCTTTGCCTTGTTCCAGATATTAGAGGGAGAGCTTTCAGTTTTTCACCATTGAGTGCAATGTTAGCAGTGGGCTTTTCATATATGGCTGTTATTATGTTGGGTAATTTCCTTCTATTATCAGTTTGTTGAGTGTTTTTACAATGAAAGGGTGCTAAATTCTGTTGAATGCTTTTTCTGCATCGAGATGATCATGTGCTTTTGTCCTTCATTCTGTTAATGGGGTAAATCACATTAACTGATTTTCATATGTTGAACCATTCTTGTATTCCAGAATAAATCTCACTTGGTTATGATGTATGATTCTCTTAATATGTTGTTGAATTTGGTTTGCTAGTATTTTGTTGTTGACTTTTGCATCATTATTCATCAGGGATATTAGTGTGTAGTTTCCTTGTAGTACTTTGTCTGATTTTGTTTTCAGGGTAATGCTGACCTCATGGAATGAGTTTGGAAGTATTCTTACCTCTTAATTTTTTTGGGAAAGTTTGAGAAGGATTGGTATTACTTCTTCTTTAAGTGTTTGGTGGTACTCTCCAGTGAAGCCATTTGGTCCTGGGATTTTCTTTGTTGGGAGGTTTTCTTTTTTTTTTTGCGGTACGTGGGCCTCTCACTGTTGTGGCCTCTCCCATTGAGGAGCACAGGCTCCGGACGCACAGGCTCAGCGGCCATGGCTCACGGGCCCAGCCGCTCTGCGGCATATGGGATCTTCCTGGACCAGGGAACAAACCCGTGTCCCCTGCATCGGCAGGCAGACTCTCAACCACTGCGCCACCAGGGAAGCCCTGTTGGGAGGTTTTTGATTACTGATTTGCTCTCCTTATTGGTTCTGTGTCTGTTTAGATATTTTATTTTTTCATGATTCAGTCTTCATAGGTTATATGTCTCTAGAAATTTTTCCATTTTTTCTAGGTTATCCAACTTGTTGGCATAAAATTGTTCATAGTAGTTTCTTATGATCCTTTCTTATTTCTGTGACATCAGTTGTAATATCTTCTCTTTCATTTCTGATTTTTGTTATTTGAGTCTTTTTCTTGGTCTAAAGGTTTGTCAATTTTGTTGATTTTTTAAAAAAAATCAACTCTTAATTTAATTGATTTTCCCTATTGTTTTTCCATTCTATGTTTCATTTATTTCTTCTCTAGTCTTTACTATTTCCTTCTTTTTGCTATATAAATATGTATTTTTAAAAATTAATTAATTTATTTATTTTTGGCTGTGTTGGGTCTTCGTTGCTGCATGCAGGCTTTCTCTAGTTGCAGCGAGCGGGGGCTACTCTTCGTTGTGGTGCGCAAGCTTCTCATTGCACTGGCTTCTCTTGTTGCAGAGCACAGGCTCTAGGTAGCTGTGGCTCACAAGCTCTAGAGCGCAGGGTCAGTAGTTGTGGCACACGGGCTTAGTTGCACCAAGGCATGTGGGATCTTCCCGGACCAGGGCTTGAACCTGTATCCCCTGCATTGGTGGGTGGATTCTTAAATACTGTGCTACCAGGGAAGTCCCTAAATATGTATTTTTAAAGTTATATTTAATTATGTATTGGGAAGTGGTACTATAAGTGACTTATTGCCTTTTTTAGTTCTCTCATTAAGATGACGGAGTTAATGAAGGAGATAAAAATCTACCACTACAAGAAAACAGAAAGGTCCACCCTCCATTTCTGAAACTCTGGTTTTATATACACGTAGAACTAATTAAAACTGAGGTACAGAAGCCAACTAGCTCCTCTTATTTATTGCCAACTTGCCAACTATTTCCATAGTTATTTATTGCTACAGATCGTATGTGGAAGCTCTCCTCCTAGCTCCCCTGCCAGCTCATCTGGGTTCTTACTTAGCCATAGTGAAGTTTTGGTAGCTGGAAGGGGCAGGGTGGGTGGGCAGATAAAGTATCAGAGAATATGTGTTGGATGTATTTTTTTTGACTCTCTAAATTCACTTCCACCTTTCTAAAACCTTCTCTAGTCTCCTTTCTTCCCCAGCAGGCTATATTGAAAGCCTCAACATAATCCCTTGAACTCTGGATTTCAGTTGGATTTGGCCAATGAGAGGCACTGGCAAATGAGAGGGCAGGAGCAAATTAAGGCTAGAGTATTATCCTTCCAGTTTCTGCAGGGGTTGTATCCAGATTGGCTGTATTCCTATTCTGAAGATGACGCCTCCTTTGAGGCTTCCTTTTCCATTTATTA
Organism: Neophocaena asiaeorientalis asiaeorientalis; assembly: GCF_003031525.2. NCBI lineage: Eukaryota > Metazoa > Chordata > Mammalia > Artiodactyla > Phocoenidae > Neophocaena > Neophocaena asiaeorientalis. The sequence goes on along the minus strand of NW_020172676.1, from coordinate 2,024,312 downwards.
AGCACTGTTCCACTTGACATTAAGGCTTGTCATAACAGTTTGCTACTGTACTGCTGACCCCATAATTTTGTGCTGTACCCTGTTCATTTCCCTAAACTCCGCCCACATCACTGGAAATAGTCTTCTTGTCCCTCTCTCTTCAAATTATCTCAGATGAGTACACCATCTGTTTCCTATCAGTATCCTGACTGATACTAAAAATAGTATCAGGAGTAGCTTTAGGATTCCAGAACTAGGTTGCATATTTGTATGCACAGATAACCTCCTTGCTGGGAGTAAATTGAAGATAGTTACTAAAATGATCATAGGTTGTAGGATGGGATTAAGTTCAGGGAGGGCAAGACTAGGAAATTAAATAGTTGTAGCATTTAATCACTGGAGGGACAGAAGTTATTTTAAGAGTTCTGGGTCATACGGCTTCTTTTAACAATACTAGAAAATATTCCCAGGGAAAAGGAAACATTTAATTGTGTGAATATTAAGTTCTCTCATTGAGATGAGAAAGGGGATGGCCACTATATTACAACTCCACTCAACAGTGGCCTTGAAATCAGGAGATCAATCTAGTGAGTAGAACTTCAGGCTGGTTGTCCACTTAGCATAGAAGGAGGGATGGCCTGAGGTATAAATTTATACTAATTTATGGTTGTGTAGCCAAGGACTTAGAAAAAGATTAAAAAAAAAAAAAGGTAACCAGGAGGATATGTGGATGAAACTCTTAGAACTGGCACATGAAAAGGGTATGTACTTTGGAAGAGGCTCTTTAATCAGCTGGACAAGATGTCCCATCCTGTTAATGTTAGCCAGCCTCTCTCTTTTCTTTTCTAACCACCCTAATTCTTCCTCAATAAGCTCATGTGAAAAGTGGCCATGGTGACAGTAATGGTGAGTTTGCATGAGTGCAGTAACATGGACTTCTTCACACTAAGGACAATCTCTCAACAAGAATATTTACTAGGATATGAGTATTCCTACTGCTGAGTATCCAATTCGTCAGTAGTAGAGGTCAACCCTGAGTTCCCGATATGACACATTCATTGGGAGACAAGCTGTCATCAGGTTGATTACTTTGTTATTAGGTTGGCCCTCTTTTAACATAGAGATTTGTCTTTATAGGGAAAGATACTTATTCTAGGCAGGAATTTTTCTTCTGTACTGTCTTAGTCCATTTGGGCAGCTGTAACAGAAATATTATACACTGGGCTTACAAAAACAGAAATTTACTTCTTGCAGTTCTGTGTGCTGGGAAGTCCAAGATCAAGGTGCTGGCAAATTCAGTGTCTGGTGAGATCTCGCTTCCTGGTGTCCTTGCTTCTCCCTGTGTCCTTACATGGATGAAGGGGCAAAAAGTCTATCTGGGGTCATTAATCACATTCATGCAGACTCTACCCTCATGACCTAATCACCTCCTAAAGGCCCCACTTGCTAATACCATTACATTGATACAAAATAATGTCACAGCTGAGAAAATCCCCCACAAAATTATGGCCTGAGCATTACTGGAGACAAAGGATGTTGAAACTGCAAAAGAACTGTGAGTAAAAAAGGAAAAATCAACAAATCCCAGCAGAGGATCCTTCACATTTCCATCTCACCCTGCCCACTGCAAGGCTTTGTAGTTTGCAAAGGCCAACCAAGAAAAACCACAGGGAAGAAAGAAGACAAAGTTCTATCAAAGCATGATTAGGTATGATCACTAGAAGGGTAATACACACTCAATCTGAGAGTTCAGAGAAGGGACTATAAGAAAAAGATTACCAAGTATATGTGATTTAAAGGGTCACGTACCCAGATACAGTGTTAGTTGTGCAACTTAAAGGGCCAGGCTTATCCTAAAGAATTGGGCACATGATTTAAAGGGGCAGGAATGATTTCAAAAAAGAGAAGAGATTTAGAGTGATGTCTTCTAAATGCATAGCTTCTGTTGGAGAAACAAGTTTAAAAGGAACAGAGAATTACTCTTCGCCACCTGTATGGACAGGGGAAAAGTGGGGAAAGGAAAAAATTTAGTATCCTGCAGGACAAAAGAGAACCACGTAATTGGAGAACTCACAACCACTCAATTTCAGCAAAACAATAACAAATTAACAGAAAATTCTCTTTCTTGCTCTGTTTAATCATGGCTTTGTTTGTATTAAAATATACAAAGTTGAAAATTTTCATTTTCTCTATTAAAGTGTTGAAGACAGTGATGATAATGAACGCTGGCAGCAGAGTTGGTGGATTCATTTTGTTATTATTGCAGTTATTGCATGGTCTACATTAATACCATTTTCATGCTTTCCACACGGTATTCGAGGTGACTATAAAAATATAATTCATTAAATTAAAGGACAGTATATTCTTCATCCCTACCAATTCTCAGAATATGGCTGAACTGCATTTCTTTCTGTGTACATTTCGTTCTGTCATGGACATACAGTGACATGTGCTAGTATTATTTGAACAAATAAAGCCGCATGTAGCCAAGTATTATTTATGTACCAGACTTTCATTAGTGCATATTCTTGCTTCTTGTCATTCCTCTTTAAAAATGCTTTATATCTAAAATTCAGAAGTTTTCTTAAAGAAAGAAGCATATTTAAACCTATTTACGTATCATGATTTAAGTCATGTATTACCCCATAGAATTGTTGTAAGATAGAGTAATAACTATTAAAATTCTTTTGGAAACACTAAAATATACATGTAACGTTAGAGAAATCGAATACTCTCCTAGTGGTAGTACATTTCATTGGCACAAAATATTTTTAGTAATATCAAAGTTTGTGCTTTTATATTTTACGTCTGTGCTGTCAAATACTGTAGTCACCATATGTGGCTATTTAAGTTTTAAATTAAATTAAAAATCCATTTACTCAGTAGTAGGAGCTACATTTCAAGTATTTAACAGCCACGGTACAGCTAATGGCTACAGTGCTGGAGAGTACAGATATGGGAAATTTTCCTTATCACAGAATTTTCTTTAGGACAGCACTGTTTTAGAAGAATGTGCCTTTTAGCTAGATTGACTTTAGCATGTTCAAAAACAGCTCACTTGCCATTTCAAGACAAACTGGGTGTATTGGGATGTGTATGTATGTTTATAATATGTGTTTTAGTTATTTGAACATGTCATAAGATTCTTTTACTTGTTAACATATAGGCACAGTGAGGATAAAAGCCGGAGAACGTAAACAGCCTCATTTGTTGGACAGAGATCAAACAAAAGATCAGGCGTTTGGAGCTAGTATCAAGGATTTATTTGCTACTTTTGGGGTAAAGTAAAATTTTACATAAACAAGCAAATTAAATTGACATGTACAATTCTTTTGTAGTGGATTTAAGAAAATAACTATAAAGTATTCAGTTTAAATCTGAGTGGAACTTTTGAAGTCTTAATTAACCTACTCATTTTATAGGTAATGGAAAATAGAACCCATTTCACCTAACTGGCATCACCAAGAACTTGATTAGTGTCAAAGACTGGTACCAAGTATTTTTCTTTCTTCTATGGCTTTTAATTTGACTTTTATATTATATTGAGTTTATTTTCTCCCTGCATAAATAAATAAGCCATTTAATAAGATGACAAAGGGGGCTTCCCTGGTGGTGCAGTGGTTAAGAATCCTCCTGCCAATGCAGAGGACATGGGTTCGATCCCTGGTCTGGGAAGATCCTACATGCCGTGGGGCAACTAAGCCCATGCACCACAACTGCTGAGCCTGCACTTTAGAGCCCGCGAGCCACAACTACTGAAGCCCTTGGGCTTAGAGCCTGTGCTCTGCAACAAGAGAAAGCCACTGCAGTGAGAAGCCTGTGCACCGCAATGAAGACCCAACACAGCCAAAAATAAATAAATTAAATAAATAAATTAAAAAAAAACGACAGAGGTATTAACATTATCTTTTTACTATATTTAAATAACTTAGAAAAGAACTTTAGAAGTTAACAAATCTTCTCACAAACATCTTTTTTTTTTTCATTTAGAAATGTTTATCTTTATTTCAGAATGACCTATAGGAAGGACCTTACCCAGATAAAGGTCCTGTCAGCCCTTCTCACAGGTTATGACTGAGTTTTGCTTCTATGGACCCACCAGTCAAAGCAGCAAAACTAATGAACATCTTATTTTATGGAAAATAATCTCATCTCAGTATCAAATGGAGAAGAACTCTTCGTTTTCTGGGTGAGAAACACAGCCTACAGTACAGACATAGTGGGGTTAAAAAAAACCAACTTCTAGTGATTCTTTATTCAATTTGGTTTTTCTTTTCCTATTCATAACTTCATCCTTTATGTTGTCTGAAGAACTGTGTTTCTCACAGGTAGGTTTTATCAAGTCATTTTCCACAGTACTTGGCAGGTGAATTTCACACTCTTTCACTGGGACTTTGAAGACCCTTCACAATACCATCAACTGAATTTTCCTACCTCATCTCAGAAATTTATCCCTATCTCCCCCACTTGCTCTTCCCTGGACATATTGGGTACTTTTATTATTCTCTACCTTTGTAGATGTAAATCTCTCTACTTCAAATGTTCTCTCTCTTCTCCATTTGAGAAAAGCTCTTTGTCAAATCTTACCTTACATTCCTAGGCAAAATGAGTTTCTCTCTCCTTAATGCTTTCATAGATGTTTGTTCAAAATATCATATCATATAAATGTATATATTGGATGTGTACAGATAGTACTTTTTATTATAATAGTTTAATTTTTCTTAAAATGAATAGATTTGTTGTATAAAATCAGAAATTTTGTTTACTTGTTTTCATTCAAACACAAAAGTGTTTATTTTTTATCAAATCATGAACTCTTCCCAGTAATGGATTATATTTCATTCAGATTTTTATTTAATTTTAATTTTTACAAAATATTTCGTGTGTATATTTTAACAGTACTGAAATAAGTTGGGTATAACTTTTTCACATTGTTAAAAATTAAAATACAGTTGTTAAAATATACTTTTCAGAAAATTTAAACATGATTTTTTTTTTTAAATTATTGCCAGGCAAGAAACAAAAACAAGCCAATTCCAATATTTCTTTCTTGGAAATAGAGTGCTTTGATTGCTAGTGTTAGGATACAAAATAGTATAATGTCCAGTTAACAGTCTTAGACTTCTAACACCTGTCTGGGTGGGTAACTAGAAGATATCTTAATCTTTTTAAAAGTTTATTAGAAAGGACTTCCAGAATGTCAGAGTAAGGAGCTTAGAAATTCTTAAGCTCCAAAAAGCAGTAATTGAAACTGGCAAAACTTTCAACAACCATTTCAAAACTCTGGAAATTAGGATTACACTTTGAAAAATCACTGACTTATCAAAGATTTTTCTACTTACCCTAATTCTGAAAGCACAGTTACAGAGCAGGTTCTGTACATGTCGTTGGCTTGTAAACTTAGTTTCTGATAGGTGCCTGTTCTAGGAAGAAGGAAGGTTACACAAACGGTAAATCACCTTGTGATATTCCTAACATACTGCCACAAAGTGGCCAAGAGCAAAACAGTAGTCAAAATGAAGTTTCCTTGCTTTGAGCCCACCTGGACTTTATATAAACAATAATTTGAGGAATTCTCATTTTCATTTATCAAGTACAAATTGGTGTGTAATTTAAATGGAATAACTTGTTACTCTTTTAAAAAGTGAAACTATTTTTTTGTTACGACCTGATAGAACCATACCCATTTAATTTTTAAATGATTACAAGTTAACTGTTGTTGAAGCCCACCATTTAAAATGATTCTTAAATAGTTTTGGGGACATTTATGTGCCTTAGTTTCTCTTCTATAAAATAATGGTAATAGTAGTGCATATCTTATATACATACTTAGAATTAAACGTATTAATAGATGTAAGGTGCTTAGAACAGTGCCTGGCGCATAGTAGTACAATATAACGGATTGTTATTTTAGTTTTTCTTATTCATCTCTTTTTAATTGTGTAGTGTCACTGTGTTTGGTATTTGTATGGTCAGGCCACTCAAGGTGGCTGTTCTCTGGCTCTCTGTACGTTCCTCTGCTCCATCAGTGCCTGCTTCACCTAAACCCTACTCACCTGACTGACCTTTCTACACACTTGCCCCAGGCCCAGCTAGTGATTATTCTTATCAAAGGGGCGGTGAGGGGTGTGCCGCTCTGCTAGTTTCCATGGTAACCTGGTGAGCCAACCTGACTCCCCCTATAACTGGCAGTCCCCGCCCCTCCTCCCCACCCCCGCACCCCCAGCAAAGCCTGCTGCCATGTCTTGTCTGCTGGTCTGCTGCACACGATGAGATGTCGCTCCAGGACCTTGCCTCAGACATGTAAGCTCCCCCATCCATTAAACCATTGACGTCTCTGTCACTGACTCCAGGCTCTTTCTTCAGTCTTAAAGCTGGGCAGGCACTGGCCTTATAGGCTTGTGGGGTGCAGCCCAACAGTATTAAAGATAAACTAGTAACTAATACCCATGTCTTTATGGAACTTACGGG
>NW_020172676.1:1956599-2015656 GCF_003031525.2 Neophocaena asiaeorientalis asiaeorientalis | reverse complement strand
CGCGCAGGCTCACGGGCCCAGCCGCTCCGCGGCATGTGGGATCCTCCCGGACCGGGGCACGAACCTGTGTCCCCTGCATCGGCAGGCAGACTCTCAACCACTGCGCCACCAGGGAAGCCCGGGTCTCAGATTTAAAACAAACAAACAAACAAACAAAAAAAAACCCCACAGATTAAAAACAACTGATTAACAACTGAGTAGAGAAAATTGTGTGAAACCTGTTTTAGATGAGCGGTAAAGAAGGCTTCACTGAACAGGGAGCATTTAAATGGAGGAACCTAAAGCATGAGAAGGAATTAACCATGTGAAGATAAAAAAAACCCCACAGATTAAAAACAACTGATTAACAACTGAGTAGAGAAAATTGTGTGAAACCTGTTTTAGATGAGCGGTAAAGAAGGCTTCACTGAACAGGGAGCATTTAAATGGAGGAACCTAAAGCATGAGAAGGAATTAACCATGTGAAGAATGGTCGTTAAGAAAATTCCAAGCACAAGGTACACATGTGGAAAGACCTTGAGGAAGCAAAGATTTGGGTATGTTCAGTTTAGAGAAGACCTCTGTGTTGGAGCATAGTTACTTGGTTGGGAGAGTGATAGAATGATAGGTTGGAGAGACATTCAGACTCATGTCTTTGTGGGACAGGGTAAAAAATTTAGATTTTATTTTTAATGCAGTAGGAAGTCACTAGTTTATTTTAAGTAGGGGAATAATATGAACATAATATAAATTTTGTTTTAGGAACTTTTAAACTTTGTGTAAAAAATGGATTAGAGTGGATTAAGAATTGAAAAGTCAGTACAATTTGAGTGTTGTTTCAGGAAGTTTTCCGTATGTGCCATAAAAAGTTGAATTTTTTATTCAGTTGTAGCATATGAGGACTCAATTTCAGGAGCCAATTAACGAATCACTTGGCCTTCATAAAGTTCAGGGCTACTGATAATAATTTACGTAGGAAGAAAAAAGTAGACGTTCTAGGAAGCAACATGATCTGAGCTTCTGGAGCCATTACAAAGAAAGAAAAATAAAAAGCCTAAAATATGGGGAAGCAAATGTTCTAAAATCCAGGCACCTTACAGACATGTAATGTTAAGATTCAATAGAAAAGCCCATACATCTAGGCTCTTGCCTTTAACATTATAGGAGGCTTGAGTTTCAGAAAGAAAACAGAGATAACGGGCCTCCAAGATTTTAAAAATTTGCAGTGTTTGCTTTCTTTCATAGTTTAGCACCTGCCAAAGATGAGTTTCTTAGTAGAGCATATCTTTTAAGCCATGTTGGTAAAATTAAAGTAGAGCATGTCTTCCCTGATGATAAAGGGTTAGCCAGTGTTCTCTGGTGGGTTGGTGTTTACTTGTGAGTCAGTCAAGCAATGAAGATTATAAAGGAATTCAAGTAAGCAAGAGCGGATTTGTGCAGTGGGTAATGGTGATAATCTCTCCTCAGGTAAGGGCTAGAGATTCTATGACTTTCTGGTAACGAGTAGAAGGTAGAACTAACTGTGAGTTTATGCTTCTCTGTGGTAGATCTAATAGGCAGAGAGATTTTCCTTGTTAGGGTCTGTTACTTTCACCTAAGCCCAAAAGTCAGGTTGCACACTAGAGACTGACCACCAGAGAGTAGCATCCTATTTTCTTTGGTGAAAAGCCTTAAGAGAGAGCCAGCTGTAGCCTTCTCTTTGTGTCCCACATATGTATTCAAGAGTTAACAAGGCTAATGGTGAATCAGGTCTCCCCTTATCCATAGGTTCTGATCTGTTAGCAGGCCTACCTACTAGTGGGACCACCCAGTGGAGACAGTATATAGCATTTACTGCTGTTGAGACCTTATATAGATACAAGTACTTCTTTGATTCTGAGATACACTTTTTCCCCTTGACATTTTAACATCTTTGAAATTGGGTAGGATCTTAAACTGATGGAATCTTGAAATAGCTGTAAGTCAGAATGTAATTGTGACATAGTAGATGTTGCCTGATATAGCAAACTTGGTCATGACTATTCATATTATTATTACTTTGAGTTATATACATTAGTGGTGCTGTCCATATTGAAAGAAACTGCTCTTTAACTCTTCAGAAAGCTAATGCAATATTTAAGCATTGAATTGTAAAGTTAATATATATGTAGAAAGACAGAAACAGCAACAGGATATAATTTTTGATATTAGTAAAGCAAATACTTGCTGTTGTAGAAATGATCACTAGTTCACATTTTCTTGCAAAGAAATAGTCAAGTGTTTTATGGGACTAAAGTAAAGAATTCCCACAAGTAGAGATAGCTTTATTGTTCTTTTATTGAGATAATCTGCAAAAGGATTGCCTCCCACATGCCAAGTTGTGTAGCTGAGTCAGGAAGACTTGGCATTATTTGTAAATGACCTGGATGATAATGGGTTAATATCTAAAATATATAAATACCTCAGAAAACTCAGAAAAGTTGACATTTTATCTTCTTAATAGATATAATGTATTTCAAAAGCTGGTGAGACTGAAATCTGAGTAACGTAGGACTTTCCGTAAGGAATTGTACCATAATGTGAGTGGTAGTGATTTTTTTTACTTAGAAGTACATAAAATAATGGTGTCTCTTAACAGTAGATGGCGTTGGCATTTTAGATTCAATGAAATATGGTATTTCAACCTTTCTGAGCCTCACTTTCTTCAGCCAAGAAATTGGTACAATAATGGTACCTTCCTCATAGGAATGTAAAGTGTACAGATCAGTGCATAGCCCATAGTAAAATCTCAATAAGTGCATAGATGATATGAATTGAGATATTGAGATATTTCTGATTTTAGATTAAGGAAGGAAAATGCACAAAAAAATTAGGGGAAAACGTCATGACAAGATTTTCCTTTATCTTGCTAAGAGGTGTGGGTTATCAACTATAAAATAAGAAGATTAAAAAGATTGGTGTGAGGAACTTCATTTACTAAAGACCTATTGTCTTTCTCCTCTATTAATCCTGTAGTTCAGTACCTCCTGGTTCATGACACTTAGTTGGTATTGTTTGCCTGAAGTTCAGTGACTGTTTAGAGGCTCCTGATATAAGGACTAATGGAAAATCATTCCAGCAAACAGATCATTCCAACCAGTAAAATGTATCACCGTCATTATAAGACTTACTAAAGTTGGTTGAAATACACACTTCCTGATTTTCTACACATAGTTTTTTTTTTTTTAAAGTCTTCTTGTCATGAGTTTTTAATAAAGGGAGCCAGAGAAATGGGTATTTTTAAAATGGCTCCCTACTATTACTGTATTTCTTGCTTGGCGTGATATATTTTAGAAAATTCAACAAGTAAGGAAAGAAAAGAGTTTTATTAAAATGTCAGTAAAGATAATTTTTATAGCTTATTATTTTTAGTGAAATGTAGTTGATTTACAATATTATATGGTTTCAAGTGTACAACATAGTAATCTAATACTTTTATAGATTATATGTCATTTGAAGTTATCATAAAATATTGGCTATATTTCCTGTGCTATATAATATATTCTTGTAACTTATTTATTGTATACATAGTAGTTTGTACCTCTTTATTTGCTACCCCCTCCTGCACCTCCCCCTTTCTCCTCCCCACTGGTAATCACTAGTTTGTTCTATCTGTAAGCCTGTTTCTGTTATGTTATATTCATTTGTTTGTTTTAGTTTTTATATTGCATGTGTAAGTGATACCATACAGTGTTTGTCCTTCTCTGTCTGACTTATTTTACTAAGCATAATATCCCCCAGGCCCATCCATGTTGTTGCAGAAGGCAAAACTTTGTTCATTTTTATGGCTGAGTAATATTCCATTCTAAGTATATATACCACATCTTCTTTATCCATTCACCTGTTGATGGACACTTAGGTTGCCTCCATATCTTGGCTACTGTAAATAATGCTGTGATGAACATTGAGGTGCATTATCATTCTGAATTAGTGTTTTTGGATTTTTTTGGATATATACCCAGGAGTAGAATTGCTGGATCATATGGTAGTTTTATTTCTAGTTTTTTGAGGAACCTCCATACTGTTTTCCATAGTGCCTGCACCAATTTACATTCCTAATAACAGTGTACTAGGGTTCCCTTTTCTACCCATCCTTGCCAACATTGATTATCTGTGGTCTTTTTGTTAATAGCCTTTCTGTGGTGTGGTTTTGATTTGCATTTCACCAATGATTAGCAATGTTGAGCATCTTTTCATGTACCAATTGGCCATCTGTGTGTCGTCTTTGGAGAAATGTTTATTCAGGTCTTCTGCCCAATTTTTAATTGGGTTATTTGGGGTTTTTTTAATATTGAGTTTTCTGAGGTATTTATATAGCTTGGATATTAACCCCTTATCATCCAGATCATTTGCAGATATTTTCTCCCATTCAGTAGGTTGTCTCTTCATTTTGTCCATGGTTTTCTTTTCTGTGCAAAAGCTTTTAAATTTAATTAGATACCATTTGTTTATTTTTACTTTTGTTTCCTTTGCTTTAGGAGGCAGATCGAAAAAATATTACTGCAGTTTATGTCAGAGTGTTTTTTCTCATGATTGCTTTAGCTATTCAGGGTCTTTTGTGGTTTTATATAAATTTTAGGATTATTTGTTCTAGTTCTATGAAAAATGTCCTGGGTATTTTTGTAGGGATTGCCTTAAATTCTGTAGATTGCTTTGGGTAGTATGGACATTTTAACAATATCAATTCTTCCAATCCATGAACATAGGATATCTTTCCATTTTTTTGCATCGTTTTCAATTTTCTTCATCAATTAATCTTATATCCTGTAACTTTACTGAATGCATTTATTAGAACTAACAGTTTTGTGATGAAGACTTTAGGGTTTTATATATGTAGCATCATGTCATCTGAAAATAGGGACAGTTTTATTTCTTCCCTTCTGATTTGGATGCCTTTTATTTCTTTTTCTTGTCTGACTGCTGTGGCTAGGATTTCCAATTCTGTGATAAATGGAAGTGGAGAGAGTGAGCATCCTTGTCTTTTTCTTGACTTTGGAAGAAAAGCTTTCAGCTTTTCATCGAGTATGATGTTAGCTGTGGGTTTGTCCTAAGTGGCCTTTATTATGTTGAGATAAGTTCCCTCTATACCCACCTTGATGAAACTTTCTCATGAATGGATGTTGAATTTTGTTAAATGATTTTTCTGCATCTATTGAAATGATCACACAATTTTTATGCTGTTTTGCTAATGTGATATATCACATTGATTGATTAGTGGACATGGAACCATTCTTGCATCCCTAGAATAAATCTCACTTGATCATGGTGTATGATCCTTTTTATATAGTGTTGAATTCAATTTGCTAATATTTTGTTGAGGATTTTTGCATCTGTATTCATCAGATATTTTGGCCTGTAATTTTCTTTTTTTGTGTGTCTTTATCTGGTTTTTGTATGAGGGTAGTGGTGGCCTTGTCGAATGAATTTGGGAGTGTTCCCTCCTTAAATTTTTTGAAATAGTTTGAGAAGGATAAGTATTATATCTTCTTTATATGTTCGGTAGAATTCCCCTGTGAAGCCATCTGGTCCTAGACTTGTTTGCTGGGAGTTTTTTTTCTTACAAATTCAATTTCACTACTAGTAATCAGTTTGTTCAGATTGTCTGTTTCTTTTTGATTCAGTTTTGAAAATTGTATGTTTCTAGAAATTTATCCATTTCTTCTAGGCTGTCAAATTTGTTGTATTCCCTTATGATTTTTTGTATCTCTGTGATATTGGTTATAATTTTTCCTCCTTCATATCTTATTTTGTTTATTTAGATCCTCTCTCTTTTTTCCTTAATGAGCCTGGCTTAAGGCTTATCAATTTTGTTTATCTTTTCAAAAAAAACAAAACAAAACAGCTCTTGGTTTTGTTGATCTTTTCTATTATTTATTGCTTTCTATTTTATTTATTTCCTCTCTGGTCGTTATTATTTCCTTCCTTCTGCTGACTTTAGGCTTTGTTTGCTCTTCTAATTCCTTTAGGTGGTAGTTTAGGTTGTTTGTTATCGAGATTTTTTTTGTTTCTTCAGGTAGGACTGTATTGCTATAAACTTCCCTCTTAGAACTGCTTTTGTCACATCCCACAGATTTTGGAAATTTGTCTTTTTATTTTCATTTTTCTCAAGGTATTTTCTGATTTCCTCTTGGATTTCTTCATTGGCCCATTGGTTTTGTAGTAGTATTTTGTTGTCTGCACAAGTTTATGTTTTTTCCTGTAATTGTTTTCTAGTTTCATACCACTGTGGTTAGAAAAAATGCTCAATATAATTTCTGTCCTCTTAAACTTGTTGAGACTTGCTTTGTAGTGTACATCTGATCTGACCTGGAGAACAGTCCATTTGCACTTGAAAAGAATGTGTATCTGCTGTTTTGGGATGGAATGTCCTATGGATGTCTATTAAGCCAACTGGACTAATGTGTCATGTAAGACCACCATTTCATATTGATTTTATGTGTGGATGATGTGTCCATTGATGTAAGTGGAGTATTAATGTCCCCTACTATTATTGTATTATTTTTAATTTCTCCCTTTACATCTGTTAGTGTTTGCTTTGTATATTTAGGTGCTCGTCTATTACGTGCATATATGTTAATGAATGTTACATCCTCTTCTTATATTGATCCCTTTGTCATTATATAATGACCTTCTTTGTCTTTTATTATGGACTTTTTTTTTTTTTTTTTTTGCGGTACGTGGGTCTCTCACTGCTGTGGCCTCTCCCGTTGTGGAGCACAGGCTCTGGACGCGCAGGCTCAGCGGCCATGGCTCACGGGCCCAGCCACTCCACGGCATGTGGGATCTTCCCGGACTGGGGCACGAGCCCATGTCCCCTGCATCGGCAGGTGGACTCTCAACCACTGCACCACCAGGGAAGCCCTGGACTTTGTTTTAACATCTATTTTGTCTGATATGAGTATTGTAATCCCAGCTTTCTTTTCATTTCCATTTGCATGAACTATCTTTTTCCATCCCCTCACGTTCAGTCCATGTGTGTCTTTAGGTCTGAAGTGAGTTTCTTCTAAGCAGTATATAGATGGATCTTGTTTTTTCTATCCAATCAGGTAACCTTTATCTTTTGATTGGAGCATTTTCCCAATGACATTTAAAGTGATTATTGATAGGTATGTACTCATTGCCATTTCATTACTTGTTCTGGTTGTTTTTATAATTCTTCTCTGTTCTTCTTATCTTAGTTTTCTCCCTTGTGGTTTTATGATTTTCTTTAGCAGTATACTTGTATTTCTTCCTCTGTAGTTTTTGTGCACCTGTTGTAGGTTTTTGATTTGTGGTTACATATGTGTTGACCTATAACACTATCTACTTGTATTAAGCTGTTCTCCGTTTACATTCAAACACATTCTAAAAGATCTACATTTTTACTCCCCCATCCATGTTTTGTGTTGTTGATGTCATATTTACATTTCCATATTTATCCCTTAACTCTTTATTGTATTATAGTTGATTTTACAGTTTTTGCCTTTTAATCTTTATACTAGCTTATTTAAGTGGTTGATCCATAGCCTTTACTATATATTTGCCTTTCCTGGTGGGATTTTTCCTTTTTCATAAATTCTTACTTATTGTTATAATCTTTTCTTTTCCACTTAGAGAATACCCTTTAACACTTTGTTTAGGGTCAGTTTAGTATTCATGATTTCTTTTTGTTTTTTTCTGTCTAAAAAATTCTTTAACTCTCCCCAAATCTGAATGATAACCCTGCTGGGTAGAGTATCCTAGGTTGTAGGTTTTTCCCTTTTAGAAGTTTAAATATATCATGCCACTCCCTTATGGCCTGCAAAGTTTCTACAGAAAAATCACTGATAGATCTGTGGGGGTTCCCTTGTACGTGACTCTTTATTTTTCTCTTGCTGGTCTTTAGAATTGTCTCTTTATTTTTAACTTTTGCCATTTTAATTATTGTATGTCTTGGTGTAGATATCTTTGGGTTCATCTCTTTTGAGGCTCTCTGTGTTTCCTGTACCTGGATATCTGTTTCCTTCTTCAGGTTCAGGATGTTTCCAGCCATAATTTCATCAAATACATTTTCAACCCCTTTCTCTCTCTCTTCTCCTTCTAGGACTCCTATAATGCAAATGATAGTATGCTTGATGAAATCTCAGAGGTCCCTTAAACTGTCCTCATTTTTAAAATTTGTTTTTCTTTTTACTCTTCTGATTGGGTGATTTCCATCATTCTATCTTGTAGATCATTTATGCATTCTTTTGTATCCCCTAGTCTGCTGTTAACTCCTTGTAGTGTGTTTTTCATTTCTGTTCTCATATTCAGCTCTGACTGATTCTTTTTATACTTTCAATTTCCTTGTCAAAATTCTCACTGTGTTCATCTGTTCTTTTTACAAGTTCAGTTAGCATTCTTATTACTAATGCTTTGAAATCTTTATCTGGTAAATTATTTATTTCTGTTTCATTAATTATTTTTTCAGAGTTTTTTCTTGTTATTTCATTTGAAACAAATTCTTTTGTCTTCTCATTTTGTTTAACTTTCTCTTGAATGTCTATGAAATTAGGTAAAACAGTTAACTCTCCCAGTCTTGAAAGGGTGTCCTTGTGTGGGAGCATCCCTGTTCAGTCTGTGTGTTCCCAGTGCCTTTGGGGGGAGAGCTGGATCTAAAGTGTGCATGGGTCATGTATTCCGCCAGGGTGCATCACCTTGGTGGGAGGTGGGGCTGGAGGTAGCATGGCTAGAGCCAGTCAGGGGTGAGCCAGGGCTTCTCCTATGCTCAGTGGCCATCCTCACCCTATCTGGGGTGAGGTTGGGTCCTGAGGTGCTGGAGGAGAAGCCCTGAGAATTGGGTCTGAGCTGGTTCTGTTCCCTGCAGTTGTGTGCTCTCCCCCTTCCCTGCAATGGCACCTTCACCCTAGAGGGTAGTGCTGAAGCAAGAGGGGCCAGAGAAGGTGCCCATTGTGGGACAGGGCATGTGCTAAGGTGGTCTCTGCACATCAGTCAGTGTTCCAGACAGCTCCCGATCTACCAACTTTCATGAGTATCAGTCATGGCTACCCTCACCCTGTTCAGATGCAGTGCCAGGTCCAAGTCGGCTATGTCCTCACCAAGTGTGCACTGTCCAAGACAGTGGTAACCTTTACCCTAGTGGGGAACTGTGCTGGAGCTAAATGGGCTGGGGTACTCGCTGGGGTGGTGACAGGAAACCAGCCAGAGCCCCAGGTAGTTTCAATCTGCTTCCACCATCTTTTCTGGGGAGTGAACAAGCATGTGCACACTCTTTACGAGTAGGGTCTCAGTTTCTTACAGCTCTCATGTAAGTTTCACTGGTTTTCTAACCAGCTATGGGGACTTGTCTTCCCACTATCAAATACCAGGGCTGGGATACTCAATATTTGGTTCAAATTCCTCACTCTCCAGGGAGACTGTCTGAGCCCATAATAATCTCTCTCCTCTTCTCTGTCCCCTCCTAGGAGTGTAAGTCCCAACCTGATCATTCTCCTCCCTTCCTACTTGATTGTGTGTGGATAGTTCTTTACAGCCTTGGTTGTAGAAGAGTCTTTCTGCCAGTCTCCAGTTGTTTTCAGTGAGAAGTGTTCCACATGTAGATGTATTTTTTGATGTGTTTGTGGGGGGGGGGTGCGAACCCAGTGTCCTCCTGCTCTGCTATCTTGATCTCTTCCCCAATTTTTATACTTTTAAAATACATAAAATAGAAATAAATAAAATAAAAGATAAAAAGCTAGAAAAGAGACAAAATATTTAACATTTTTATAAAGTTATAATGTACATGAGGTGAAAAGTTGTAACTGTAAAAGTAAATGGGATTAAGCTTGAAGAAAAGAAAGTAGAACAGTGAATAAATTTAATATCTATTTAGCTATAGCTTTAAAAATATAATGGACTAGAAACATATTTTAAAACAACAAAAACATAATACTTGGAAGTGAGGGAAATAAATCATGGAAAAGAAAAAAATAATGAAATTAACACTGACTGCAAGCATGTAAGGAATATTTCATAGGGGAAAAGCTCCTTTTAAATGTGTGGAGCAGAGAGATCAACACTTTCACCGTCCTTTTCTTCATCTCATGCTTGTCTCATCCCTTATTACCCAGGAAGACATTTACATACTAGGACTCCAATGAACAAAGAAGTGTCAATGAGTATTATAATATGGAAGAACTTTGTGACTATAAAGGACCAAATGAATATGAGCTATTCTTCATTCCTTGTGTGACTGCTGATAGATGACAGAATATATCAAAGAAGATAGTGTCCAAATTATTTAGATATTTTGGTAGTCAAATATTGGTAGTCAAAATATTGACTTTCCTTTGAAGGCAAATTAATTACTATTGTAGAAGACGTAATCAAATATATCACTTGTGTTTATGTCAGGACATTATATACTGGTTTTAATCTCTGAATTGTCTGCTAGGTTTTACTTAAAATAAATTGGTGTTCATAGAAGCAGAGTAGGTAAGATTCCAGCATGGGAAGCTGAAACATTTTTAAACATGCTATAAGCAAAAAGATAACCATTACTTATTTTCTATGGCAAATTATAGCTGTGTACCATAAAGAATCAAGACCAGAGCAGGTGAGAAGTTAAATAATCAGGTAAGACACTTGAGAAGTTAAAAATTTATTGGTATCCTCCTCAACTTACGTTTTCCTTCTATTTGTCCATAGACACCAAGGCCTTTTTACTGGCAGGATCAGTGTCTCCCATCATGCAACCTGGATTAGGGTAGGAAGTAGATTAATGCTTCTACCACATGAAAGAAAAAACTTCCAGAATTAATTGCGACATCATATGACCCATCTTCAGGAACTGTTTCCTCTTTGCAACATTTCTCTACAGTGATTTCTTCATTAACATTTGTATCCCACTGCTACTTGATCCCTCTCCTGAACCTCAGCCTACTTTTCTGAGGCCTCTATACCTAATACTTTATATTTTGTTGGTCCTGCTCTTGTTTCAGACTCCAACTAAGTAAGCACATATCGGAGCACCTAACCTAGTTTGAAGTTCCAGACCAGCATGAACCTCCTCTGGTGTAGTAAAGACCCTACTTGTTGACAAACTCCGTGATGGACTAGGGCTAAGATCCACAGTACTGCAAGATCACACAACTGTCTCCTACTGTGCGGAACTAATTCAGTTTTTCCCTTTGTGTATCAACTACTACCAGAATTAAGCCTAATTTTGCTACATGAAACCACTTGGATACCTATTTGTATATCTGGCCTTCTTCTTTGCCTCCTGTATTTTATATCTAAGAAAAGAAATGGGTTGATTTTTTTTAAGCAGGAACACCTGGAAGAGAATCCATGGTATTCTGGGTATTTGCTGTGCTCACAGTCCCTTTCTGAATAAAGTGCCCAGAAGTGTTTCCTTGTGCATTAGTTGCCTTGCTCTGTATGATATATTCCAAATGTCCTAGCCAAAAGTAGATCTGGGATCAGCACTTGAGTCCAAGACAGTAATCTTTAGATTTCCCCAAAACCTATTAAATATCATATCTTGAGAACAATGACCAACAGAGACACCTTGCTGTAAACTAACTAATCTAGTCAGTTTCTCTCTCTTGGGGAGTATATACATAGGAGAAGGAACTCAAGCAACATAGCTTTGGTAAATTGACATAGAGAAAATAAATGAGCAAAGGCCATTGAGATAAAGAAGAAAATGGAGAGAGAATAGTAGCCAAAATAGAAGCAGACATAGACACAATAAGCTGACAGAAAGAAACAATATTTGGGCCTTTGAAGCAATCAAGATAAAGCAATGGAACTCCCACTACTGAGCAGACAATATAGACTGCCATCTTATTCTGAATAATGGTTCTATTTCTTTACGAGATCTGAATTGTTTAGCTACTGAGAGAGTGTGTGGGCTTTCTTACTTTCTGTGTAACATTATGATAAGTTGCATCAACTGAATTAGCCACTGAGTCTGTTCATTTTAATCCTAAACAGCATAAACACAAAAATTATCTCATGCATTGGTTCTCAGATTAACATCATCATCATCATTTGGGAATTTGTTAAAAATGTAAATTCTTAGGCCCCATTCCAGACCTACTGAACCAGAAACTCTGGAAGTAGGACCTGGCAATACATGTTTTATAACTACCCTCCAAATGATTTAAGGCTAACTAAAGTTTACAAACAACAAATTTAGTAATCTCATGTGATTCCTCTTATAAATTATCAAACTGATGCATATTCTTTACTGGGCACCTACTATGTGCCAGAAATTATATAAATTATTGCATATATGCAATTCTCATAATCACCATAAATATAGATATTATCATTCTACTTTACAGATGATGAACCAGTAATTTAAAGAGGATGAGTAACTTTTCCAAAGACATGTGTATCTTTGGACACATACGTACACACACACACACACACACACACACACACACACACACACACACATACAGCTGGCCGAATTGAGGTTAAGAATATAAGAATACCTCATGTATTTTACTCTCAGGCCATTGCTCTTTCTACTATTACATAATACTTGCTGAAAATGAGATATGTAGAGATTGTGATTTGCTTATTGTTGCTCCAAAAATCAGTTGCAGAGCCAAGACAAAAAACCATATTTTCTGTTTCTTGTTTTGCTTGTTATATCTAATACAGACTTCCATTTCATACAGCATCATGGAATATTGCTATAACTTTCATTAGAATAAGGACTGTGCTTAATATTCAATTCTCAATAATTATTATGAATAAATCAACATTTGTGAACTAGAAGGACCTATAAAAGAGGTGTAATCCACTAATTGAGCAGTATCTGAATGTGCAACATAAGAAATGTAAAATTAAAAAAATAAAATAAGACTTCATCAGTATCTATTTTTAAAATTAGATAATAAAGTAAAAAGTAATCACAAAACTATAAATAATTCAGAACTACTCAAGAACTTCATGAAAAAATTTAAAACTATGTAACAGTATTAGAGGAGTCTAGGATAAGTTGAGAGATATACAATTTAATGAATAAAATGACAACTTTCATACATGTGATTTCTTTCTCAAATAATCTGTGAATTCAATGTGATGTAATCAATACTATGGCAAGAATTTTATTTTTTAGTAAATGACAAATTGATTCTAAAATTATTATGGCAGAATAAGGGCATGAATAGGTAAAACAAAGAGTGTTGATCCTAGTACACATTAAGATAGGCTATAAAGCCTTAGTAGTGAAAAAAAAAGGTAGCATTTTCTCAGTACAGATAAATAGGCCAGTGGAGCAGAATAAAGAACACAGCTACAGATTAATGTATCTAAGAACTTGTCATATGATGGAAGAGGCACTTCAAGGATAATTGTTCAATAGGTGTGATGGCTAACTTCGTTCTCTATTTGGTAAAATGAAGTTGGCTCTCTACTTCACATTATGCAAAAAGGTGATTTCTAGGTTAATAGAATGTGACTAGAAAAAAAGTTAATGTTTAAAATGAAAGAAATACCTTGTGACATAGAGGTAGGAAAAGGTTAGACAAGATTCCCAATAGCATCAAATATTGGCTTATAATTTATGGATTAGATTACATTAAGTCAAAGATTTCTGTTCAATGAAGGAAGCTATAGACAGTGCTAAAAGGTGGGTGACAGATATCTAAATCCAACAAGAGATTAATATTTAGAATAAACAAGGAATTCTTGGAAAATCTACACAGGAATTTCAGGAAGCCTAATAAACATACAAATAGCCAGTTCATACGCACAAAACAGTCCTAAATAGCTAAGAATTATATCAAGAAATGCTCAGTTATATTTGAAATTAGAGAAATACAAAATATAGCATTGTAATAATATACATTCATCAGCATGGAAAAATTTTGAAAACCAGCCAATATTAAAGTGTTTGTGATTATGTGGGGTGTGCCAGTTATCTATTGCTACATGACAAACCTCCCCAAAACTTAGTAGCTTTAAATACTAGAGCATCTGTTTTCCCATGATTCTGTGATTTGTACAGAGCTTACTCTTCTCAGCTCTACTTGTGGTCAGTTGTAGTGAACTAAGTCTGGGGAATGGAGTCATCTGAAGACTTGTTCACTCAGATATTAGCTTTTGATCCTGGCTGTTTGCTGGAATGCCCACACATCGTCTCTCCATCTGGCCTGGGCTTTCTCATAACATGGTAACCAAGTTCCAAGGCCAGAGTCCTGAGTGAGTGAGAGTTCCCAGCAGAAGTCATATTATCCTTTTATGACCCAACCTCAGAAGTCTTGCAGCATTACTTGCTTTGCTGAGGCAGTCGTAAAGCCCTTTCGAAGTTCAATGCCTCTTTCTTGGAGAGTAGCAGAGTTCTGGAAGGGGATGTGAAGTCAGAAATATTGTTCTGATGAATTTTAGAAAGTATGAGTTGCTACATGAAGAAAATGGAACTATCTTGTATTATGGTGGGACTATAAACTGATAATTCTGGAGAAAAGATTTGGAGAAATAATGGAATGAAGTATACCAAATTCCAATGCCCTAGCAATCCCCTTCTAGGATATATACTTCCAAAGACACTCTATCCTATTTCCTTAAGGGTTGCACAGGGATGTTTAATGTAGCCTTGTTTGTGCCAGTAGGAAGTTGAAGTCAGCCTAAGCATTTAACCCTATGGGAGTGGATAAATATTGTGGAATTACACTATGTAATGTTAAATAGCACTCAGAAGGTGAATTCGATGAATATGCAGAAAATGATTAGATTTTAGAAATTGTGTTTAGGCCTAGAAAAAGAAATTTTAAGTTTGTTAAAAAATATATACAAATACAAAACACAACTAAATAGTTTCAAAGATATATACATATCTAGGAAATACAGAAATTAGTTTGAAGGTTAATGTTTTAGTTCTAGCAGTTCTAGCAAACTGCCAGATCCCCAAATAAAAATTATAGGTGGCATGGAGATCAAATAACAAAAATGGTTAAAACACTACATGTCTTTTATGGTATGTGTATATTGGTGAATTTTAAATTTATATTTCAAGTTTTATATACATATATATGTATTTTCAGTTAAGATTGAGAAAGCTAAACTTTTTATGGATTGGTCATTAACATACGAGTGGGTATATCTATTCCTCTTTACCTAACAAAATAAAATAATTCATATGTAACTTATTTCTATTTCAGATTCTGATCAAGAATCCAATGTTTGTGTACCTATCCCTCTCCAGAGCTTCAGAATATTTAATTATCATTGGAGCATCTGAATTTTTGCCTCTATACATAGAAAATCAGTTTATATTAACACCCAGTGAAGCAACTACACTTGCAGGTAGACATTTCCATTTGTACTCATTATGAAATTTTTATGTAAAGTTTTCTTATATGCATTTATGAACTATTTCAAATAAGCAGAAAGTAGAAGGAGTAGTAGCATTTGCTTAAACTTTAAATATCTAAGTTCTGCTTGCTGAAATTTTTAAAATATGAGCACTTTGCCATCATTGCATCAGTAGTTTTTAACACATAAAACTTTGTAAGACTTCTGTACCTCTTCTTTATCCCATTTCTCTCCCTCCCCCCGCCTATAGGTAACAACTCTTCTAAAGTTAGAGTTCATCCTTCTGTCACATTTATATATTTTTACCTCTGATGTACCTATGTACATACAATCTGTTTCTAAAATTCATATATCATTTTGTATGTACTCTTCTGTTACTTTCATCTGAAATTATGTTCCTCGGTTCATGTTGATCTCTAGTTAGTGCATTTTACCAGTGCTGTGGGATTCTATTTTATGAATACTGTTTATTTATCCATATCGTATAAAAGGATATGAAGTTGCCCCCAACTTTTTCACTTTTCCAAATAGTACAGTAACAAATAGACTTGTACATGTCTCCTTGTGCACATTTGTAAAAGTTGATCTATATTTAGACATTCAAGAGGCATGGCTATTGTGTACATCAGTTTTACTAGATATTGAGAATTGGCTGTCCAAAAGAGGTTGCAAATGGAATTAAATGTTTTAAGGTTCCAGCATTAATGGAAAGATGGTAAATGTGATCATTTATTTTATGCTATAAAAAGTCAGAGATGCATACTGTAACTTGCAGGTAACCAGTAAAAGAATAGTAAAAAGAATAGTAAATGAGTATATTTATTTGAAAATTTTTACTAATAATTTAAAAAAATAAGAAAGGAAAAAAAGAAGGAACATAAAACATGTGGGCCAAATAAAAAACAAATGTTAAGGTGTGCAAAAACATTGACTAGCAGCCTATTATTGAGTAGATTTTGTGATAAAGGGCACACCACTGTCGGACTGCACATAGTCCAAAAGCCAAACATGACACAGTTTCAGGGGCCACGACAGATTTTTCCACAGGTATACCACATTGTTTGACACTCTGATTAATTAATAGAGATGGGGACTAAACCCATTCAATTTGTTCATAGAGTATTTAATTAAGGCTCATATCAACAGGACTCCAAAGAACAGGATAAGGCCACTTGCAGTATTGGTCTCAATCATGCTGGCAAATTCCTGGACCAAGCCAGCTGAACAAATTTCTTGGCCCTCAGGGTCTACCTTAGAAAGCAAGATGGCTTTCTCCTAAAGTTTCCATATTGACGTTTCCACTTAGCCTGAGGTATTAATCCAGGCATAGCAGAATGCATTAGCAATTGCATATATTCTACCCTGGCCTGCAAGGATGAAGTTTTGGGCAATTCTATCATCCATAACAATGCTGATCAGTGACTGAGGCTGACCAGAGTGCTTTCCAGGGATGAGGTGTCATTGATTATTTCAACTAAAATTAGGGACAAATTTTGTACCACCTTTTCTAGTTGGATTACTCTTAGAGTAACAAAGATAACTGCCCTCAGGGTACATATAAATAATGTATCAGTAGTCCCTCTGGAAATCTTCCCTGAGTAACCAAAAGTAAGTACATTTAAAAGAGATTTCCACTGTCATCTGAGGCCTCTGTGATACTGGTGGTGTTTCTTTAATCATGTGAAGATCTCTTGTGACCCACCCCCATGGCTTGAACACACCAATTCCAGTTGACAAGTAAGGCTTGTCAAATGGTTAGTGGTGAGTCTGTTTTGGTTCATCTCAAAATGAGAATATCAGTCCACAGAATCACAAAGTCTCTGTGGGTCAGAGCTTTGGTTGTGACAAGGGGTCAGTAGTAAGCTAAGAGTTGCTTTTAAATGTACCTGTTTCAGGGAATCGATGAGTCCTATACAACCAACGATGCTTCTGAGTGGGGACTTCCTCCCTTCTCTGTAGGCTCCAGCAAACAAAATCATCAGTCATGGAGGCTTGTAGCTCAAATAGGTTATTAGGTTTGTGGTACCTCAAAGTAGGGAGCATACCACAGCTTGCGGATTAGCATCCAGTGTAGGCCTGTGGGTTAGCTGTTATACAAGACAAAAGAGAATGCCCAAGTGAATCGGCTACTGTCTCTAATATTCAAGAATCCAAAGTGATGCTAGGCTGGCTTTTGGTTGGGGGAAGGGAGACAATTTTTCCTTAACCTCCAGAGTGATAGAGCATTGTGGTTTTGTCTGCAGAATCCCCCCAAAACGCGAAGAGCAGACTTCCGGATTTTGTTAGGCTTGATCAGTCACCGTTGCTGGTGATGGTGTGCTAATACCAGAGTCAGAGCCATTGAGTCAGGCTTCTGACCCTACAGCCAACTGAATAACGTCTATCACTGAAAGCTTTGGGCATCATACTGTAGTGGCAGTCACAATAAATCCTGACCTGCCCCCTTGTAGTAAATGGAAGAGGAATTTAGGTACTCCTGAGGGAATACTGCAAATGTATATTTGTGGCCTGGTAGCATGAATGAGAATTAGTCTTTTTGTTTGGGTGCTAGACGGATGCAAAAGAAGACTTCGGCAATGTCCAGGACAGTGTATCCAGTGCCATCGGTCTGTGCCAAAAATTTAGTTACATCACAGTGTATGGAACGTCCAGGGCTATAGGAACAATGGAATTCAATTGGTGATTAATCCACTGTAAACCTCAAGCCCCTGGTAATTTTTTTCACTGAACATAAGGTCTGTTGAATTGAGATCCTGCAATTCTTACTACTTCTGCTTCATGTGAGTCCATAATGAGAGCTGGGACTTTACTTTTTCCTCCTGAGATTCTATGTTGTTCCTGTTGGACCATACTTGAGGAGCAAAGGTAACAATTTATGTGTTCCAGTATCACTTTTGGAATTTAGAGCATATACAGTACAAGCCTAAAATAGGTAAAAAATAACTACCTATTTTATATTTTGAAATTGGAGCCACAGCATTAGTATAGTGAAGCCACAACAAAAGTGCTCTAAAAGGGGATCTATCTTGTTTATCCAAGCATGTTCACTATAGAAATATCCTAGAAAATATGAAACAAAAAGCAGTCAGTACTTCTACTTGTAGGATATACAGCATCAGAGGGTAGTGGAGAATTGTTGCCCAATAAATAGAGTAGTAGTTATAGTACATTTAAATAAAGACAAATCTTGACCTCTACCTCACTACATACATAGATACCAATTCTAGATGGATTGCAGATCTCAATGTGTATGGTAAAACAATAAAACTTTTTAGAATAAGGCATAGGAAAATATCTTCATGGCTTGGAGAAGACAAAGATTTATTAAACAGGACACAAATTACATAGCCATAAAGAAAAAAAAAAGTGCTGTTACATTAAAATTAAGAACTTCTGTTCATCAAATGTCAGCATGAAGAGTGAAAATGCATGCAAAACAACCTTTTCAATAGAAATATTCTACAAAGTGTTTGTGTCCAGAATATGTAAAAAATCTGACAATAATAAAAAGGCAGATAATCCAATAAAGATGGACAAAAGACTTGAACAGACATTATATAAAAGATGATATCAATTGGCCAATATCCATGTGAAAATGTGCTCACCTTCAGTGGTTTTTCAGGGAAATGCATATTAAAATCACAATGCAATACTATTACCCATTCACCAGAATTGCTAAAATGAAAAAGAAAGATGTATGTTGGCATGGATGTGGAGCAATTGACATATTATCCACTACTGGTGAGAATGTAAATTGGTTTATCATTTTATAAATCTGTTTGGCAGTATCATAAAAATCTGAACCTATACATATTCCCTGACCCAGGAATTCAACTCCTAGTTATATACCCAACATAAATTCTTCTCTTAAGAATATACCCAACAGAATGCAAACATTTACCAAAGGACATATACATGAATTTTTAAAGTAGCAGCACAATTTGCAGCATCACAGTGAATAAATAAGTTGTATGCATATACTAGAATGCTATTCAGCAATGAGAAGGCATGAACTATTGTTATATACAAAAACATGGGTGGATTTTTCAAACATCATGTCCAATAAAAGAAGCCATAATGTATGCATACTTTATGATTCATATTTTATAAAATCCTATAGGTGCACGAAAGAGCCTCTGGCCTTCTGGTAATGTTTGATTTTTTTACTTGGGTGTGGTTACGTAGTTATGTTCACTTTGGAAATTCATCAAATGTGTAATATTGATTTGTATATTTTTCTGTACAGCAATAAAGTATTTACATAAGAAGCTAATTGGAAGTTCTGTGCTTTGCAGTTGAATTTTCAACTGTTTTATGTCCTTTTAGGGTAGTCTTTCAAGGACCCAGCTATTTAATTTTTGAACTCCCAGTGTCCAGTATTTTCTTATTGCCTAAGGCAATAAGCCTGACAGCCAATACTTTCTCTGAGTTGTGTTTTCAGTTTTCTGCTCACAGATGTAATTGGTTTTCTTAACTCTATAGTTGTTGGGTTCAAACTGAATAAACCTAGGGTTCTCTGGCATTGTGGGTAGGGATAGGAATTGGGGATCAAACATTTTATATAGACGGCCATCCAATCCTCTTGTTTTTTAAGTCTACCTCACTCTTGCTTTCAGTCATACCTACTGCCCTTAATTTCTGAGATTATGAGGTAAAATGTGGTTTACTACTTCTTGACTTCTTAACTGCAGCCTTGTTGCTCACCCTCTGATTCTCTTCCAATTCCTATAATTTTCTTAATAAACATTACCACTACAGTATTTGTACTTTTTTGCTTTCTAATAAATGAATTTGTCTGTAAATTCTACCTTTTAACAAATACTCATATAATGTTTGCTATGTGATTATACACTGTTCTAAGCACTTAAATATTAACTCATTTAGTTCTCCTTACAAGTTATAATGGAGGTATCGTTAGTTATAGATTTTTAGTAGCATCTTGTACATTTAGATGTATTTAATTTGTATTGTTGTTGAGTTCTAAGCATTTTTAATTCTCATCAGCGTATTTTTACTTAAGCCATGAATTATTGAAAAGAGATTTTTAGTTTGTAGAAATAGGCTCTTCTCTTTTGAAATAACTGCTTGTTCAAATCAATTAATACTTTCCAAATCTTTAATAGTGTTGTAAGCTAAGTCTCTGTCTCTGAGAAAGCTGAGTTAGAACACTTTGTTTATAGATTTTTAATTTTCTTGAAATCTAGGCAGTGTTTACATAATTTGTTTTATGCATTGTCATTAGGTATATACATGTTCATGATCTACATTTTCATGGTACATGTATTTTCACTGCTTTATTTTCAAGCTTTCCTTTTTTAAAAATATCAAATTTGATACTCTATCTTTTTAATAGTTGTTTTGTCCATTTATCATTATTGTAAATTCTGACATATTTAAGTAATTTTTAACTTTTTAATTGTATATTTTGTTTATTACACTTCTCTTTTGCTTCTTTTTTCCCCCCACTATTCTGTCCTCTCTCAATGGACTCATTTTTTATTCATTTTATCCCTCTCGGTTGGCTTAGGAAATTTTCACTACTCACTTTCAGTTTACTAACCCCACTCCTCAGGATTGTGTATGTGTGTTTGGTCTAGGTTATTTTATCTTTTTAAAAAATTAGCTATAATTATAATTCTTTTGCAAGTTACAGGCTCTCTGGCAGCTTTTACAATTTACACTTTAATCTTGATGTTATGAAGTTTCCTTACCTTATGTGATTTAATATTTATTTATTTTTACTCTTTCTCAGTAATTGGAGTGTACTTTTATTCCCAGGACTAATATTTCTTTTCTTTTTTTTTTTTTTTTTTGCGGTACGCTTGCCTCTCACTGTTGTGGCCTCTCCCGTTGCAGAGCACAGGCTCCAGACGCGCAGGCTCAGCGGCCATGGCTCACGGGCCCAGCTGCTCCGTGGCATGTGGGATCTTCCCAGACCAGGGCACGAACCTGTGTCCCCTGCATCGGCAGGCGGACTCTCTCGCCACCAGGGAAACCCATATTTCTTTAATTATTGAAATTTCTCATTCTTAGCTACAAATTTTCAAATGTTGTTCCTCTGGTATGCCTTTTATTGTATTTCTCACAACTGCTGTAAAACATTTTGTGGAGCCTCTTATTCTAGGTCCTTTAGGCCTATAGCTTCAGCCCCACTCACAAATTTGTATTTCTCTTAGGGTTCAGGGTTTGTTCAGGTATTTATTAATATCATGCCTTGAAGTTTTGTCTCGGTCTCTTAGTTAAATTTATGTTTGCTCTATGTTTAGAGCAGAGGGGATTACCTCAAAGTATGAATTTCTGTACTATCTTTAGCTGACTATTTTTAACTGTGTTTTCTCTTCCTCCTTTCTTTTAGGACTTGTTTTAATTCCAGGAGGTGCTCTTGGCCAGATTCTGGGAGGTATCATTATTTCCAAGTTACAAATGTCTTGTAAAGGCCTTATGAGATTTGTAATGGTTACATCTGCTGTAACACTTGTTCTGCTTGCATTTGTAAGTTTTGTACACTGTGATTCAATACCATTTGCTGGGATCACTGAAGATTATGGCGGGTAAATATAATTTTATATATATGAGATTTTTATATCTAATCCCAACAATATATTTCTTTGTCGATTAATAATTATTTGTCCAGTAAGCCTAATATGCTCATATCATTCTTGGCATTATTGAACATGTAAAAGAAACATAAGGCATAGTTTCACCTTTCACTTTAAGGGCAGAAATATCATAATGATAGCTTGTAGTATGACTGCTTATGCATTCATTCTAAAGAAAAAAAAACATACTGAAATTAATCAGAACCCAGAAGTAGAAATCTATATTAAAGTGAGTAGCAACTAGGAGACCATACTGTTTGTACAAAGCCAGTCTTACCTTTGTTTTTGAATTGGTATGTCTGCCTTCTTATCAAAGAATGGAACTGAAGACATCTGAAAGTATGCGTCAGTAATGTCTCCTTTTGGTTAAACATGCAGAAATTCAAAGAACTGGGCAGAGATTGATGTTAAAGAAGAGAAACAGAACTGGAATTGGAAACCAAAGGACTAAGCAAGTAAAATAAGTAAAGAAAACAAGACTTACACTTGAGCTACAATGAAGTGGCTTATGGCAGACCAATGCTCCCACTGAGAACACCTAGAAAAGCTGAATAACATTTTAAAAATGTGTTTAAAGGCATCAGACAGTTGTTTAGGCAACTAGGAATTTAAAGACCAAAATCCTGGAGAAAGGCAAACCTTGTGAGGAGAGGAAATCTTCTGCAGTTGCATTTTACCCTGAGTATATTTACTATTTCTGGACATTGGCAAGAAGCTGGCAATTCTGGCAAAGTGGGCAAAACGCATCTAATAAGATGACAGAAAACTGGCACAGATTTTTGACTGACCTTTGAGCCTAAAGAGACAAAAATTAGGACATTAAAAAGAATACCAGATGAAAATATAAACTACACAAAGCAAAGAAGAGCAAAGGAAATTGTAACTAGGTAGATCATTTTTTCTTATTTAAATCTCTTTAAAAACAATTGTTTAAAACAGATTAACATGCAATATGGGTTTACATGAAGTGCTGTCATGTGTTGGTAGCCTGTATTAAGTCAAAATGTATAGTGTAAACCCTGAAGCAACCACTAAAAAACAATGAGTCATAGCTAATAAGCCAACACAGGAGTTAAAATAGAATTTTCCAAAACTGTTTGATCTCAAAGTAGGCAGAAAAGTAGAAAAAGAGAACAAAGAAGAGATAGAATAAATAGAAAACAAATAGAAAGAGGATATATTCAAACCTGACCACATTAGTAATCACATTAAATGCAAATGGTTGTAGTATCTCAGTTAAAAGGCAGATAATCTTCAGTTTAATTTCAAAAAAGCAAGACTATATGCTTCATGAAAGAAATGCACTTCAAATACAGACACAAGTAGATTATGTATAAAAGGATGGGAAAAGATATAACATGTTAACAGTAGTCAAAAGAAAGCTCATATCAGTGACCAAGTAGATTTGAGAGCAAACAATATTAGCAGGAAAAAATAATGTCATTATGTACTATAAATTGGCCAATTCATCAAAAATTAATAACAATCCTAAATGATTCTGCACCTAATGAAAGAGCTTTAAAATATGTGGAGCAAAAACTTATACACTGCAAGGAGAAATGTAGAAATTCACAAGTGTAGTCAGCTATTTCAGTATTCCTCTCTTAGTAGAAGTAGGAAAAAAAAAAACAACAGTGATGATAAAAAAGATTTGAATAACACTGTCAACCAACTTGACCTAATTGACATTTATAGAACATTTCAATGTAACAAAGCAAAATATGCTTTCTTTTCAAGAGTGCCTAAAATAGGGGCTTCCCTGGTGGCGCAGTGGTTGAGAGTCCGCCTGCCAATGCAGGGGACACGGGTTCGTGCCCCAGTCTGGGAAAGATCCCACATGCCGCGGAGCGGCTGGGCCCGTGAGCCATGGCTGCTGAGCTTGTGCGTCCAGAGCCTGTGCTCTGCAACAGGAGAGGCCCCAAAAGTGAGAGGCCCGTGTATGGCAAAAAGACAAACAAAAAAAAGAATGCATAAAATACTTACCAAAATAGACCATATTCTATGAAACAAAACTCAGTAAATTTAAAGGATCAAATAATAAAATGGAAGTAAAATTTCTGACTATGATGGAATTAAATTAGAAATAATAAAAAAAGATTTCTGAAAAAGCCCCAGATATCTGGAAACTGAAAAAAACCTTCTACATAAACTTTGGGTCAAATAATTTCTCCTAAAGGGAAATTGTAAAATATTTTGAAGTGAATGAAAATGTAAACACACATTAAAAAATTTGTGGGAGGCTGTTAAAGCAGTATGTAGGGCAAAATGTATAGCATTAAAAGTCTGTATTAGAAAACAAAAATGTCTCAAACCAGTGACATTTGTTTCTACCTAAAAAACTATAAACATCAAAGCAGACTGATTGTAAGTTAAGTAGAACAAAGCATGCAATTGAGATCAGAATAGAAATCAGTGGAGTAGAAATGAGAAAAATAATGGAGAAAATCAGTAAAATCGCAGGTGTTATTTTGAGAAAATTGATGAAATTGCTAAACCACTACAGAGAGAAAATTACCAAAATCAGAAGTTAGAGATCTGTTGTTAGTATAGGTTCTACTCATATAAAAAGGTAATAGGTTAATATTATGAACAACTTTATGCCCATAAATTTAACAACTACCATGAAATGGGTAAAACCTTTGAAAGACAAAAAACTCACTTAAGAAGAAATAGCTAATTTTTATATCTAGCAAATAAATCAAATTTGTAGTTAAACGCTTTCCCACAAAGAAAACTCCAGGCCCAAATGTTTTCATTGGGGAATTCTACCAAACATTTAAAAAATATCTGTTCTTACACAAATTCTTCTAGAAAATTGAAAAGGAATGGGTACTCCCTAACTCATTCTATGAGACCTGCATTATCCTGATCTCAAAACCAGACCAAGACATTGTAAGAAAGGAAAACTATAGACCTATATCACTCATGAGTATAGATGCAAAAATTCTTAACAGAACTTTAATAAATGGAATCAAATAGTATATTAAAAGGAAACTAAATTATGATCAAACAAGATTCATATAGAGATGCAAGGATAGTTTAATAGTTGAAAATCGATTGATACATAATCTACCATATAAATAAACTAAAAATGAAAAAAATTTATAATCTCAATAGATGTCAAAAATGCTTGATAAAGTGCAACATCTATTCCTGATGAAGTACAAAACTAATAATGGAAGGGATTCTATGAAAATGTACAGCTAACATCATACTTAGTGATGATTATAGACTGAATGTTTGTGTTTCCCCCTCCTTCCAGATTCATATGTTGAAGCCCTAATCCCCAATATGATAGTATTATGAGATGGAACCTTTAAGAGATAATTAGGGTTAGGTAAGATCATGAGGGTGGACACCCCATGATGGGATTAATGTCCTTCTAAGAAGAGGAAGAGGCTAAAGCTTTCCCTCTATCGACTGTGTGAGGATAACAATGAGGAAGGTGATGTTCTGCAATCCAGGAAGACAGCCCACACCAGACACCAAAGCTGCCTACACCTTGACCTGGACATAGTTTCCAGAACAGTGAGAGATAAATGTCTGTTGTTTAAGCCACACAATCTATGATATTTTATTATAGTGGCTTGAGCAGACTAAGACGATGAAACATTGACTAACCAGGAATACAAGGATATCTGTTTTTAGTATTTTTATATTAACATTGTTCTAAAGGTTCTAGCCATACAATAATGTAAGAAAAATAAACAAAAGACATTACAATAGCAAAAGTAGAAGCAAAACTGTGTTTATTTGAAGTAAACACCATTGTCTATATAGAAAATCCAAAAAACACTATAACTAATAAAATGAGTTTAGCAAGTTTGTAAGATCAAATCACACAACCCCATCCATTAGCACAGAGGCTGCCTGAAATCATAATAAGGTCACAGATACCCCAAAACACACCACCAAACGTGGACCTACCCACAAGAAAGACAAGATTCAGCCTCATCCACCAGAACACAGACACTAGTCCCGTCAACGAGGAAGCCTACACAACCCACTGAACCAACCTTAGCCACTGGGGAACGACACGAAAAACAATGGGAATTATGAACCTGCGGCCTGCGAAAAGGAGACCCCAAACACAGTAAGTTAAGCAAAATGAGAAGACAGAGAAATATACAGCAGATGAAGGAGCAAGGTAAAAGCAACAGACCGAACAAATGAAGAGGAAATAGGCAGTGTATCTGAAAAAGGATTCAGAATAAT
This sequence comes from Neophocaena asiaeorientalis asiaeorientalis, assembly GCF_003031525.2. NCBI lineage: Eukaryota > Metazoa > Chordata > Mammalia > Artiodactyla > Phocoenidae > Neophocaena > Neophocaena asiaeorientalis. Next base: position 1,989,575 of record NW_020172676.1, on the reverse strand, counting down.
GATAGTAAAGATGATTCACAATTCTGGAAATAGAATAGAGAAAATACAAGAAATGTTTAACAAGGACTTAGAGGAACTAAAGAGCAAACAATCATGAACAACACAATAAATGATATTTAAAATTCTCTAGAAGGAATCAACAGCAGAATAACTGAGGCAAAAGAAAGGATAAGTGACATGGAAGATAAAATAGTGGAAATAAATACTGCACAGCAGAATAAAGAAAAAAGAATGAAAAGAACTGAGGACAGTCTCAGAAACTTCAGGGACAATATTAAATGCACCAACATTCGAATTATAGGGGTCCCAGAAGAAGAGAAAAAGAAAGGGACTGTGAAAATATTTGAAGAGATTATAGTTGAAAGCTTCCCTAATATGGGAAAGGAAATAGTTAAGTTCAGGAATCACTGAGAGTCCCATACAGGATAAATCCAAGGAGAAACACACCAAGACACATATTAATCAAACTATCAGAAGTTAAATAGAAGGAGAAAATATTAAAAGCAGCAAGGGAAAAACAACGAATAACATACAAGGGAATCCCCATAAGGTTAACAACTGATCTTTCAGCAGAAACTCTGCAAGCCAGAAGGAAGTGGCAGGACATATTTAAAGTGGTGAAGGAGAAAAATCTACAACCAACATTACCCAGCAGGGATCTCATTAAGATTCAATGGAGAAGTTAAAACCTTTACAGACAAACAAGACTAAGGGAATTCAGCACAACCATACCAGCTTTACAACACATGTAAAGGAACTACTCTAGGTAGGAAACACAAGAGAAGGAAAAGACCTACAATAACAAACCCAAAACAATTAAGAAAATGGTAATAGGAACATACATTTCGATAATTACCTTAAATGTAAATGGATGAAATGCTCCAAGCAAAAGACACAGACTGGCTGAATGGATACAAAAACAAGACCCGTATATATGCTGTCTACAAGAGACTCACTTCAGACCTAGGGACACATACAGACTGAAAGTGAGGGGATGAAAAAAAGATATTCCATACAAATGGAAATCAAAAGAAAGCTGGAGTAGCAATTCTCATGTCACACAAAATGGAGTTTAAAACAAAGACTATTACAAGAGACAAAGAAGGACACTACATAATGATCAAGGGATCAATCCAAGAAGAAGATAGAGCAACTGTAAACATTTATGCACCCAACATAGGAGCACCTCAATACATAAGGCAGATTCTAACAGCCATGAAAGGATACTTAATTGATATTTATAGGACACTCCATCCAAAAACAACAGAATACACATTCTTCTCAAGTGCTCATGGAACATTCTCCAGGAGAGATCAATCCTTGGGTCACAAATCAAGCCATGGTAAATTTAAGAAAATTGAAATCGTATCAAGTATCTTTTCTGACCACAGCGCTATGAGACTATAAATTACAGGAAAAAATCTGTAAAAAAATACAGACACCTGGAGGCTAAACAATACACTATTAATAGCCAAGAGATCACTGAAGAAATCAAAGAGGAAATAAAAAAATACCTTGAAACAAATGACGATGAAAAGACGATAACTGAAAACCCATGGGATGAAGCAAAAGCAGTTCTAAGAGGGAAGTTTATAGCAATACAATCCTACCTTAAGAAACAGGAAACATCTCGAATAAACCACCTAACCTTGCACCTAAAGCAATTAGAGAAAGAAGAACAAAAATACCCCAAATTTAGCAGAAGGAAAGAAATCATAAAAATAGGATCAGAAATAAATGAAAAAGAAATGAAGGAAACGATAGCAAAGATCAATAAAACTAAAAGCTGGTTCTTTGAGAAGATAAACAAAATAGATAAACCACTAGCCAGACTCATCAAGAAAAAAAGGGAGAAGACTCAAATCAATAGAATTAGAAATGAAAAAGGAGAAGTAACAACTGACACTGCAGAAATAAAAAAAATCATGAGAGATTACTACAAGCAACTCTATGCCAATAAAATGGACAATCTGGAAGAAATGGACAAATTCTTAGAAATGCACAACCTGCCAAGACTGAATCAGGAAGAAATAGAAAATATGAACAGACCAATCACAAGTAATGAAATTGAAACTGTGATTAAAAATCTTCCAACAAACAAAAGCCCAGGACCAGATGGCTTCACAGGCGAATTCTATCAAACATTTAGAGAAGAGCTAACACCTATCCTTCTCAAACTCTTCCAAAATATAGCAGAGGGAGGAACACTCCCAAACTCATTCTACGAGGCCACCATCACCCTGATACCAAAACCAGACAAGGATGTCACAAAGAAAGAAAACTACAGGCCAATATCACTGATGAACATAGATGCAAAAATCCTCAACAAAATACTAGCAAACAGAATCCAACAGCACATTAAAAGGATCATACACCATGATCAAGTGGGGTTTATTCCAGGAATGCAAGGATTCTTCAATATACGCAAATCAATCAACGTGATACACCATATTAACAAATTAAAGGAGAAAACCCATATGATCATCTCAATAGGTGCAGAGAAATCTTTCAACAAAATTCAACAGCGTTTATGTTAAAAAAAACCCCAGAAAGTAGGCATAGAGGGAACTTTCCTCAACATAATAAAGGCCATATATGACAAACCCACAGCCAACATCGTCCTCAATGGTGAAAAACTGAAAGCATTTCCACTAAGATCTGGAACAAGACAAGGTTTCCCACTCTCACCACTCTTATTCAACATAGTTTTGGAAGTTTTAGCCACAGCAATCAGAGAAGAAAAGGAAATAAAAGGAATCCAAATCGGAAAAGAAGAAGTAAAGCTGTCACTGTTTGCAGATGACATGATACTATACATAGAGAATCCTAAAGATGCTACCAGAAAACTAGTAGAGCTAATCAATGAATTTGGTAAAGTTGCAGGGTACAAAATTAATGCACAGAAATCTCTGTCATTCCTATACACTAATGATGAAAAATTTGAAAGTGAAATCAAGAAAACTCTCCCATTTACCATTGCAACAAAAAGAAAATATCTAGGGTTAAACCTACCTAAGGAGACAAAAGACCTGTATGCAGAAAATTATAAGACACTGATGAAAGAAATTAAAGATGATACAAATAGATGGAGAGATATACCATGTTCTTGGATTGGAAGAATCAACATTGTGAAAATGACTCTACTACCCAAAGCAATCTACAGATTCAATGCAATGCTTATCAAACTACCACTGGCATTTTTCACAGAACGAGAACAAAACATTTCACAATTTGTATGGAAACACAAAAGACCCCGAATAGCCAAAGCAATCTTGATAACGAAAAATGGAGTTGGAGGAATCAGGCTCCCTGACTTCAGACTATACTACAAAGCTACAGTAATCAAGACAGTATGGTACTGGCACAAAAACAAATATAGATCAATGGAATAGGAAAGCAAGCCCAGAGTTAAACCCACACACGTATAGTCACCTTATCTTAGATGAAGGAGGCGAGAATATACAATGGAGGAAAGACAGCCTCTTCAATAAGTGGTTCTGGGAAAACTGGATACTACATGTAAAAGAATGAAATTAGAACACTTCCTAACACCATACACAAAAATAAAATCAAAATGGATTAAAGACCTAAATGTAAGGCTGGAAACTATCAAACTCTTAGGGGAAAACATAGGCAGAACACTCTATGACATAAATCACAGCAAGATCCTTTTTGACCCACCTCCTAGAGAAATGGAAGTGAAAAGAAAAATAAACAAATGGGACCTAATGAAATTTCAAACTTTTGCACAGCAAAGGAAACCATAAACAAAATGAAAAGACAACCCTCAGAATGGGAGAAAATATTTGCAAATGAAGCAACTGACAAAGGATAAATCTCCAAAATTTATAAGCAGCTCATGCAGCTCAATAACAAAAAAACAAACAACCCAATCGAAAAATGGGCAGAAGACCTAAATAGACATTTCTCCAAAGAAGGTATACAGACTGCCAACAAACACATGAAAGAATGTTCAACATCATTATTCATTAGAGAAATGCAGATCAAAACTACAATGCAGTATCATCTCACACCAGTCAGAATGGCCATCATCAAAAAATCTACAAACAATAAATTGTGGAGAGGGTGTGGAGAAAAGGGAACCCTCTTGCACTGTTGGTGGGAATGTAAATTGATGCAGCCACTATGGAGAACAGTATGGAGGTTCCTTAAAAAACTAAAAATAGAACTACCATACGACCCAGCAATCCCATTACTGGGCATATACGCTGAGAAAACTATAATTCAAAAAGAGTCATGTACCACAATGTTCACTGCAGCTCTATTTACAGTAGCCAGGACATGGAAGCAACCTAAGTGTCCATCAACAGGTGAATGGATAAAGGAGATGTGGCACATATATACAATGGCGTATTACTCAGCCATAAAAAGAAACGAAATTGAGTTATTTGTAGTGAGGTGGATGGACCTAGAGTCTGTCATAACAGAGTGAAGTAAGTCAGAAAGAGAAAAACAAATGCCATATGCTAACACATATATATGGGTTCTAAAAATAAAAAAAGTCATTAAGAACCTAGAGGCAAGACGGGAATAAAGACGCAGAACTTCTAGAGAATTGACTTGAGGACATGGGTAGGGGGAAGCGTGAGCTGGGACAAAGTGAGTGAGTGGTAGTGTATATATAGATATATATACACTACGAAGTGTAAAATAGATAGCTAGTGGGAAGCAGTAGCATAGCACAGGGTGATTAACTCGAGGCTTTGTGACCAGGTAGAAATTTGGGATAGGTAGGTTGGGAGGGAGGTGAAAGTGGAAGGAGATATGGCGATATATGTATATGTATAACTTGATTCACTTTGTTATAAACCAGAAACTAAAACACCGTTGTAAAGCAATTATACTCCAATAAAAATGTTTTAAAAAACCCCAAATATTTAACAAAATGGCAAAAAGTACATACCTAGCAATAATTACTTTAAATGTAAATATACTATATACTCCAATCAAAAGACATAGAGTGACTGAAAGAATACAAAAACTACTAGAGTTTATCAATAAATTCTGTAATGTTCCAGGGTGCAAAATTAATACACAGATGTCTGTTGCATTTCAATACAATAACACCATAGTATCAGAAAGAGTAATTAAGAAAACAGTCCTATTTACAAATGCATTACAAAAAAACAAAATACCTAGAAATAAATATAAGAAGGTAAAGGACTTGTACTCAGAAGACTATAAGATGCTGATGAAAGAAATAGAAGACAACACATGCAGATGGAAAGATAGACCAGGTTCATGAATGGAAGAATTAATATTGTTAAAATGATCATACTACCCAAGGCAACCTTCAGAGTCAATGCAATCCTTAAAAATACCAATGACATTTTTCACAGAACTAGAATAACTAATGCTAAAATTTGTATGGAAACAGAAAAGACCCCTAACAGCCAAACAATCTTATGAAAGAAGAAATCATGCTCCCCTGATTTCAAACTAAACTACCAAGCTACAGTCATCAAAACAGTATAGTACAGGCACAAAACCAGACACATAGATCAATGGAAATGAAACCACTCTTATATGGGCAATTAAGCTACAACAAAGGAGGCATATACAATGGGGCAAAAGACAGCTTCTTCAGCAAATGGTGTTGGGAAAACTGGGCTGCTACATGCAAAAGAATCAAGCTGGACTACTTTCTCATACCGTGCAGAAAAATAAATTCAAAATGTATTAAAGACAAATGTAAGACCTGAAACTACAAAACTACTGGAAGAAAACATAGGCAGTACACTCTTTGACATCAGTTTTAATAATATTTTTAGATGTCTCCTCAGGCAAAGGAAACAAAAACAAAAATAAATGGGACTACATCAGACTAAACAGGTTTTGTTCAGTAAAGGAAATCATCAACAAAACAAAAAGGCCTACTGAATGGGAGAAGATATTTGCAAAGGATATGTCTGATAAGGGGTTAATATCCAAAGCATACAAAGAATACATACAAATTCCACTCCTGGGTATTTACCCGGAGAGAAGAAAAGCACTAATTAGAAAAGATATATGCACCCCTGTAATTATTGCAGCATTGTTTACAATAGCCAAGATATAACCCAAGTGCCCATCAATAGATGAATGGATAAAAAAAGATGTAATATACATACAATGGAATATTACTCAGTCATAAATAATAATGAAATCTTGCAATTTGCAACAAGGTTGGAACTAGAGTGTATCATGCTAAGTTAAATATGTCAGACAGAGAAAGACAAATACTGTATGATTTCACTTATATGTGGAATCTAAAAAACAAGTGAACAAGCATAAAAAACAGAAACAGAGCTGTAGATACAGAGAAAAAACAAGGGCTTGCTGGAAAGGAGGGAGTTGCGGGGAGGAATTAAAAGGTGAGGGAGTTTAAGAGATACAAACTTTCAGTTGCAAAATGAGTCATGGATATGAAATGTGCAGTGTGGGGAGTATAAAAATAACTATGTAATATCTTTGTGTGGTGATATATTGTAACTAGACTTACTGTGGTGATAAGTTTGAAATGTACAGAAACACCAAATCACTATGCTATGTAACAGGAACTAACAGTCTTGTAGGTCAATTAGACTTCAAAAACAAACCAATTAAAGATGATACAAACAGATGGAGAGATATACCAAGTTCTTGACTGGAAGAATCAACACTGTGAAAATATCTATACTACCCAAAGCAATCTACAGATTCAATGCAATCCCTATCAAACTACCACTGGCATTTTTCACAGAACTAGAACAAAAAATTTCACAATTTGTAAGGAAACACAAAAGACCCTGACTAGCCAAAGCAACCTTGAGAAAGAAAAACAGAGATGGAAGAATCAGGCTCCCAGACCTCAGAATACAGTACAAAGCTACAGTAATCAAGACAGTATGGTACTGGCATGAAAACAGAAATATAGATCAATGGAACAGGATAGAAAGCCCAGAGATAAACCCACACACATATGGTCACCTTGTTTTTGATAAAGGGGGCAAGAATATACAATGGAGAAAAGTCAGTCTCTTCAATAAGTGGTGCTGGGAAAACTGGACAGCTACATGTAAAAGAATGAAATTAGAACACCATACACAAAGATAAACTCAAAATGGCTTAAAGACCTAAATGTAAGGCCAGACACTATAAAACTCTTAGAGGAAAACAGGCAGAACACTCTATGACATAAATCACAGGAAGATCCTTTTTGACCCAGCTCCTAGAAAAATGGAAATAAAAACAAAAACAAGTGGGACCTAATGAAACTTAAAAGCTTTTGCACAGCAAAGGAAACCATAAACAAGACAAAAAGACAACCCTCAGAATGGGAGAAAATATATGCAAATGAAGCAACTGACAAAGGATTAATCTCCAAAATTTACAAGCAGCTCATGAAGCTCAATATCAAAAAAGCAAACAACCCAATCCAAAAATGGGCAAAAGACCTAAATAGACATTTCTCCAAAGAAGACATACAGATCGCCAACAAACACATGAAAGGATGCTCAACATCACTAATCATTAGAGAAATGCAAATCAAAACTACAATGAGGTATCACCTCACACCAGTTAGAATGGGCATCATCAAAAAATCTACAAACAATAAATGGTGGAGAGGGTGTGGAGAAAAGGGACCCTCTTGCACTGTTGGTGGGAATGTAAATTGGTACAGCCACTATGGAGAACAGTATGGAGGTTCCTTAAAAAACTAAATACAGAACTACCATACGACCCAGCAATCCCACTTCTGGACATATACCCTGAGAAATCCATAATTCAAAAAGTTATGCACCGCAGTGTTCACTGCAGCACTATTTACAGTAGCCAGGACTGGAAGCAACCTAAGTGTCCATTGACAGATGAATGGATAAAGAAGATGTGGCACATATAAGCAATGGATTGTTACTCAGCCATAAAAAGAAATGAAACTGAGTTATTTGTCGTGACGTGGATGGACCTAGAATCTGTCATACACAGTGAAGTAAGTCAGAAAGAGAAAAACAAATACTGTATGCTAGCACATATATGTGGAATCTAAAAAAAAAAAAGAACGTTCTGAAGAACCAGGACAGGAATAAAGACACAGACGTAGAGAGTGGACTTGAGGACATGGGGAGGGAGAAGGGTAAACTGGGATAAAGTGAGAGAGTGACATGGACATATATACACTACCAAATGTAAAATGGATAGCTAATGGGAAGCAGGCACATAGCACAGGGAGATTATCTCAGTGCTTTGTGACCACCAAGAGGGGTGGGATAGGGAGGTTGGGAAGGAGACACAAAAGTGAGGAGATATGGGGTTATATGTATATGTATAGCTGATTGACTTTGTTATAAAGCAGAAACTAACACACCATTGTAAAGCAATTATACACCAGTAAAGATGTTAAAACCAACCAACCAACCAACTAACTAACTCATAGAAAAAGAGATCAGATTTGTGGTTAACAAAGGCAGAGGGTTAAGGGATCAGGAATTAAATGAAGGCAGTCGAAATGCACAAACTACCTGTTATAAAGTAAATAAGTACTAGGGAAGTGATGTACAACATGACAAATATAATTAATACTGCTGTATGTCATATATGAAAGTTGTTAAGAGGGTAAACTCTAAGTTTCATTACAAGGAAAAATTTTTTTCTCTTTAATTTTGTATTGATATGAAATGATGGATGTTCACTAAACTTATTGTGATAATCATTTCATGATGTATATAAGTCTAATAATTATGCTGTACATCTTAAACTTATACAGTGCTGTGTCAATTATATCTCAATAAATTCTGGAAAAAACTTAAAAAAATAATGTTAACAATACTATCAAAAAGAAATACTGTAGAAGAAAAGATCAATATATAAGATTCTATGGCATTTTATATACTACCTACAAACAAGTTGAAATTGATATTAAACAACAATACCATTAACAATAGTATCAAGAAAAAGAAATTCTTAAGGATAAATATGATAAAGATGTAAAATCCCTTTGCACTGATTACTGTAAAACATTGCTGACAGTAATTAAAACCTACATTTTTAAATGAAGAGATATCCCATATTTGTGGGTTACAAAACTCAGGATCTTTAGAATGTTAATCCTCCCTAAATTGATGTATGTATTTGATGTAATCACAATCAAAATCCCAGCAAGCTTTCTTTTTTAGATATTGGAAAAATGACTTTTAAATTCATATAGTTATGCAAAGGATCTAGAAAAACCACAAACAATTCTAAAGAACAAAGGTGGAGGACTAATGCTATTTGATTTCAAGACTTATTATAAAGCTACAATAATCAAGAAAGTAGTACTGTTGTAAATATAGACCAATAAGTCAGTGGAGCAGAATGGAGAGTCCAAAAGTAAGCACACACATATATAGATAATTAATTTTTGATAGGGTGCATATGCAATTTAGCAGAGAAGATACAGTCATTTTAACAAATGATGCTGGAACAATTAGATATCTATATTTAAACAAACTTTGATCCATATCTTATACCATGTAAATAATTCAAAATGGATTGTAGATGTAATTGTGAAATATAAAATTCCAGGCATATGAGGAAAATTTATGTGAACTTGGGTTCAGCAAAGATTTCTCAGTTATGACACCAAATATGTGATACATAAAGAAATATATTGATAAATTGGTCTTCATTAAAATAAAAAGCATCTGCTCTTTGAAAGATCCAATTAAGGTAATGCAGAAACAAGCCATAGACTGTGAGAAGATATTTGAAAATCATATATCTAACGAACTTGGTTTCTAGAACATATAAAGAACTTTGAATGCTTAGTAATATCCACAAAAATGGGCAAAGGATTTAAGCAGATATTTAACCAAATAATAGATACAGATGGAAAATAAGCACATGGAAAGATGTCCAGCATCAGTCCTTAGGGAAATACGTATTAAAAACCACAATATGAAGTTACTGTATCCTTGTTAGAATGTCTAAAATTAAAAAGACTGACTATTCCCAGTGTTGACAAGGAATATAGGAAGCAATTGAAATCTTACACACTGCTTGTGAGAATGCAAAATAGCACAATCACTTTGGAAAACTGTTTGACAGTTTCTTAAAAAGTTAAATGAACACCTACCATATGATCCAAACATTCTACTCCTTAATATTTATCCAAGAGACATGGAAGCATATGACCATGTAAAGACCAGCTGCATGAAAGAAGCCAGACAAAGAAAGTGCACCTAGTGCACTATGAAATTCCAACTAATGAACAGTTTCAGAAAGTAGATCAGCAGATGCCAGGTGGTGGAGGAATTACAAAGGAGCATGAGGGAACTATTGGGGGTGATGATTATGTTTGTTAACATGATTGCAGTGATGATTTCACAAGTGTATGCAGATTGTATGCTTTAAAAATGTACAGTTTATTGTATATCTGTTGTACCTAAATCTGTTAAAATTATTTAAATAATCATATTTCATTGATCTCATTGATATCTTTGTGTATACATTAATAAGGATAATACAGTTGTATTATAATTACATTCAATCTCTTCTTTTACAGAACAGGGCAGTTGGGAAACCTGACAGCTCCCTGCAATTCTCATTGTAAATGCTCATCTTCATTTTATTCTGCTACATGTGGAAGAAATGATATTCGATATTTTTCTCCTTGCTTTGCAGGTTGTACATATTCTAAAACATTAAAGAATCACAAGGTAATTATCTTTTTCTCAGCTTCGTCCTCTCCATTAAGAAGTGCAACTTATAGATGATGTTTATATTTTACTCCTGCTCTCTATAAAATCCTTTCCCCCTCTTATTTTCCCTTTCTTTAATTTTTCTTAAATTATGGCTTCATGTGATCACAATACATAGGACTTGTGAGAATTGGGAGTGAGTAGGGACCCAGGTTTTAAAAATTCTGCGTTTCTCTCTCCCCTCTCTTTGTCTAGTCTGTATGAGGGGAAGAGAGCAACAAAGAGGATATTTCCTGACCCATGAGCATTATATCATCTTCCTTAGCAGGCAATAAAGTACTTTATTAGTACTTTATTTATTAGTATGTACATAACAATATTCTTTTTCCTGTTACACAGATCATTTTATCACAGTATATTAGCATGCCTGACCAACTTTAGTTCCTCGTTGTCATATTTTCACTGGCCTACTATTTAACAATATATCTTCAGTTTTTAATTGAATATTAATTTAAAAAGATTATATACCCTTTAAAAATTCTTTCTTCTTAAATGTTTAAAATGATTCTTTAAAATTTTCAAATTTAAAATGGTTATTTATATGTATTATGTATTTTAAAAACTATTACATGTTTTCAATGATTTATATATTTTAAAATATATTTAAAATGATATTTTAAATCTATAAAATATATTACTGTGGGAAGCTTTAAATGTAATAGAAAACCAAAATGAATTCCCATATGTTAGTTACCCATCCTCAACAATTTATTAACTTACGGAAAATCTTAATTTACACTCCTGTTTACTTCCTCTCCTCCATTTTATTTTGACAAGTAAATGATTTTTTAAATCTCATGGTGTCACCACAGAATAAAGCAGAACTACTTGACCTTGGTGTTTTGATCCATGGGATATTCAAGAGCTAAAAGTGCCAGCCACTATATAGCTTCCACCCATCTTTCTTTTACTGGGGAATCCCTTTTAGGGATTTGTTTCTATTTCATAAAAATCTTTATAATTTCCTTTCATTTCTCTAAGGAATAATTAATAATGAATAATGAAATAATTCACAAAATAGTGACTCAAACTGTGTGATAACATTTGATGCTGAATAAAAATTGAAAGAATAAAATATTTTTGACAAAAATTAGATCTGTTACGAATTACACAGGACAATTAACCTTGAAAGAAATAATGGCTCTGAAGGAAAACTGACAATAGCAGAAGTTATGATTAGTACAATTTGATACAGATGAAACCAATTAATGGATAAAATATACATTAATTTCAAATGGGAAAGAACTGATGCCAGTAAAAATAATTTTAACAAAATGAAAATTAGAGAAATACCATATACAAAAAATTATTGTCTAAATTGTGTTAATGGAATTCCCTCTGGAAAATTTTTTTCAGTGAAACTATGTCAACTTTGAAATAATTCTGATTAAATGTTCGTATTCAAAATATAAGGGTCAAATGTATTAGAATTGAGTGCTTTTCAATTACACTTATGCAAAAGTTTACAAGAGGAGTGGTAGGAAATACTACACCTTTGAAGATTTCTAAGTTTCTATAGAAAATCACAGCTTTACCAAAACTGAAAATAGATATCTGCTCTTCATGTTGATAATATTCCAAGTGTTTTGCCTCATTGAGACCCACATATTCTTATCCATGCTATCAAGATCTTCAAATTTCCTTATATAGATACGAAAGAAATCTTGGGATTTTCTTCATGATCTTCTCACTGGGACTAGCTCTTTTCAGCAGCTGATATGGCTTTCAGTATAAAATAGCAGTATCAGGGATCTTCTTCCAGAGACTGCTGTAGTCCAACAGGAGCCTCATTCTACATATCTATAGAGAAGGGAAGTCAGTCTCATCCAAAGCATTAAGGATTACAAGAAGCCAGTCTTCAGGATCTCTTCCAGTTGAAATATCCCTAGAATATTTTAACTTCATTTACTGATTTCCCCCCTTTGTGCTATTTTTGTCATATATTTTATTTCTCCACATATTTTAAAGGACACATACTGTTATTGTTTTTTTGTACAGTCAGTATGCACTTATATTTACCCACTTCCTTGCATTTCCATGTTTTCATATGAGATTTTTTTTTTCCTTAAGAACCATATTTCACTCCCATTTCTGAAAAGAAAAACTGTCTTCACTTGGTATGGAATTCTGTATTGGCAGTGATGCCCACCTGCCACCCCACCCCCTGACCGTGGCCCGGCGTTTGAAAGATGTCATTATATTGTCTTTATGTCTCTGGCTGCTTAGCTGCTTTTAAGATTTTCTCTTTGTTTTTGACTTTTAGCAATTTTACTTTGATATGCCTCGATGTGGTTTTCATTATATTTATTTTGCTAGGGTTTCACAGAATATCTTTAATCTGTGGATTTATGTCTGTCAGTTGGAAAATTCTCAGCTATTATTTCTCCCTCACTTTCTCTTCTTTTATTGGTTGTGGAGGAGGCACCATATATTAATTTAATATTGCTGCATAACAAATTACTACAGCCTTAGTGTCTTTAAATAATACCCATTTATTAGCTCACAGGTCATAAGTCCAGATATGGCATTGCTGGTTCCTCTGCTCAGAGTCTCACAAACTGAAATCAGGGTGTTGGCTGAAATACATTCCTTTCTGGAGGCTCTGGGAAAAAATCTACTTCCAAGGTCATTCAGATTTTGGGCCAAATTCAGTTCCATTGGGCTGTAAAAAATGAAGCCCCTATTTCCTTGGTAGCTGTCTGCTGAGGGCCAATTTTAGCTCTTAGAGGCCACCCCCATTCTTTGCCACATGACTCCTTCCATCTTCAAAGCCAGCAACAGAATCTCCCTTGTGACACATGTTTTGAATCTCTGACTTCTAATTACGTGAAGTTTACCTCTGTTTCTTAAAGTCAGCTATGCCATGTAACATAACTTAGTAAAGGGATTAAAATCCACCAATTAACATCAATCTAGGGATTATGCAGGTTTATAAAATAGCAGGATGGGAATCTTAGGTGCCATCTTAGTATTCTGCCTAACAGCAGACTACAAATAGACCTTTCTACTGTATCCCATACTTTTTTGCTCTTTTCTCTATTTTCCATCTCCTTTTATCTGTTCTGTTCTAACATTTATGTTTCTGTAGAATCCAAGTCCCTGGTAAAATTCCACATCATTTAAGATATTTTATCCATTTACCCTCTATTTTCTGGAAAATATTAATCATAACTATTTAAAGTTCTTGCTATTTAGTCTATCTGTAGTAGTCTACTTATATTTGTTCTTGTCCTAATTTTAAGCCAATTATTCTTGTCATTTTGCATACCTTGTAATATATGAAATCCTGAACATTATATATGAAAAATGTATCTTAATATACAGTTGTCTATTTCTCTCTTTATTTTGACTTCATGTATTTTAGACCCTCTAATTGTGTGCATACACATTAATAATAGTCACAGCTTCTTGATCCTTTTATCTTTACAAAATGTCCCTTTCTATCTCGGGTAATACTCTTTGTCTTGAAGTTTGTTTTATATATTAAACAGTCACTGTAAGCTTTCTTGCTGTTTTCATGGTTTATCTTACTTCTATCATTTTATTTTCCAACTGTTCATGTCTTTATGTTTAAAATGTCTCCTGTAGCCAAGGTATAATATGCTTTTGCTTTTTCCTCAGTTCTGTTAATGTCTGTCTTTCAATTGGAGTTTTTAGACAACCGACATTTATTATAATTATTGATATGGTAGACTTAGATCTATCTTCTTCTTTTATTATTTGAATTGAATATATTTTACTATTTCATTTTAATATAATTTTTCCTATTTTGGTTGTATCTCTTTGGATATAACTCTACAGCTCTTCAGCCCTTCCAGAGCCTAATATCTTGTGATTCTACCATCTGTTCACTAAACTTTCTTCACATTTTCACTTTTCCCCTTAGTCATCTTAGGTTCTATGGTCTGCAATTATTTGTTGTACTGGATATCTTTTTTCTGACCTCCAGATCCACTTTTCACCTTCTCTACCCTCCTCACTGTTCCAAGAGACCAAACTATAGGATGAGAGTTCTATTATCATATATAATCTATTGTCATATAGACTATGATAATAAGGAGTCTTGATAGAAAGTCAGAAAGATGGGGGGAAAAAGTGAAGTCGTTGTGTTTATTTTCTTGGTTCCCTCTCTGAGCCATGGACTGACTGCCTCCCTTGCCTGCAAGTCTTAATTTCTTTCAGGGAGGCCTTCTCCATATGACCTTCTCCTTCTGGTAACCATTCTTACCCTAGGACCCTTCAAATCTACTTTCAAAATACATGCTAGATCTGACTATCTTCATCATTTTCTCTGATACCCGGGCCCCAGTCACCAATGACTTGCATCTTACTTTAAGAGCTTTTTAACTGTTTTCTCTGCTTTTACCCTTGCTTTCACAGTTCAGTAGCCTCAATATAGCAGCTAGAGTGATCTTTTAAAAAATGTCATTTATACATCTATCCCTCTAATGGTTTCACATTACTAAGAATAAAAACTGAAGTTCTTAAATTGCTCTTGTAATTACCTACCAGTTTCTATATAAATCCTTCCCTCACTCCAATTTCATTTTCTCTTAGTTTCCCTCATGTTCACTCTGATTCAAACAAAATTTTCTCCTTGCTTTTCTTTGAATTTGTCAAGCAAGCTCCAGTCCCAAGGCTTTTCAATTTCTGTTTTGTTTTTCCCACCTGGAATATACTTCTTTCAGGTAACCACATGGCTCACTCCCTTACCTTCTACAAATCTCTGCTCAAATATCACTGTATCATTGTAGCATTACCTGTTCATGCTAAACTCACCCCTATAATCCCTGTTTTTTTTCCTTACTTTATTTTTTCCTCCATAGTATTCATCACCATGTGCTCCATTAAAGGTTCTTTTTTTTAAAAAATTGCCTATCTCATGCTAGTAAAAAATTTCCTACATGAGGGCAGGGATTTCTATTGTATTGTTTACTATGTTTTCACAATACCTAGAATGATGTTTGGCACATAGGCATTATTTAAAAAATATGGTAGAATGAATGATTTGCTATTTAGATATTTCTATTTTCCTTTAATATATCCAGTAACCACTTAGCAGCTTCCCTAAACAACGGACATGGTTTTTGTACCATCATTTTCTGAATCACCCAGGTTCAAGCCATCTTTATTTCCTCTTATTCTTTCACTGGTAACTTAGTTTAATATTTCTACTGAATTTTTAAAATTATTATTATTATTTAATTTAGAATCTTTTCAATAGATTAACAAATTGCTAACTGGTCTCTGTATCTCCAACTCTGTTTAGTTCTTCTTAGAAAATATCACCTATTCATCTTCCTTGAGTTATCAATAATAATATAACAGCCCCAAGTTTTCATTCGTTCCCATTAGGGACTACATTATGACTTATGTTGGCTTTAGGCACTTTTGCCTTTTTAAACCCCTTCCTTCACTTAAAAAAAGAAAGAAAGAGAGAGAGAGAGAGAGAGAGAGAGAGAGAGAGATTTAATGTACAACTGCTTTGGCATAAAGACAAATATGATCCAGTCTGGATGCATTATAATATATTCATTATTATGATATTTATTTTTCCTCTGATTTTAAAAGACACTAAAATTAAAACCTTTTTTTTTTGGTTCTGAAAGTATTATGGGTCCTAGGTACACTGTGCCTACTCTGCCTAATAGATAACAGCCCTGTCATCATCACATACAAAATAAAGTCTTGCCTTTGCAGCATAGTTCTAAAACTGTCTACGATTGGGTAATTCTCCATATTTCAAATCCCAGCTAAAATTCCACTTTATTCATTACTTTGTCCTTAATCTATATCTCTCTCCAACAATTATTTGTACAATTAACTGTAAATATTTTTAGTGAAATTTCTTAAATTAATAGAATTTTTCCTAAGTAACTATAATTATATATACACGTACACAATTCTTTGTTAGGTAAAATACCTTGATCTTATTTATCATTAGTGGTTCATTTGTAAGTTATGAATGGCAGATTTAATATAAGGATATTTACTAATAAAACTGCCTAGTCTCCCTGTAGTTATTGATTTAATTTTTATTTTACAATTATAAGAGTTTTTGTCTTATGACTATATTTCTAAAAGATTGTTTCCTGTCTTCATTTTCATAGACATATTACAATTGTTCTTGCATTAAAGAAGGATTAACAACCTCAGATAATCAAGGTGACTTTATTGACGCTAGACATGGGACATGTGATTCAAAGTGCTATAAATTACCTTTGTTCATTGCTTTTATCTTTTCTACAATTGTATTTTGTGCTTTTGCTGATATACCAAACATCCTGACCATCCTTCGGTGTGTATATGTTATTCATAATCATTATTCATTTAATACATATGAAAGACAAGTTTAGGAAGGTTTTAGAATATTGTAGTAAATGATTTATGCTTTTGTTTCAAGGTAGCAACTGGTAGAGGGGAAAATTGTTATATTTTCAAAATTCATGTATATGCTTAATTCTCTATTTTAACTAATTTATTTGCATAAAGTATGTATATAGATAACACATTTAGTTTAACTTAAAACTAAATTTATTTACTTAATTTAACACACCTGGAAAATTCATAAATATAGGAAAAATCTTAATTATAACACATGTGATTACAATGTTGATTCATTGGTTATAGATATTTATTGACTATTTACTTCTATATTAGCCAGTTTGACTATGAGAAGACATCAGTGTCATCAACAAAGGAACATAATAACTTCTAGAATTTTGGAATTTTAATACATAAGTTTATTACTATTCTAAATTAAACCAACATTTGTTATTCATTTGTTCTTCCTGAATATATGAAATATATTTAATGTTTGTTTTTACCATAGTAGCAGAATAATTGGTCATTGTTTCCAGATTATTTTTTTCAAAAGACTAACATAAACCTTTAGGTCATGAGGAGCAATTTGTTGTACCCTAGGAAAACAGAGTAAAAAACATGAATAAATATATGCAAAAGAAATCTGAGTTGGGCACATATGGTCTCTGACTTCAATGAACTTGCAGTTTAGATGGGAGACAAAACTTTAACATATCAATACAGTGAAGCAGGTTTTTACTTATTCACCTAGATCTGGCACTGAAACTACAAAAACTAATAAAATATGGACCTTGCCTTCAAGCTGCTTAGAGTTTACTAGGGGGAGAAAAACACATAAAAAGGAGTGCAGGGAGGGCTTCCCTGGTGGCGCAGTGGTTGAGAGTCCACCTGCCGATGCAGGGGACACGGGTTCGTGCCCCGGTCCGGGAAAATCCCACATGCCGTGGAGTGGCTAGGCCCGTGAGCCATGGCCTCGGGAGAGGCCACAGCAGTAAGAGGCCCGCGTAATGCCCAAAAAAAAAAAAAAAAAAAAAAAAAAAAAAAAAAAAAGAGTGCAGGGAGTTCTTAGAAATGCCATGATTAAAGCTTGTACAGATTGACCTGGGAACAAAGTGGAGAAAATGGTCATTTTTATCTAGGATGATTTGGAAATGCTTATAGACAGTGTGGCACTTGAACTTGAGTTGTGAAGATAAGTGATTTCTCACAATGCAAGCAAACTGGGGGCAAGTTCTTAACAGGAAAAATTAGTAGGAAAAGTAGAGGCAAAAATGTGTGAAATATCTTGGCAAGGAGTTTGTTATGACAAGAGTAGCATGATTGTAAATTGGACAGGGAGATTTGAGCTTGGTAAGGGCCTGGTCAGGGGAGGCTTTCTTTGCCATGTTAACGTGAATGATGTTATCCTATATGCATCTAGAAGCCATTGAAAAGAGTAAACCTCAGAAGTAAAAGTTATCAAATATGTGTTTTAGATAGATTAGTTTGAAGATAGTGTGGATGATGAAGCTGATAGGAGAAAACAAGAAACAAAGGAAGGTACTTAGGAGACCAGTTTAGAATTTATCTCTATTTAGAGATAGAGAGAATAGAACATAATAGAGAAATATTTAGTTTGGATAAAAGGGCAAGGTTATTAATTTGATGTTCCTGGTATAAAATGTGGAAAAATCTAGAATTATGTCCAGTTGTCCAGTCTGGGGAACTAAATGAATTATAATGTATTAACTGAGATAAATTCAAAGAGAAGAGAAAGCTCAGGTTGAACATAATCAGTACAATGTTGAGCACGCCTTATTTAAAGTTCGTGTGAAACTTCTGAGCAAATATTCTCAGCAGTGAGATGAGAAAGATGATAGTAATACTCCAGAAGTCTAGTTCTGAATCTTCTCATGTCTCCTGGTAACTGTAGAGAGCAATAAGTAGAATAAAATATAACATGCATGCAGACACACATAAACACACATGCACACATATGCTGTTGTTTCAGTACAATTATGAGATCAACAAAAAATGACAGAGTTGTAATTGCATATAAATATTGCCAAAATTGAAGTAGAACAAGGAACCAGCTTGTAGATTCATAAAGATGTTACAAAGAATAACAAGGAATGTGGAGAGGGTCTCAGGATTGACAGATCTCAAATATCTCCAGCATATATTTCTGCTCAGGAAGAGAGGATGGTACCTTAAGATGGAAGTTCTGGGAGTAGGACCAAGGTAGATAAGTCAAAGCAGAGTATTTTTGGAAAGAATGGGAAAAAAGTTTTGCAAAATGCCTAGGGGGTCCAGACATAGCAGATCTAAAAAAGTGCCAGCAAAATACCATCTACATGTGAATACATAACTTTGGAAAACAATAAATATGAAGAGATCTCGAAAGCCCAGATCTGGCAGTACAAGTTCTTTTGAAGCAGGCCAGGTTTGCAGAAGCAGAGAAGGTATAACCACACATAGGGACTATATTTAACTCCTCTATATAAACAGAAAAGATAACTCTTCAGTTTTGAAGCTTGGAAAGCTGGTGCATGTTCCATTCCCATAACTTTCTGCCTCTAGTTTAAGAAAACCCATCTCATTCAAAATGATTAAGTAGAAAAGGAAAAGCTTCTGCCTACATACCAAATAATTATAGTGAGAGAAATGAAAATTATTAAGCATTATTTTACAAAGGACCGTGAAAACTCACTAGAACAATGTTACCATGAATCAGATAAAAATATAAATGTAACTATATGTAAGTTTAAGTTAAAAAAATTAAACAATCTTGGCCACAAAACAAGAGAAAAATCGCTAGATGAAGGAGGCTATGGAATGAAAACTGACAGAACTCAGGAAAAAAATAAATGGGAAAAAATTTATAGATGAAGACTAAATTATAAAGCACACAAGGAAGAAAAGACAACATAGAAAGCATGTATGTGGCATAGAAGGGGGAGAATGGAGAATATAAAATAAAAGTAAGAAAAAGTATTAGAGAAAATAGGCAAATATAGAAGATAGGAAAAGGAGATCCAAAACGCACATAATTGCAGTCCCCAAAGAAGAAAACCAAAAAAAAATAAATATTTAAATCTATAGTTAAAGTTTACTGAAATAATAAGTAATGATAAATAATGAATAATTAAATAAAATAATATTTGAATCTATATATTGTAATGGCACATCAAGTGTCTAGGGAAATTGATCCAGAGCAATCAGCACTGAGATGTACTGTGGTAAAATTCTTGGATTTAAAGACGCAGAAATAATCCTTTTGTCATCTAAAAGGAAAAACAAAAGTTTGGCATCAGGTTTCTCAACAGCAGCATTCACCTCCAGAAGACTGGAGAAACACTTAAAAGATCCTCAAGGAAGGAAAACATGAGCTCATTATTTCATCATCAACAAACTGCCCTACAGTTATAAACAGTTTGGATATGGAAGTACCCGGGATATGTTGATATCAGATACTCCTTAAGAACTGACAGCAAGGCAAATTGTAACCAACCAAGATATGATTGGGGAAATTTTGATAAAAGGTCTGGCGAGGGACTTCTCTGGTAGTACAGTGGTTAAGAATCTGCCTTGCAATGCAGGGGATGTGGGTTTGATCCCTGGTTGGGGAACTAAGATCCCACATGCCATGGAGCAACTAATCCCACGTGCCGCAACTACCGAGCCTGTGCACCACAACTAGAGAGAAGCCTGCACACCACAACGAAGAGCCCACACGCCACAACAAAAGATCCTGTGTGCCTCAACGAAGATCCCGTGTGCTGCAACTAAGACCCCGCGTGCTGCAACTAAGACCCAACGCAGCCAAATAAATAAATAAATAAATATTTTAAAAAAAGAAGATCTGGTGGCAAGCATCAAGTATGTTAAACTACTTAGATTTAACTACCTATATTTAGCTAATATATTTAACTAAGTGCAATTAATTTATGCTAGAACTAAGGCAAATACTAAGCTAAGCATAAGGGTGGCAAAATAGAATGAAATGTAATATGCTTTGATAAAGTAGAAATTGTACAACTAACAAAAATGGGAGAAGTAAACAGGGTAGAGATCAAAAGAAGGATAAACTTGATGGCTGCCTAATAGATAATAAATGGAGAGTCAAGGGATATTATTTTTATAGACATTTTATTGAAGCATAATATATTTTCAGAAGAGTGCACAAATTGCAAATGTAAATTGATGGATTTTAACAAAGCGAAGACACCTATGTAAACAGAGTCCAGCCCAAGAAACGGATAATACAAGTATTACAAAAGCCCCTCCTCCACCTCCCTTCTTGTCTAAACCCTTAATGCCTAAAGATTACCACTCTCCTGACTTCTGCAGTGAATAGGCTAATTTGTTCTGTGTTTGAACTTTATGCATACACAGGAGAATACAGCACATAGTCATTTGTGTCTGCATTTCGTTACTCAACAACGTGCTGTTAAGAGTCATTCATATAGTTGTATATAACAGAAATTCATTTTTATTGCTCTATAGCAGTACTATCCAATCAGATTTTGTAAAATGATGGAAATGTTCTGTATCTGATATCCAATATCGCCTCTAGCCACATATGCCTATTGTGCATTTGAAATGTGGTCAGTGTGAATGAGGCACTGAACTCTTAATTTTATTTAGTTTTAATTGACATAAATTTAAGTAAGAACACATGGGTAATAGTTAACCATATTGTACAACATAGTTTTATAGTAGTCCATTGTGTGAATATACTAAAATTTATTCATTCTGTAGTTAATGTTGTTTCCACTTTAGGGCTAATATGCTGTTTCTATGAACATTCTTTTACTTGTTTTTTGGAAAACATATGAATACATTTCTATTGAGTACACATATAAACAGCAGAATTGCTGAGTCATATGTATGTTAAGCTTTTTAATAAATTTTTAAAGTATTTGCACTAGTTCATTCTTCTAGCAATCTATTGTTAATTGTTCTTAAACTCAAGCAATTTTGATAGGTGTATAAGTGTTGATATTTCACTGTAATTTTAATTTCCCTATTCAGAGGATTAATATTATTGAGCATGTTTTCCTTTATTCATTAGCCATAGGAATGTGCAATTTTGTCAAATGTCTTTTCTGTTCTTTTGTCTATTTTTACATATTGATTTGCAGAATTTCTTTATATACTCCAAATGTGGGAGTCATTTGACATATATATTCATGACAAATATCTTCAACTCTATGACTTGCCTTTTCACTCTGATAATGGCATCTTTTGAGTGAAATAAATTTTTAATTTTAATGTCCTGTTTAAGAAATCTTTGCCTGATCAAAAGTCATGTGGATATTTCTTATGTTATTTTAATAAGAGATTATAAAATCAATAATTCAACTGGGAATGATATTTTTTGTATAAAGTTGGGACCCAGGTTCATCATTTTTGGATGGATACTAATTGACTCACCACCGTTTATTTAAAGGCTGTCTTTTCCCCACAGACATGCACCAGCAGACTCTATATATGTGGTTCTATTTCTGCACTCTGTTCTGTTCCATTGGTCTATTTGAGCATCCCGGTACCAACATTACAGTCTTAATTGCTGTGTATTTTTTGTGAATATTTACATCAGTCTTTGTTGTAAGTCCATCTTTGAGATTATCTTGGCAATTCTCGGCCCTTTGTATTTCTAGGTGATTAAAATCACCTAGTTAATGTCCATAAAAAAACATGCTGAGATTTGGATTGGAATGTCTTTGAATCAATTTGGGAGCATTGCTATACTTACCACACTGAGTCTCTTGATCAATCAATGAAGTATGATTCCTTCAGTTATTTAAATCTTCATTTATTTCTCCAATAATGTTTCATAATTTTCTTTTTCAGAGTTGAGGTCTTAAACCTCCTTCATTAGATTCATTCCTAGGTAACTGATGTTTTTGATATTTAGTATAGCATAGTATAAAATAGTTGTTTATTACCGGTATGAAGGAAATGCAATTCATTCTTATTGCTTTGACCTTGTATTCTGTGACTGTGTTCATATTAATTTCTAATAGTTGGTAGATTAAAGGCTTTATTTGGCGTCTGAGAATTCCAATTCAGGAGACACTGATCTGAGCAAGAGTTGAAAATGTGTTCCAAGGAGGAGATAAAAGACAGAGGTTTATAAAGGCAAAAAACCCAACAAGGTTGCAAAAGTTGTTTCAAAAGAATTATAATTGGTACTGGCAAGCCAAAGCTATTCTTATCTTTACGTGATTCGTAGCAAAAGGCTACCACTAGAGGGAGGGAAAAGTTCGTTACTGTGACGGGTTGCAGGTTTTCTTGTAGAGTCCTTGGAATATTTGTGGTTTGGCCCAATTCAAAAGTTCGTGTTTCCAGCTGGTGAGGATGTGCATAAGCCCTGCTTCCTTAATGGCCTTCCAGCTCCATTTTAAAGAGCTCTCTTAGCAATACTGACTACATGCTGAAGTTCCTTTTTCCACAGTAAATAATCACAATCTGCAAATAATGATTTTTACTTCTTCTTCTCCAACGCTTTTCTCTTGCACTGATTAAGATATCCTGTACAATGTTGAATAGAAGTAGTGATGGTATACTTGTTTTTTATGCCCATCAAGATGAAGGTTTTTGGTATTTTATCGTTAGATATAAAATTTACTGTAAATTTACCCTTAAGTGTGATATTGGTACCATCTATCAGAATAAGCCAGTTTGTTTCTATTTCTAGTTCACTAAAACATTTTTTAATTAATAAATTTTAAAATTTATCAAATGCATTTGATGCATCTATTGAGATGATTGCAATATGATACCTCTACTTTATTCTAGGAATAAATTGGATTTAGTCAGTTGCTTGATTCAATTTGCTGATACTTTGTTTAGAATTTTTGCATCTATGCTCATGAATAAGGTTGCCTTATAATTTTCCCTTATTAATGTGCTTGTTAGGTTTTGGCATCAGTGTTACTCTGGTTTCATAAAATAAGTTGAGAAATATTTCCTCTTCCCTTAATATCTGGACTAATTTATGGAGGTATGGTATTATTATTATTATTATTTTTTTTTCTCTTTCTTTCTCCCTTGCGGTACGTGGGCCTCTCACTGCCATGGCCTCTCCCATTGCGGAGCACAGGCTCTGGACACGCAGGCTCAGCGGTCATGGCTCATGGGCCCAGCCGCTCCGTGGCATGTGGAGTCTTCCCGGACCAGGGCACAAACCCGTGTCCCCTGCATCGGCAGGCGGACTCTCAAACACTGCGCCACCAGGGAAGCCCTGGTATTATTTTTTAATTAAATCTTTGGAAGAACTCACTTGTCATGTACCTGGCCTAGAATTTCTTTGTGAGAATGTTTTAAATTAAAAATTGAATGTCTGTGTGTGTGTGTGTGTGTGTGTGTGTGTGTGTGTGTGTGTGTGTGTGTGTGACTAACAAATCTTTCTGCTTTTATCTTTATAATTTCTGTCATTTTACTTCTATGTTTTTGGTATTTTTATTTTATTCACCTATATCTTCTGTCTATTGGTATATATGCCTTTTCTATCCAAGTATAAATTTAGCTGCATCCCAGAAGTCTTGATATATATTTTTACTCATACTTTCAATTCAAATATGCCTTTCAATGTATTTTTCATTTAAACCATGTGTTATTTAGAAGTGTACAGTTGGTGCAAGGTTGGTTCCTTCTGATGGCTATGAAGGCAGGGTCTGTTCCAGATATCCATGGCTTGTAGATGGCTATCTTTTCCTGAGTCTTCACATTATCTTCACTCTGTGAATGTCTATGTCCATATTTTCTCTTCTTATAATGACACCAGTTATATTGGATTAGGGCCTACCCAACTGACCTCATTTTAACTTAATTACCTCTGTAAAACCCTGTATCCAATATGATGGCATTCCAAAGTACTGGGAGTTAGGATTTTTGGCATATAAATTTTGGAGGGAACAGAAATCAGTCCATAACAGTAACAAAGCATCCCAAGTTTAATCACTTAACAACAACAATTTATCCTTATCTTTCATGGTTCTGCGAGTTGACTGGGCTCAACAGGGTGGTTCTTGCTTAAGGTTTCTCTTGAGCTTGTGGTCAGATGGCACATAACATTTGAGTTACCTGATAGCATGACTGGGTTAGATTTCCTAGATGGCTGACAATTTAGGCTAAATTTTCCTAGGAGCCTAGGTGGAGCTGTTGATTGGTCATAGAGGCTTCTTTATGTAACTTAAATGTCTGCTAACAAAGTACAAGAATTCCAAAAGGGAACATCCCAGGTTTTAGTGTTCTAAGAGACCCAAGCATAAGGTACAAGGCATAAACTGCAAGGCTTCATTAGACCTAGGCTGAAAGTCCAAGAATGTCACTCTTCTGTACTCTATTTGTCAAAAAAGTCATGTTTCAAAAAGAGGGTGATTAGATTCCATCTCTTGATGTCAGGAGCAACAAGCATGTATTGGGGGAAAAGAGGAATCAATGATAGCCATGTTGAGTGATTATCTACCACAGTATCTTTCATTGGTTTTGGAAAATACTTAACTATTCTTTCTTCAAAGATTGCTTCTGCTCCGTTCCTTATCTACTCACCTTTTGGATATCAGTTACACATATTGTAAACCTTTCACTATATCCATGTATCTTTTATTCTTTTTTTACTTTCTGTTTTCATTTGTTTTTATGCTCTGTGCTTCAGACTAAAGTTTTTTCACTAATGTATTAATAATAATCTAATGTATGTTTAATCTAATCTAATGTTTAATCTAATGTATTAATAATATTTCCACCTGCTTTTCCAGTTACCTGTACTCTAGTTTACTAATTCTACCATCCCCTGTGTCTAATTAGTTGTTAAATTCACCTATGAGTTCGTTATAATTAGTGTACTTTTCTGTTATACAATTTTATTTCTTTTTAATAGATTCTAGTTCTCTGATAATATTCTCTATCTTGTCATCTGTTTTCTTGGACATATTAATCCTCTAAATTTAAAATGTCTGTCAGATATCTAGTATCTGAATATTCTGTAGTACTATTTACATTTCATTTTTTTCTCTTGACTCTGTCTCTTATAACTCCTATAATTATTTTTAATCATGTGAGATTTTGTGTACCAAAAATAATAGAGACTCTGAACATTAATGACTCCAAAAATATTTTACAATAGCTTTATTAAGGAAGGTAGAATAGGAACAGTTCC
Organism: Neophocaena asiaeorientalis asiaeorientalis; assembly: GCF_003031525.2. Taxonomy (NCBI): domain Eukaryota; kingdom Metazoa; phylum Chordata; class Mammalia; order Artiodactyla; family Phocoenidae; genus Neophocaena; species Neophocaena asiaeorientalis. Next base: position 1,963,382 of record NW_020172676.1, on the reverse strand, counting down.
CTGTAAACAAAGCAGGAATTTAGCTGATTTAAGGATAGGTTTAAGTTTTTTAAAGACCTTATCAATTCTCAGATTGTCCTTTATCCTAGAGTATCGTCTTTCAAGAGGTCCTGATTGAAAGGTATGTTGAACATAGGATCCTTCACTTTTGGTGACATTTGAACTCCAGTATTTGTCTACCCAGTCACAGTAAAACTTCCTAGAGCAATATTATCAGTTCTTTTTACATTGCATTAGAAATAATAGGACTTCCCTGGTGGCGGAGTGGTTAAGAATCCGCCTGCCAATGCAGGGGACACGGGTTCGAGCCCTGGTCTGGGAAGATCCCACATGCCGCAGAGCAACTAAGCCCGTGAGCCACAACTACTGAGGCCCCGTGCCACAACTACTGAAGCCCATGTGCCTAGAACCTGTGTTTCGCAACAAGAGAAGCCACCACAACGAGAAGCCCGTGCACTGCAACAAAGAGTAGCCCCCACTCTCTGCAGCTAGAGAAAGCCCACACGCAGCAACGAAGACCAAATGCAGCCAAAAATAAATTTATAAAAAAAGAAATAATAGCCAGTACATTTAACTAACTATTTGGTAAGGTAACAGCATATAAAAAATAGCAGATATATTGAGCTATACACACACACAGTCACACACAAACAAATTCAGTTAAAAAAATTTAACATATATTAACTGAAAAATGAAAACAAAATAAGGTCTGTAGTCTGGTTGACAGCAGCAAGCCAATGTCAGTTTCCTGGTTTTAATATTATATTACAGTTCTATAAGATTTAACCATTTAGGGATACTGGGTGAGGGTACACATGATGCTTTGTACTATTTTTACAACTACCTGTGAGTTTCAAAATAAATAATAATTTCAAAATAAAAATAGTTTCAAAATAAAATGAAACACACTTGAATGTCACAAAAACTGACTTGAACAATTTGAAAAGATATATCTCATATTATTGAATAGGAAGACCTAACACCACCAATGGATCGGTTCTCCTTAAGTTAATTCATAATTTTAATGTGATAATGAAAATACTAGTGGAATTATTGAACTATAAAACCTGATTCTAAAGTTTTTATGAAAAAATAAGAGTAGCTTGGAAATCTGAAACAAAGAAGCACAGTAACAGAGGTTAGCCTCATAAGCTAAAATGCACCATAAAGTCTCAACACTGAAGTAATATAATATTGACTTATGAATAGACTGACATTAAGTCTAGAAATAGATCTCAACTCATATAGGAATTTAATATAATGAAAGTAAAATTCTAAATAAGTGCATCAAAAATGGACTTTTAAGAAAGTGGTTTGGGTATAATGGGGATAGACTTTGGGGAAAAAATTATATCCAGAGCCCATATGATACAACAGGAAAAACTCAAATGGGACAAAGATTTAAATGTAAAAAAAATTAAATAATACAAGTGGTAAAAAAAAACCAGATTATTTCATTATTATTATCATTTTAGATGTTGGGGGTAGGAGTTTAGTAATTTATTTATTTATTTTTGCTGTGTTGGGTCTTCGTTTCTGTGCGAGGGTTTTCTCTAGTTGTGGCAAGCGGGGGCCACTCTTCATCGCGGTGCATGGGCCTCTGACTATCGCGGCCTCTCTTGTTGAGGAGCACAGGATCCAGATGTGCAGGCTCAGTAGTTGGGACTCATGGGCCTAGTTGCTCCGTGGCATGTGGGATCCTCCCAGATCAGGGATCGAACCCGTGTCCCCTGCATTAGCAGGCAGATTCTCAACCACTGAGCCACCAGGGAAGCCCTCATTATTATTTTTAAAAAGTGAAGGTATTTGTTACTATGACTAAAAATCTGGAAGTCATAAGGGAAAGACTGATAAATTTTAGTCCATAAAATTAAAAATAATAAGCAAAGTCAAAAGCCAAGGAACAATGAATTTATGCAACTCATATTCTATAAAAGATTAATTCCTCTAATAAGCAAAGCTCTCCTAAGATTAACATCCCAATAGAAAAGTGGAAAAGCATCAAAGAAAACAAAATACAAATATTAAAGGATGTTCAGCCATATCTACAGTAAAGGTCATAGAATTTAAAATTTTTATGTGATAGTATTTCTTATGTACCTAGTTGACAGGAATAAAACATTGATAATAGATCTGTTTATGTGGCTGTATAGAAAAAAGTACTTTCATATATTGCTTGAAAGAGCACAAAATGTTGCAACTCTGATGAAAAGAGTATCTTTAATACTTCAGAAAATTGCAGATATGTTTACCCTTTATGCTAGCACTTGTACTTGAAATCCTTTTTGCAGATATCCTGCAAAAAAATATATTTACATCCATAAGGCTATCTATATTACATACAACCACATATTGTGTATGTACTATATACATGAAACAACAAACACTGGGAAAAAACTAAGTGTGAAAGAGCAACAGACAGGTTGAGTAGATGATTTCATTTTTGCAGAATGTAATATAATGAAAGTGAAAACAAATAGGGAGGGGCTCTATGTTCATATAGGAGGGGATCTTAAGAATATATTGTAACATGAAAAAGTCAGGTACAGAACAGTCAATATATGGGGTTCACCAAAAAGTTCATTCAGGTTTTTCCATGAGATGTTACAGAAAACCTGAACAAACTTTCTGGCCAACCCAATAGTTTGCTACTTCCTCTGAAGAAATGAGAGTATAGAGGTATGCATTTATAATCATTTGTATTTTCATAAAGAAACACTGTGAAGGTATAAACAAGAAAGTGATGAAAATGATAACCTAAAGAGATGGGATAGAAATGAGAGTAGATGAGAGCAGGGGTATAAGTAAGCATGTCTCTCCAGCATGTGCTCTTTGTATAGCTTTCCAAAATATAATCAAACTTCAAATTCAACAGAGTTTAATTTTTTAAAAAGTACAGTAAAAGTCAAAACCAAATACATCAATTGTGAAATCATTATCAAGTGCTAATGTCACGGAAGTGGTGTGGGGTGGAATAGCATTGCAGGCCAATGCTCCTACAAAGGATAGCTAGAAAAGCTGGGTTAAATTAAAAATCATATATTTAAAGGCACAAAGTGGCAGAGGACTAGAGGGATTAAAATTCCAGAGAGAGCAGAAGCTTTTAGAGATGAAATAGGGATCTAAAGCTGTCCCTGACATTCTTGTCAATTCTTGATGAGGGGTAGATGCTGACAACATGGACTAGGTCTAGGTAGAGTGTCACACTAGGGGGCAAGCAAACTGACATAGTTTCTGGTGACCAAATGGGGCCAGGAATGACACCATTCTTTTTCCTCTGGAGAATTCTGATGAAATCTGAAGCTGTGTGAGGCTTAAGTCTAAACAGAAAAGTATCAATATCATGATTTGTCAGTTCTCGCTCCATCAAGGTGATCATTAAGAAAAATTAGTTCTTCATTTCTTTCCCTTCCATCCCTCATTATTTAATTAATTAATTTTTATTATTATTTTATTTCTTGTGGCACATGGGCTCTAGAGTGCAGGCTCAGTAGTTGTGGCGCACAGGCCCAGCCGCTCTGCAGCATGTGGGATCCTCCCGGACCAGGGATCAAACAGTGCCCCCTGCATTGGCAGGCAGATTCTTAACCACTGCGCCACCAGGGAAGTCCCCATCCATCATTATTTTAATATGTGTATGTATTCTCACCTGTGATAGTTACCATGGATTTAAACAAGAAGGTGGATGAGTACTTTAAGGGAAAAAGGTGAAATAAAAGAGGAACAGAAGTGACCAGATTCCTGCTTCTCTGATGGACTTTGGAGGGTGGCACGATAGAAAAAAAAAAAAAAAGTTGTTTCACTAATAAGTTTTCAATTGTAATATTAAAACATACTGCAAAAAAAATGTAGAAGAATGCCAAGAGAGAATTATGGGACAATCTAAACTAAATCTCCTCTCTGGGGATTCAGAGAGGGTGTCCTTAAGGAAATCACATTTAAGCTAAGCCCTAAAAGATGGGGGATGAGAATTTCACACAGTGGGAACAATGTATGCAAAGACTCTGACTCTGAGTGCAAGAAGTAGCTATATAAGAGTGTTGTATGATAGAATGTCGTAAACAAAGAAGGTGGTAAAGGCAAAAGTTGTGAGGTGGCATGCAATGAGACTGATGAGCCATTGAAGGTTCCTAGTGGGTTAGTGAAATAATCAGAATTTTACCTTAAAAAAATCACTGTGGCTCTATGTGGAGAGTAGACTGCAGGGATAAAAATGGTTGTTGGCAGATAAGTTAGGAAATTGTTTTATTTTCTTCAGGCAAAAAATACACGCTTGGAATAGGCCAGTAGAATTAGAGATGAAGAAAATCAGAGAGAGATATAAAAAAAGTTATTTATAAAAATCACAGTATTTTATTATTGATTGTCTGTGGTGAATGAGGAAAAGAATACTCTTTCAAGCATGCCTCTTTCCAGGTTTTGGGCTTGAAAACTGCATGGGTGATGATTCCATTTCTTGTGAGAGGGAGCACCAGGGGAAGAGCAACTTTTGTGTGTGATAGGAACTTAAGTCTAGAACTCAAGAAAGATATGGACTGAAAATATATATTTAGAAGTCATAAGAGATATTGGTAGCTGTCTTTTACATCTTGGAAGTGTACTAACCAATAGTTTGTTTATTCCATGAAATTCTTAAACCATACCATCATAGCCTTACTCCTTAGACAAAATACCAAAAAAAAATCACTTTATTCTTAAAACATAGTAATGTTTTTCACTAAAAAATTGTGTTTTATGCATATTATTTCTTGTTTTGCTGTTCATTTAACTGATTTTGGAAAATTATGGGAATCATTCATCTTTTCATCTTTTTTTGTATATCAGAAATAAAGTTATAATCAAACTGAAGATACATAAATATTTGTTAATAATTATGAGTTATTGTTAGCTCTTTATATACTTCAGAGAACACCATTATTATACTACATATAAAAAAACTGCTTATGCTAAATGAAGCAGAATACTAAATTTTAGTTAGGCATATGACCCACATTTCTATTTTATACCAAAAACTTTATCCTAAAGTGTGGTTCTAAAATGTGACACTTTACTTCCTTTATATGTCTTTAATGAATCTGCTCATAATAAAAGTTAAATTATGTTTCATTTAGAAACATCACTATCTTTTAAGAATTGGTAAATATGTTTTCATTTCCTAGTAGTAAATATTTGAGGAAAGAACATATATTTTTACCAGGTTGATACAGGTGGAATTATCTCACTTTTTACAAAATAGTCATAAAGTACTGAACATATGCTACATTTTAATAAATTGAGTCATTTTGGATGACAATATTGGTCATACTAGTTTATTATTCAAGTTCCAGAACAAGGAAATAAAGGATAAGCATAGGATTTATTTAAAATATCCATTTAAAATGTAGCTGTTATTTCTTTACTTTCTAAAATGTTCAAGGGTTGATTATTTTTTGTTGTATTTTAGTTTATTTTCCAAAATACTAATATGTGATTTTTATACATTATTTTTCTTTTTAAAACAAATGCTTGACCAATACAAAATACAGAGATCTTCATTCTTCATATTTGAGAAAGTTATTTCTTATTTATTTTAACTTTTGAATAGTGAGGGTAAAAGTCAGAGGTCCAACCGAAAAGAGATGGCACCCTCAAATTAGGACAATTCAAGTAAGGTTGAATAATGTGGCTATTTAAAATGCGGGCAGGGTATAAGGAATCCCAAAGTATAGCGCAGTACTTCAGGTCTGTTACCACCCAACACCCAAAGGGAAACAAAGGTAGGAAGAAGAGAGACCTGTAGAGGGTACTGCTTTGCCTAGTAACCCAGTCAACTTGGGTAACTGCAGAGAGGGAGCCTGGGAATGAAGACCTGAACTTCACCTTCCTTTCTCACTCTGGAGCACCCTATTGGCATAACTCAATCAGTAGCCAGAGGCAAGAGAGCCCATTGATGTACTCCATTACCTAAATGGAGAGCAAGGTAGAGAAAGGTAGAGAGTAAGTTTCACAGGGACAAAAGGAAGAAATCTGAAACAATGGATGTGCACAACAGAATGAAGAATGAGAAATATGAAAGGTAGTGCTAAATTTTTTTCAACCAAGGCTGGGGCAGAGTTTGGGCCATAAATGCTTCCTCCTAGTGAAGCACAAGTAGCTTTAGAATTGGTTGGCAGGGGGCAGAATATGGAAACATGGGAAGAGTTGCAGTTAATTCACCCAGATTGAACTCTGTCAACTGGCCAAAGATCCTTAGTCTAATGGATGCACAGGGAAAAAAATTACCCCTGAACCTAGCAAACATTCTTTACAGCTAATAATAATGATTTTTCATGATATCATTGCTATTTGCTTGCAGGATTGTATCCGACAAACAACGTTCTCTGGCCATGGGTGTGACCTTTGTGATTTTGAGAATATTTGGTATGGACTTTTGGCAATCTATTATTACATTGAATTGAATGGTTTCTTTTTTGATTTATACATGTGTCAACATGTATATTTAGAATTTCAAATGAATAATTATGATAAACTGACACAAAACAAGTGAATGGGGGAGCTGCTTTACAGAATTTTGGAGACAATACTTAGTGTAAAAAAGATAATACTTGGGGCTTCCCTGGTGGCGCAGTGGTTGAGAGTCCGCCTGCCGATGCAGGGAACACGGGTTCGTGCCCCGGTCTGGGAAGATCCCACATGCCGCGGAGCGGCTAAGTCCGTAAGCCATGGCCGCTGAGCCTGCGCGTCCGGAGCCTGTGCTCCGCAACGGGCGAGGCCACAACAGTGAGAGGCCCGCATACCGCAAAA
>NW_020172676.1:1928984-1956571 GCF_003031525.2 Neophocaena asiaeorientalis asiaeorientalis | reverse complement strand
AAAAAAAAAAAAAAAAAAAAAAGATCATACTGTAAAGCCTATCCTGTCATATAAAATATGCATTAATATTATATTCAGTTAGAAGAGAATCTTTTTGATCAGAAGTATATTCTTCAAGCTTACACAAGTGGTTTGGTAAGCTGAAACAAAGCACATATAAGCATAGAAACTATATTTTACATTGCTTGCATGTTTGAGAAGTCATTAACCTAGACTAGTGCTTTAAAAATTTCTCATTACCAAAGACAGTGAATCTGATGTTTTAAAAGATTTATATCCAAAGAACAAATTGGTTTTGCTGAGGGTGATGCACTGTGTACTTCAGGCTTTCTTATGCAAAAAATAGCTTTCAAATCCACATTATGACTATATTAGGAGCTCTGATTCAAGAAGATTAAAATCATTGGTGGGGTAAGGAAACAAGATTAGACTGGATTGAAGACTGAAAGCCATATGATAAATGGAGTCAAGAAAATAGAAAAATTTAAGTGTGGCTCTAATGGGGATCAGAGAAATTGTTCTATAGCTAGATCAATATGCATGGTTTAATTTAGGTTTTTTAATTGAGAAAAATTAGAGCATATTTTTATGGTCAAAAGTGATCCAGTGGATAAGGATGGATTCTTAGTGGAGGAGGGAGCATAAGAAATAGCAAGTGCACAGTTTCCTACCTCAGAAAGGAAGCCAGTGAGGCTGAGGCATTTTTGAATGGGAGAGGATGGAATAAGGTGATGATATTTTAGATACAACTGTCTAGATCTTTCAGGGTTTTGCCATCAGAGAATTTAAGCAGAGGGTAGATATTATCTGATTTACATTTAAGAGATAACTCTGCTGCTGGAGGGAGAAATATTTATCAAAGATAAATGTGGAGGAAAAGAAAAAGGAGGCTTTTGCTGAAGTCTAAGTCAGAGTTATATTAAATTGGATTCTGGGGGTTGTAATGAAAAAGAGAAATCAACTTATCCAAGGTGTATTTGGAGTTAGTGTTACAGTGGTTTATCATGGATTAGAAAAAATATGGTGGGAAATAGAAAAAAATGAGTAGTAGGCCTAGGTTTTTCACTTTGAACAATTATAAACAGAGTACCAGCACTCACTGAGACTGGGAAATCTGGTGATGGGCAGTGGGCAGGAATCAAAAAGTCATGAGGCATGAGCACTCCGATAATTTCTTAAGGAAGATGGTCAATCATTAGATATGTTAATTCTGAAAACCCAGTTCTAATGCCTTTGGAGTGGCATTTATTTATTTATTTTTATTTTTAAGACTGCATTCACTTTTACCTGAAAGCAATACTGTTGCTGAGGAAGTGTCTCTGTGAGTATATAGAGATTTCCCTCAGGCAGCACGCAACTATTCCTCTGCATATGAGGTCTTCTGAAGCTAGGGCTGCTACACACATGCCAAAGCATTTACATTTTCAGTTATTTTCGCAATATCTTGATACATAACAGGCATACACTGCATTTCAAAACTAAATTTTCAGTCATTGAAAATTTCACAATTTGAAATCTTAGGAGATATATTGAGTTCACAAAATCAATATTTAGTATCTCTGTTTTAAATACTTTCTCCTAAGTTTTTCATTTAGAAATTAACAAAATGTTGAGATGTCAACTAAATAACAACATGCATATCATTCTAAGAAGATGAAAATCTGCTAGCTTTTTTTATATCTACAGGGATAGGGATTTTTGAAAACACTCAATTACATTTTCAGTTTTTAACAATCCTATTGATAAGCAACTTCTTAGATAACTTTAAATGATATGTTTACAGTGATGATGACTAAATATATAAGTTTACATTTAGGATTAAAATCATTCTGATCCCAACCTACAGTGTTTTCATGGTGAATTTACAATCATTGCTTTTTTCATAGGGACTATACCTGGACCAGTAATTTTTAAAATAGTAGGAGAAACTTCATGCATCCTTCGGGATACTGAGCGCTGTGGAAGCATTGGAAGTTGTTGGATCTATAACAAGAAAAAAATGGCCTACCTGTTGGCAGGAGTATGTAAGTGATATCTATTGAAGAATATTGAGAAGTAAAATTGTTTTTATTTAAAATTTTTTTAACATCTTTATTGGAGTATAATTGCTTTACAATGGTGTGTTAGTTTCTGCTTTATAACAAAGTGAATCAGCTATACATATACATATATCCCGATATCTCTTCCCTCTTGCGTCTCCCTCCCTCCCACCCTCCCTATCCCACCCCTCTAGGTGGTCACAAAGCACGGAGCTGATCTCCCTGTGCTGTGTGGCTGCTTCCCACTAGCTATCAGTTTTACATTTGTGTATCTATCTATGTCCATGCCACTCTCTCACTTTGTCCCAGCTTACCCTTCCCCCTCCCCCTGTCCTCAAGTCCATTCTCTGGTAGGTCTGCATCTTTATTCCAGTCCTGCACCTAGGTTCTTCATGACCCTTTTTTTTTTTTTTTTTAGATTCCACATATATGTGTTAGCATACGGTGTTTGTTTTTCTCTTTCTGACTTACTTCACTCTGTATGACAGACTCTAGGTACAATTGTTTTTAAAAACTTATGGTTTAGAGTAAGTTATAGTCATAATAAACTAAGAACAAATGGATACTTTGATTATTAAAGAAGCATATATTATTATATACAAAATATTTTAGAAACTAATTACTATAGAACTGATGTAAATATTTGAGACATTGCATTAACTACACAATTAGTTTATGTTATTCCTGAATAAAGGGTGATGATTAGCAGAATTTCAATTTGGGAAACAATTTTGCCTGTATACATATACAACTAAGTTGCTTGACCTTATGGCCCTTTCCATTTCTGCAGTAAAAGAGATTGGATAATTTAAAAAAGAAATTTTTCACCACTGAAAAGTATCAAAATACTCTTATCCCACTTAAATGTAAATTTCACATCGTCTCTTTTGCTCATTGATAAAACAGGGCCGACATATAGCAAACATTCAGTATTGTTGAATAAATAAGAGATATAGAAAATTGGGATGCTATAGTGATATGGTCAAAGTGTTGGGGAAAGTCTAGATATGCTTGTATTACTTTGGGAAATTCACTAGATCTTCTTGTGAAATGAAGATGTTGGACTACATAATTTCTGAAGCCTTAATCAGCATTAACTTTCAGTGGTTTTATTGTATAGATACTTCTGGTGTGCTAAACATTTAAAAGTGTTTATATGTTTTGTGATTTTACTGAGTGGGTTCAGTAATTCAAAGAACCACATAATGATAGACTCTAATATTTAACAGTAACAAATATCTGTTTGATAAACAGTATTCAGCAATGCCTTCTAAATCAGAAGTCAATTGTCCAGTGAGCTTATTAGTCAATACTGAACACTAAATAAATTTAAAAAAATTTTAAAGAGTCAAAAATGGCATTTAAGAAGTCAAAATTAATTTCTCAGAGATAATTCAACAAAACTAGGCATTATTCTTAAGAAAGTCTGCTGAACCTTTTAGTTTTCATTTTAGATATAACTGTAATATGCTTAGCTATTTTCAAATGTGGCATATAATTGAGAAAATTGATGAACTATTAGAAATCCTACTAGGGAGCTACTAAAAGGGATAATGATAATACAGAACATAGGGAATTACAGTCAGAAAGGGCAAATACAGGAAACTGAAATAGGAATATGCATTTGCAGCAATTTAGTGTAAACCAGTATTTAAATTTTATTCCATGAGTCACTTGAATCAGAATCACTTGGAGTGTTTGCTAAAATATAAGTTCTGAGGTCTTTATTTAGAATACCAAGAATTAGTGGTAGGAATGTATATATATATATTTTTTGCGGTACATGGGCCTCTCACTGCTGTGGCCTCTCCCGTTGCAGAGCACAGGCTCCGGACGCGCAGGCTCAGCGGCCATGGCTCATGGGCCCAGCCGCTCCGCGGCACGCGGGATCCTCCCGTACCGGGGCACGAACCCTTGTCCCCTGCATCGGCAGGCGGACTCCCAACCACTGCGCCACCAGGGAAGCCCCGGAATGTATATTTTTAATAAAGCACCTCAGGTGATTTTTATCACAGTAAACTTTGAAGACAGCTTATGTGAGAGATCCTGGAGCTGCAGAGTCCAATATGGTAGACATTACCCGCACATAGCTATTTAAATTTAATTTAATGCAATTAAACATTCAGTTCTTCAGTATCAACAGCCAAATTTCACTTGCTTAATGGTCACATTTGACTATTCTATGGGACAGTGCAGATGTAGAACACTGCCATTGTCACAGAAAGTTCTACGCGTACCACTACTCTAGAGCAAGGCTTATTCAAGAGGGATGCATGAGCCCTAGGAGCTCACATTAAACTTTAGTATATTTTTGGAATCCTAAAATTCTGTTTGTACAATTGTATGTCTTCTATAAAGGAAGGCTGTGGCATTCATCAGATTCTCAAAAGTTTTATCAACTCAAAAAAGTTAATAAAAATTTATCAGTCTATCAATCACCTGTGGAACCAGCACTCAAAAGAAGCTATAGAAATTTCTCTTATGCCCCTGGCTAGTCAATTTCCCTCCCCCACAGATAAACCCCTTTCATATTTCTATTAAAATATGTTGGTTTTGCCTGTTCTACAAATTATGCAAATGGAATATAATACATGCTGGTGGGGTTTTTCACCTGTCTTGCTTAACGTTATGCTTTTGAGAGATTCATCCATGCTATTCTATAGCAGTAGTTTGTGCTTTTAAAAAATTTCTGAGTATTGTTTCACTTTATGAATATGCTATTGCTTATTCATGCTCTTATTAATGGACATTTGGGTTGTTTGCAGTGTTCAGCTGTTATAAATAAATGTTTGAAGTATTGTATCATTACAAATAGCTCATTAATGTTTCCTATTTTATCTTTGAAACCACTGTAATTGATAGTGTCAGATAACTGATATTGTTGCTGTAAAATATTTTTTACTTTAATGACCAGGGTTATTTGCACCCAAAGTTCAAGTACTTTTATATAATTCCTGTAATATATTAACTTTCCGAAACTTGAAAAATGAAAATGAATTAAAAAACTTACATAATCAATTAATTTTTCTAAAATATTTCTGTTGGCATTTGGAAAATGATGAATATTTCAAGGAGTAAAGCTGCATGAAGTTGTTTAAAAAGGTTCCAGTTTCTGCTGATAATTAAGTTCTGAAAGTAGAAATATATTTTTATGTTTTAAAATTAATACATTCTGTGAAATAGTAACACACTTTGCATTTGTCTTGGGCTATTTGTTTAAGAAGTCTAAAAGGTTTTGTAAACATATTTTAAAAATTACCTTTAAGTAACTTGACATAAGTTTATGACATTAATTGCATTCTACAATTGGAAAATTGGTACATTTATAGATGAAATATACTTACCTTTTCTTTGGTAGATGGCTCTTTCCACAAACATTTTTGCTCTAAATAAATTGACACATCTGATGGCTGTATTTTTTTCGAATTCAGGTTTTATTTGCAAAGTAGTTACTATCTTCTTCACTGCTATTGCATCTGGCCTATATAAATATTTACCACAGGAAAACAGTGACATCCTGCCTACAGTTGTGAAGAATCTAAAAGTTAAAAAAAAGGAAAGAACTGGATCTTCATTATGTAAGAATTACACATTGTCAATCTATCAATGGGATAGTATTAATAAAATTTAAAATGATTTAATATAACTAAATGTTTAATAAGTGAATGTGATTCATGTGATCTTATAAGCTTTATTATATTTTGAGTATAAATATAATAATATAGTCTCTGTGTTTTGCACTTTTAAAAGATATTATAAGATACATATTTAATACTTTCAATAGAAAGGTAATACTTTGAAAGAAAAGCATGAAGTGGAAATGGGAAAATACACATAAGTTAATTCTGACTGCAATGATATCGTATATATTAGTTATTGGTCTTTGGTTATGTAGGCTTACTTAGGTTTCATATAGTTTATTCTTATTACTTTTCATTTGGGCTGTGAATATTTATTTCTCAATAATTTTTCAAAGTAATATTAGATGTGCCAGTCTAGTTCATATAATAAAAATTTATATGAAGGTCATATTTATTCTCCAAAAGGAGACATTTTTTTTTTTTTTTTTTTTTTTTTGCGGTACGCGGGCCTCTCACTATTGTGGCCTCTCCCGCTGCGGAGCACAGGCTCCGGACGCTCAGGCTCAGCGGCCATGGCTCACGGGCCTAGCCACTCCGCGGCATGTGGGATCTTCCCGGACCGGGGCACGAACCCGTGTCCCCTGCATCGGCAGGCGGACTCTCAACCACTGTGCCACCAGGGAAGCCCCAAAAGGAGACATTTTAAAATTAACATTTATCTCTGTTAATGGAGAGGTTTCCTCAGAAAATTTCTCTGGTCAATTGGCCAGTTTGCAATACATATTTTCATGCTTCTTTAATTTTAGTAGACATAAAATTCAATTTGATCATATACCTCTCTATTTTTACCTTGACTTGAATTTTATTGATAAAGACTACTGGTACCTAAGTTGATATCCATTTTTGTGTTTTTATATTTAATTTCATGATTAATCATAATTATTTCACTTAAAGAAATGTTCAAATTCGAATGCAGAAAATGTGTCAACCATTTGTGGAATTTTTCTTAAGCTTAAATGTATTTCTATAGAACAATTTTGATATAATTATTTCATACATGATTCTACATCTATCTAAATTATATAACAATCTTCCAAATATTGAAATAAAAATCAAATTGTTCTGAAACTTCTCTGCAGTGTTTCTTTTGTTCTCTTGGGAGAATGAATAACTGACAAAATTTCTTCTTTGTTATTCACATTAGTCAATGACCCTATGTGTAAGGGCAGACATCGCCCTATTCATCTTGGCTGGCAGAGGGAAGTGAGAAGCAGGGAATATTCATATCTTACTATATGTTTTTCTTACCTAACTTTAACATGCATTTATGAAAATCTATAAACCAGTCTTTATGTGAAACTCTACTTGACAGTTTGACTCTTCTCTGTTTGAACCAGCAGGATGGCAGAATATCTGAGGATCGGAGTGTGAAAACAGAATCTTTAAAGATTCTACAAGATCTGTTGCTGTGTCCTACTTTCAAAAAAGGGGAATCACATGTGACATTTACCAAAGTAGTAGAAATGTATCTGTGGTGATTTGTATTTTCATAATAAAATACATTCTTATAAAGCATTTCTCATATGCTTTTAATGTATGTAGGATTTTAAACATCAATGTACAATATAGGTTTATCTAGAATTAAAGATTAATAATTTTAGGTTATTTATATTCTTCCTTAATATTCTATTGTCTAAAAACATTTGAAAATTTATGCAACTAGGAAATAAGATAAAACAATAATATTCAGATCCAATTTGAAGGTGCTTATAATATATTTCTGTGTATGTGTAAATATCTACATACTTTTTTTTGGAAAACAAACCAGCAAAGGTATAATAAAGATTATAATAATTTGGAGAGTAGTGTTAAGACTTAAATTTGCGTATAACTTTCTGCTACAATAGACCATGTGTTTCTATGTCACAAACTATTATAGTTCATAGAGGATTGATAGAGAAAATACAACCCAAAGTCACTGGTTAACACCAATTTAGCAGCTTTTGAAACAATCAGAGGAAGGTTTCTCACTACTAATGAGAAGACCTTAAGAAGAAGTCTTAAAAAAAAAACAACAGCTAAAAATCCTATTGAAATACCTTGCTTTGGAGTCAGTTTTGAATGTTTTAATGCTAACAAGGATCATTACACTTTCTACGTTAATGTATCTAGTGAAGCTGCAAGTGCAGATGAAGAAGCTGCAAAGACACTTTTAAGTATCAGATTTTAAATTTTTGATGAAACTGTTCTCTATTGAGAATTCATGCCCTCAAGGAACTACATCTCAAAGGAGGGAGGTGAGCCCCCCAGCATTTAAACCTACAAAGGACTGAGTGACTGTGATGCTGGGTGAAAATGCTATGGAGATTTAGTTGTGCTAAGATTTATTAAGATGTTTTTGTTTTCTTTGGATATATACCAAGAAGTGGAATTACTGGATTATATGGTAGTTCTATTTTTAGTTTTTTTTGAGAAACCTCCATACTGTTTTCCCAGGGGCTGCTCCAATTTACATTCCCACCAACAGTGTATTAGAGTTCCCATTTATCCACATCCTCACCAACACTTGTTATTTGTAGACTTTTTGATGATAGCCATTCTGACAGGTGTGAGGTGATAGTTCATTGTGGTTTTGATTTGCATTTCTCTGGTGATTAGTGATATTGAGCATCTTTTCATGTGCCTGTTGGCCATCTGTATGTCTTCTGTAGAAAAAATATATATTCAGGTCTTCTGCCCAATTTTTAATCAGGTTGTTTGGTTTTTTGATATTGAGTTGTATGAACTGATTATATATTTTGGATATTAACCCCTTATTAGCCATATCATTTGCAAATATTTTCTCCCATTCAGTAAGTTGTCAGTGGTTTTCTTTGCTGTGTAAAACCTTTTATGTTTAATTAGGTCTGAATAGCTTATCTTTTTTATTTTTTATTTTGGCTACATAGGGTCTTCTTTGCTGCATGGGCTTTCTCTAGCTGTGGCGAGTGGGGGCTGCTCTTCGTTGTGCACGGGCTTTTCATTGCGGTGGCTTCTCTTGTTGCGGAACATAGGCTCTAGGCACACAGGCTTCTGTAGTTGCTGCACGAAGGCCCTAGAGCGTGCGGACTTCAGTAGTTGTGGCGCACGGGCTTAGCTGCTCCACGGCATGTGGGATCTTCCCGGACCAGGGATAGAACCCGTGTCCCCTGCACTGGCAGGTGGATTCTTAACCACAGCGCCACCAGGGAAGTCCGAATAGCTTATTGTTTACTTTTGTTTATTTTATCGCAGGAGACAGATCCAAAAAAATATTGCTACGATTTATGTCAAAGAGTGTTCTGCCTGTTTTCTTCTAGGAATTTTAAGATTTTAAGGCTTACTTTTAGGTCTTTAACCCATTTGAATTTACTTTTGTATATGGTGTGAGAAAACGTTCTAATTTCATTGTTTTATGTGTAGCTGTCAAGTTTTCCCAGCACCATCTATTGAAGAGACTATCTTTTATCCATTGTATATATGTGCCTCCTTTGTAATAGATTAATTGATCATAAGTGTTTGGGTTTATTTCTGGGCTCTGTATTCTATTCCATTGTTCTGTGTGTCTGTTTTGTACCAGTACCATGGGGTTTTGGCTACTGTATCTCTGTAGTTTAACCTGAAGTCAGGGAGCATGATACCTCCAGCTTTGTTATTTTTTTTCAAAATTGTTTTGGCTATTCTGTATCTATCGTGGTGCCACATAAATTTTAGGATAATTTGTTCTAGTTCTGTGAAAAATGTGATGAATATTTTGTTAGGGATTGCATTAAATTTGTAGATTGCTTTGGGTAGTATGGGCATTTTAACAATATTAATTCTCCCAATCCAGAAACACAGGATATTTTTCTATTTCTTTGTATTATCTTCAATTTACCTTATCAGTGTTTTATAGTTTTCAGAGTATGGGTCTTCCACCTCTTTGGTTAAGTTTATTCCTAGGCATTTTAGTCTTTTTGATGCCATTTTAAGTGGGATTGTTTTCTTGCTTTCTCTTTCTGATAGTTCATAATTAGTGCATAGTAAAGCAACAGATTTCTGTATATTAATCTTGTATCCTGCAACTTTACTGAATGCATTTATTAGTTCTAATAGTTTCTTCATGCAGACTTTAGGGTTTTCTATATATAACATCATGTCATATGCAAATAGTGACAGTTTTACTTCTTCCCTTCCAATTTGGATGCCTTTTATTTCTTTTTCTTGTCTGATTGCTGTGACTAGGATTTCCAATATGATGTTAGATAGAGGTGGTGAGAATGAGCTTCCTTGTCTTATTCCTGATTTTAGAGGAAAACTTCCTGCTTTTCTGCTTTTCTCCAGTAAGTCTGATGTTAGCAGTGGGTTTGTCATAAATGGCCTTTATAATGTTGAGATATGTTCCCTCTATACCAACTTTTATGAGAGTTTATATCATGAATGGATGTTGAATTTTGTCAAATGCTTATCTTGTGTCTATTGATATGATCATGTGATTTCATCCTTTATTTAATTTTGATTTGCAGATATTGAACTATCCTAGCATCCCTGGAATGAATCACACTTGATCATGGTGTATTATCCTGTTTATATATTGTTGAATCCAATTTGCTAATATTTTGTTGAGGATTTTTGCATCTGTATTCATCAGAGATATTGGCCTTTAATTTTCTTCTTCTTCTTCTTTTTTTTTCCAGTGTCTTTGTCTGGTTTTGGTATCAGGGTAATGATGGCCTTGTAGAATGAATTTGGGAGTATTCCCTCCTCTTCAATTTTTTGGAATAGTTTGAGAAGGATGGATATTAGCTCTTCTTTTTATGTCTGGTAGAATGTCCCTGTAAAGCCATCCAGTCCTGGACTATTGCTTACTGGGAGTTTTTTTAATTAAAAATTCAATTTCACTACTTATGTTTGGTCAGTTCAGGTTGTCTATTTCTTCATGATTTTGTCTTGGAAGTTTGTATATTTCTAGAAATGTTTCCATGTCTTCTAGGTTGTCCAATGTACTTGCATATAACTTCTAGTAGTATTCTCTTGTGATTTTTTGAATCTCTGTGATATTGGTTGTTAATTCTCTTCCTTCATTTCTTATTTTGTTTATTTGGACCCACTTTCTTTTTTTCTTAATGAACCTAGCTGAAAGGCTATCCATTTTGTTTATCTTTTCAAAAACTGGCTCTTGGTTTCACTGATCTTTTCTATTGTTTATTCTCAATTTTACTTATTTTCTTTCTGATCTTTATTAAGTCCTTCTTTCTGCTGACTTTGGGCTTTGTTTGCTCTTCTTTTTATAATTCCTTTAGATGATAGGTTAGGTTATTTATTTGAAATTTTTCTTGTTTCTTGAGGTAGGACTGTATCGCTATAAACTTCCCTCTTAGAACTGCTTTTGCTGTATACCATAGATTTTGGAAAGCTGTGTTTCCATTTTTATTTTTCTCAAAGTATTTTCTAATTTCCTCTTTGATTTCTTCATCAATCTATTCCTTTATAGTAGCATGCTCTTTAGCCTCCACATGTTTGTGTTTTCCATTTTTCTTCCTGTAACTTATTTCTAGTTTCATACCATTGTGGTTGGAAAAAATGCTTGATATATTTCTGTTCTCTTAAATTTGTTGAGACTTGTTTTGTAGCCTAGCAAGTAATCTATCTTAGGATAGACTAAGCTAAGAGAATTCAGCACCACCAAACCAACTCTACAACAAATGCTAAAGGAACTTCTCTAAGTGGGAAACACAAGAGAAGAAAAGGACCTACAAAAACAAACCCAAAACCCCAAATCTACAACTCTGATGGGGAATGTTGATAACAGCGGAGCCTCTGCATGTGTAGGACAGAGGACAGAGTTTATATGGGAAATCTCTGTGTCTCTAAGACTAAAAGGAAAACATGTTGTGTTACTTTGTTCCTATGAATTGATGAAAGGAAGTTTTTACAGTTTTTTAAATGTAAATTGTTTATTTTTTGGCCGCGCCACCTGGCATGCAGGATTCTAGTTCCCCGACCAGGGATGGAACTCATGCCCCGTGCAGTGGAAGCTCGGAGTCTTAACCACTGGACTGCCAGGGAAGTGTCTTAAATGTAAATTTTATATAAAAGTCATTGCTTAACATAATAAGCAGCATGCCAAAGCTGCACATATGTTTTTCATATCCTACTTTGATAGGCAGAATGACAGCCCCTCAAAAATGTCCATGTCTTGTCTCTGGGGCCTGTCAGTATGTTAGAGTATGTGGCAAAGGAGAAGGTTGCAGATGGAATTAAAGTTCTAATCAGCTGACCTTAAAATAGAGAGATTATCCTGGATTATCCAGGTTAAATGTAATCATGAGAACCCTGAAATGTGGAAGAGGGAAGCAAAAGAGTCAGTGTCAGAATGGTGTGATGTGAGAAAAATACAACTGTCCACTTCTTGCTTCGAAGATAGAAGAAGGAAGGGGACCATGAGCCAAGGAATGCCAGCACTTTGATTGTAGTCCAGTGAGACCCATTTGGATTTCTGACCTTCAAAGACTAAGGTAATACATTTTCATTGTTTTAAGTCACTAGTTTGTGGTAATTTGTTAAAACACCTATGGCAAACAAGTGTATCTATCATACTTGTCCTCACAAACGTATAGGAATGATACTGTCACAGAGATAATATTCATCAAATATTCTATTCCCTACCCTCACTTACATTTTCCAGTCCCCTTAAAGTTAGATGTTAGTTGTTCTGGCCAGTGAAATGTAAGCAGAAGTGAAATGGGTCACTTTCAGATCAGATTCTTTTCTACTGCCATGTCCATATGGTTTAGATGGTACAACTACAAGATGGCACCTCCTCAGTCAAACTGGGCCCCTGAGAGCCTATGTAAAGCACAGAAAACACTCTCAAATCCTCTTTGAACATGTAGTGGAGCTAGAAATAAATTTTTTTTTATTACTTTAAGCCACCACAGTTGGAGTGGTAATTTGTTACTGCTGTTTGACATAGTTTATCCTAAAAAAAAAATACAGATACTAAATATAACTTAGTAAAAATATTTCTGTCAGGAACTAAGTTTCTCTAATTTCTAGAGTTCTGGCTTAAAGACAGAACTTGCAGAATTTAGAAGACTTCATGGCTAACATTGCCCTTAGACTGTAACATCTCATCTATACTTTTAGCACACAAGATTTCCAATTCTAAGTTGTGCTCTCTGGCCAGTGACTGGAATGAAGACTGTGTATCTTATTGAAAAGAGTCATATGTTCTTTACGGATTATGGTCAATAGCAGAATAAGAGGCAGTTATACAAATTAAAGAAGTTGTTTTATTTTTGCTCAGAGGTAATCCGTAATCCCACCTCCTCATGGAGGTGCCTGGGACAAGAGTCTACAGTAATGCCTGGAGAGGAGCCAGTATTTTTCTCAAAGAATTTTGTGCACTTCTGCACTTCTGTGGCAGTGCAGAGTTACCTGAGAACTAAAAGTTATGGTTTTACTTTAGCTGAGAGATTTTTAAAGGCAAGTTGTTCCTATTTGACCTAGTTAATTACAGAAGAACTTTAGTGTAAATCTGTTTTATAAATGAACCAAAGATGTCCCCTAGGTTGTTTATTTCGTCACAGCAGACTGCGTCCTGTTAGCTCAAAAGGTCATTGGTGCCAAAGTAAAATTTTTACACTTTGTTTTCAACATAGCCCAAATAAACAGAATTTAGTCATTTTGAGTCTGATTGCTTTGCGTATCTTGTGAAGCTATGCCCAACATCTGCTGGCCGTGGATAAAATAAACCCTATAGCCACAAAAGCAGAGCTGCTGCTGCCCTTTGGAACTCTCTGAACCAGATTCCCTACTGGTCTCCTGAATGACATCCCCTAAACATGTAAGCCCCCTCTCCCCTGGGAGTTCACTTGTCCCTCCATCCCCTTCTAGATAGTGCTTTAGGCTCCAAATACTATCATGCTATGAGGGACTTCCCCCACATGCAAACCTGTCAAAGTGTTGCTGAAATAATGCTCATATGTACAACAGCCACTTCATGGTCATATCTTTTCCCTTGTTCAGCCCTGAAATCCCTCAAACTCACTGCAGAATCTTACAGAATGTCTGATTTTGTCTATCATTGCTGGGCTCACTAAATGTTAATTGCCAAAAGTACCTCCAAGTAGCTGTGAGAATTCACTAATTAAATGGGATTACTTAATATTATTAATTTGTATTATGGTGAGTAATCACTCTCAAAAACTCATTGTTTTACTTTGACATTGTTAGATGTTAAAGCCTATTTTTTTCTTAAATTTATTTGGCAAAAGGCTCAGATGCTTTTTAAAACTTTGTTTTGTTTTAGACCAATTTCATTAACAGAAATATAACTGCTACTGTAAGGGACCTTGTGAGCACATTATAATGCAGTGATTAAGATCATAGTCTGTCTCTGGTAGAGCAGGGTTTGAATTCCAGTTTTGTCGCTTAATTATGTAAATTTGGGCAAGTTACCTAACTTCTTTAAGCAACTTTTCTCTTTGCAAAAACAGGAATAATAATTGTATAGAAACATGGGTTTTAGTTATCTATTACTGTGTAATAAGTTAATCTAAAATTTAATGGCTTAAAACATTTATCATCCAGTTTCTGTGGGTCAGGAATCTGGGTGCAGTTCACCTGGGATCTGTGGCTCAGGGTTTCACAGGGCTGGAGTCAATGTGTCAGCTGTGGCTGCAGTCATCTCAAGTCTTAGATAGAGAAGAACCTTCTTCCAAGTTCAATCATATGATAATCATACTGTTGTTGGTAGGATTCAGCTTCTCAAGGTATGTTGGACCAAGGGCCTCAGTGACTCCACCAGCTTTTGAACAGAAGTTTTATGGCATGTGGGCCTCTCCGTATGGCTCATATCATGAAACTCACTTCATCAGAGCAGCAAGCAGGAAGAGCCCAAAAGTAAGTGCAAGCCAGATGGAAGTTGCAGTGGTCTATAGCATAGTCTTGGAATTGACAGCTCATCACTTTAAAAAAAAAAAAACTAAACTACAACTTTATTCAGATTTCAACAATATTTCCACTCAGGATCCTATTCAGGGTTGTCATGTCTCCTTAGTCTCTTTGATCTGTAATCATTCCTCAGTATTTCCTTGTTTTTCATGATCTTGACATTTTTTTGGAAGAACTTCTAATTATTTTGTTATTTTGTAGGACTGCCCCTCAGTTTGGATTTGTTGGTATTTTCTCATGATTTTGTTGAGGTTTTACATTATTAGAAGGATAACACAAAAGTGATTTTCCATTGTATCATATCATGGGTACATGATGTCAGTATATATTGGCAGTGTTATTAACTTTGATAAATTGGTCAAGGTTGTATGCATCAGGCTTCACTTCAATGAAGTTACTATTCTTTTTTTATCAACCTGGAACCACCACCACTTTTGACATATTCTATTTGTTAGAGACAAGTTGCTAAGTCCAGCCAGTACACACAAGGAAGGAGATGATATAATGGCATAAGTATCAGGAGGTAAGGTTCATTGGGAGTCATTTCAGAAGTTGCTCATCATACTATGAAAGGTAAGGTAAGTAAATGTCCATCAACAGATGAATGTATAAAGAAGATGTGGTGTATATATATACACAATGGAATATTACTCAGCCATTAAGAATGAAATAATGCCATTTGCAGCAACATGGATGGACCTGGAGATTATCATATTAAGTGAAGTAAGTCAGACAGAGAAAGACAAATATATTGCTTATATGTGAAATCTAAAAAAAAAATGATACAAATGAACTTATTTACAAAACAGAAACACTCACAGACTTCGATAACAAACTTATGGTTACCAGGGGGAAAGGGCATGAGGAGGGGAGGGATAAATTGGAAGTTTGGAATTGACAAGTACACACTACTAAGGACCTACTGTATAGCACAAGGAACTTGGCTCAGTATTCTGTAATAACTCAAATGGGAAAAGAATTTGAAAAAGAATGTATACTTGTAGGGGTATAACTGAATCACTTTGCTGTATACCTGTAACTAACACATCATTGTTTATCAAGTATACTCCAATATAAAATAAAACTTTAAAAAAGTAATAATAATAAAAAAGGTAAGGATACAGTTGTAAGTAAGGTAAGGATATAGTAGGTAAGGTAAGGATACAATAATGCACATAAAGAACTTAGCATGTTACTGTATAAATGGTAGCTATCATAATGATAATTATGATAATTATTTTGTGGCTCTCTTTCAAATTGATTCATTTGACAAATGTTTATTGAATGCTTATAATGTTAGAAATGGAAATACAAAACTATTTGGCTTAGGGGAGAAATAATAATAAACAGGTAAAGAAAATATTTGTGAATTTTTGAAAAATAAATTTATTTATTTATTTATTTATGGCTGAGTTGGGTCTTTGTTGCTGCGTGCAGGCTTTCTCTAGTTGCGGCGAACGGGGGCTACTCTTCACTGCGGTG
Source organism: Neophocaena asiaeorientalis asiaeorientalis (assembly GCF_003031525.2). Taxonomy (NCBI): domain Eukaryota; kingdom Metazoa; phylum Chordata; class Mammalia; order Artiodactyla; family Phocoenidae; genus Neophocaena; species Neophocaena asiaeorientalis. Next base: position 1,940,514 of record NW_020172676.1, on the reverse strand, counting down.
CGCAGGCTTCTCATTGCGGTGGCTTCTCTTGATGCGGAGCACGGGCTCTAGGCACACAGGCTTCAGTAGTTGTGGCACGCGGGCTCAGTAGTTGTGGCTTGCAGGCTGTAGAGCGCAGCCTCAGTACTTGTGGACTTCGGGCTTAGTTGCTCCGCGGCATGTGGCATCTTCCCGGACCAGGGCTCAACCCTGTTTCCCCTGCATTGGCAGGCAGATTCTTAACCACTGCGCCACCAGGGAAGCCCAATACTTGTGAATTTTGATGAATGATATAAGGAAAGCTATCAGGACAAGGTGATTGTGTGTGTGTGTGTGTGTGTGTGTGTGCGCGTGTGTGTGATGATTGTTTCAATCAAGACAGAGAAAGCCTACTTGATATGATACTTATGCTGAGATTGAATGTTCAGAAAATATCAGCTTTACAAGATCCTGAAAAGTAATATTGTAGGCAGAGAGATTAGCAAGTTCAAGGACAGTGAGGCAGAGAAGAGTTTGTCATGTGAAGGAAATAGGAGAACCTTATGACTAAAGTATACTGAGCAAGGGGTAAGGTGTTATAATGTTGGTGAGGTAAACAGGGGCTAAATTATATAGGACCTTGTAGGCTGTGGGAAGGATGTTATTTTATTCTAAGTATGATAGAAAGGATTGTAGTGTTTTATGAAAGGTAATGATAAAATCTTATTTTTAAGCTTTTATTCTAAATTTACTCTATATTTCTACAAATTATAGAAAACTTGCAAGAATAGTGTAAGGAAGTTCTCTATATGTGTGGTGAAAATTATAACAATGCCAGCTCTCTCTGATTGAATCTTTTGTCTTCAAAACATCTAAAATGGTATACTGGCCTTTACTTTTCTAGTATTCAAAGAAGACAACATTTCTGTACCTACTATATAAGGACAAGGAATCATTATAATTAGGTTATTTTCTCTTTAAATATTCAGATAATAAGTACAAAAATGTTTGGAGACTATTGAAATTATCTCTACTGTTTAAGTTTGGGACAGTCATAAAATGGCACCTACTGACTGGTAGGAAACTATTTTTCAGATCAGTCTGGTGTCATTGCAAGTATCCCGTGGGCAATTTTATTTTACTGTTTGAATTTCACCTTAGGATTTTTGCCTTTACTCTTGACATTGTTTTTTTTTTTTTTGGCAAGGAAATATAATATAGGTACAAGTTTCTGAACCATGGACATTTTAAAGGAATGTGTAACTGATCCAAAACTTTGACACCAACAACGATGCTTGAATATTATGGCACATACATGGTAGTACCTAATTAACACTTGTGCCTACAGTATCTCCATGCTCATAGCATGCCATTCTTACTCATTTTTTACACTTGCTTTAGAAAGTGTTGCATGGCATTCATTCAGTATACCTTTTATATTCAGGTTCATTATTTGGTAAAGTATTTGTTGGTGTACAATTATATGTGCTTTACTGTTTTATGACTCATCCCACTCCATGGATGACCTCAAAACTATGTAGTATTTCATCTGGCTTCTTTCTTGTTTTCTTCCCACCCACATCTCACAACTGAATCTTTCTTTCGTTGCTAACATGTACTTTGAATGCTTTTGACACAAATAGAAAACAAGAGTCATGGTAAACAGCACACCAGAAGTCCAAGAAATCTATTGTCTATTCAGTCAAGGAGTGCTAAGAAAAGAAGGTGGTCACAACCAACAAACATCTTAGCTGGTGAGCTCATGAATGGTTCTAGTTAGAATAGAACACAGTCCATTTATTTGCCTGGCCAAGGCCTGGAAGTAAACATAAGGTTGCTAGGTATGGGAACAGGATAAGGGGAAGAAATAAAAGTGGTGTAGTAGAAAGACAACAGGATTCTAAGTATGGCTCTGACACTAAATAGATGTTAGATGAAACAAATTTTAATTAAGTTTATATTCTGATCAGCATTTTATGAAATTACTGGATTACTGAGTTTTAGCATCATTCAATTTCCGATTTGGAAAGGGGTTCAGTTGTTGGCTAATCCAAATCTATAGTATAAATGCCTCCCACAATACCCCTAATAACTGACCAGCTAGCTCCTTCAGTGAAAGAGAATTCAGTACCTACTGAGGCAATCTATCCCATTTTATATAGCTCTAATTCAATGGGTCTTAAACTTTTTTGTCTCAGGACCCATTTATACTGTTAGAACTAACTAAACATCACAAAGAGCTTTTTGTTTATATGGGGTATATCTATTGATAGTGATATTAGAAATTAATATGAGGCATTTAAATAATTAGTTCATTTAAAATAGCAACAATAAGCCCATTAGATATTAGCATAAATGTTTTAAAATTTTAATAATTTTGAGCTAGGCACAGAAAAACTGCTACTACATGATCTCACTTATATGTGGAATTTTTGAAAAAGTTTAATTCATGGAGAAAGAGAGTAGTATGGGACCAGGGACTGGAAGAGGTGGGGGAAAAGAGGAGATGCTGGCCAAAGAGTACAAACTTTCAGTTATAAGATGAATAAATTCTGGAGACCTAATGTATAGCCATAGTGACTACAGCTAATAATAATGCATTGTATACTTGAAATTTGCTAAGAGAATAGACCTACAGTGTTCTCACAACACACACACACACACACACACACACACACACACACACACACACACTAACTGTATAAGATGATGGGTTTGTTAGCTTGATTGTGGTAATCATTTCACAATGTATATATATATATACTAAGTATGTTGTACACCTTAAATATATACTTTTTTTTTTCTTTTTCTTTTGCGGTACGCGGGCCTCTCACTGTTGTGGCCTCTCCCGTTGCGGAGCACAGGCTCTGGACGCGCAGGCTCAGCGGCCATGGCTCACGGGCCCAGCCGCTCTGCAGCATGTGGGATCTTCCCTGACCGGGACACGAACCCGTGTCCCCTGCATCGGCAGGCAGACTCTCAACCACTGCGCCACCAGGGAAGCCCCTATACCATTTTTATTTGTCAATCATACCTCAATAAAATTGAATAAAATAATTATATTAAAAAAATTATACTGAGAAGAATGAAATGGTTTTATCTCTTTTCAAATCTCTTTAATGTCTAGCTTAATAAGGGGTTCTTATGTCTTCTTTTTTGTGATATGACACGTCAAGTAGCCTCTGGAAAACTTCACTGTTCATTTGCATGAAAATGGGGATCTAACCGGCAAATAACATCCTAGTATTATTTAAATATAGTTGTGAACTAGCAGACCCCCTGAAAAGGTCTCAGATTGTGCTGGGACTCCGGATCACATTTTGAGAACAATTGCTCCAATTATTTATACAGGATTTTCTTTATTTTGAGTTCATATTATCCTTCTACTTGAAAGGTCCTTGTACTAATCTCAAGAACATAAAGAATAAGTGTGATCTCTGTTTCAAATGATTCCCTCACTCAAATATTTTATGACAGCTATTTGTTATCCCTGTATCTTTCCTTCAGGATAAACTTTCATAGTTCTTTCAACTAATTATCATATGAAAATTTTCAATTTTCCACCTTAGTTATATTGGGTTGGCCAAAAAGTTCATTTGGGTTTTCTGAAACATTTTCCGGAAAACCCCAAATGAACTTTTTGGCCAACACAATATTATCCTTGGGCCTACTCCCATTAGTCAGTTGTTCTCTTCGTGCATCAATTAGGGTTGAATACAATATTTCAGGATAGTCTGAATGGTGCAGAGAGAAAATCTTAACCTGGATTTCATACTTCAATTAATGTCTCTAATACATGTTTGATCCATATTTTAACTAGCTGATGTTTAGTCAAATCTTTATTTTCCAATTTTTTTTTTTTTTTTTTTTTTTGCTGTATGAGGGCCTCTCACTGCTGCGGCCCCTCCTGTTGCGGAGCACAGGCACCGGATGCGCAAGCTCAGCGGCCATGGCTCACGGGCCCAGCCGCTCCGCGGCATGCGGGATCCTCCCGGACCGGGGCACGAACCCGCGTCCCCCGTATCGGCAGGCGGACTCCCAACGACTGCGCCACCAGGGAAGCCCTATTTTGCAATTTTGATTTAAGTGGATTTATAGAATTTTTTAAACCTATGTCATCTTGTTAGATATGGATCATGGTTTTAGTTTGTGGATCCTGATGCTGTTATACAAAGTATTCATAATATTTATGGCAGATATAATGCAACATGCACCAAATTGCTTTATTTTCCGCCTGGGCATACAGCACAACTACATACTGAGCTCCTGTTGCATCTAGGCATAGGACTGAGTTTTGATCAGTGGGATATAGGCAGAAGTGCCCTATGATCTGTTTCAGTGCCGGCTAGAAACATGCAGTGCAAAGGTGTACTCTCTCTCCAATTGACTTGTTGCAAAAAAAGACCTCAGAGAGAACAAAAAGTGGATCCCTGAGTCCATCATTTGAAGGAGACATTCCAGGAGAGCCTTCTGAAGAGGAAAATTCACACTCAACCTTCCATGAGCCAGAAAGAAACTGTTATTTATTGCTCTACGCTCATTGAATTGTTTGATAGCCTACATGTTCTCAGCTTCTATTAAAATTCTCTATGGTTGACATTAGTCTGTTATTCAATCACTGTTTTGCCATAGTCAGTCAATCAAAAAGGACTGTACTACCTCAACAATACTAAGAGTACTAACTGTACTGTCATTTACCCCATATTTATCATATCCACATGAATATAAGATAATTTTTGGTAGATGGTACAGTGAAATTTAGATAAATGATGAGTGATGCTGACATCATAGAATAAGTTGGGATGTATTCCCTTATCTTTGATTTTCTGAAAGGGTTTATGTAGAATTGGTATTAGTTCTCCCTTAAATGCTCAGGAGAATTCACTATGGAAGTCAATGGGCCTGAGGTTTGCTTTGTGGGAAGATTTTTAACTACAAATTCAATTTCTTTAATAGACCTAGGCTTGTTTAGAGTATCTATTTATTACCTCTTAAGAGTTCTTTTGTAATTTGTCTTATAGGTATTTTGTTCATTTCATCCAAATGTCAAAGTTTTAGGCTTAAGGTTTTTTATAACTATATCCTTTTAATATCTGTAGAATCTGTAATATCACCTCTCTTGTTCCAGATATTGGTGCTTTGTACCTTCTGGTCAGTCTGGCTAGAGATTTATCAATTTTCTTTATCTTCTAAAAAAAAATAAGTTTTGGTCTTATTAATTTCTCTATTGTTTTCCTGTTATCTATTTCATTGATTTCCTTTCTGGTCTTTATTAGTTCCTGTATTTACTTTGCATTTAACTTGTTCTTTATTTTTCAGTTTCTTACGGTAGAAAGAAAGAAACTGAAAAATAAAGTTTTTTTATATAAAAATAAAAAAACGAAGTCACTGATTCGAGACCTTTCTTCTTTTTAATACATGTTATAAGCACTGCTTTAGTAGCATCCTACAAATTCTGATGTTTTGTTTTTCATTCAGTTCAAAATACTTTCGTAATTTCCTTTTGATTTTGTTTTTGACCTATGGGTTATTTGAGCTGTGTTATTTGGTTTTCACACATTTGGAAATTTTCCAGATATCTTTGTTACTGATTTCTGATTTAATTCCATTGTGATCAGAGAACATATTTTGTATGACTTGAATCTTTTAAAAATTATTGAAACTTTTTTCATGGCTCAGGATCTGGTCTATCGTGATAAATGTTCCATGTGAACTTTGAAAGAATGTGTAGCCTACTATTATTGGCAAGAGGTTCTATAAATTTCAATTAGGTCAAGTTTGTTGATAGTGTTGTTTAAGTCTGCAATACTCTTGATTTTCTATTTGTTCTATTAATTATTGAGAGCATAACTGAGAGCATATTAATAATTCTGAGCATAATTGTGGATTTGTGTATTTTTCCTTGCAGTTCTATCAGTTTTTATTTCAGGCATTTTGATACTCTATTTTTGTGATTAATTATTTGAGATTCTTAAGTGCTGTTGATGAATTTACCCCATTATCACTAAGAAATAACCTTCTTTATCTCAGATAATATTCTTCACTGTAAAATCTATTTGCACTGTTATTCATGTATCCATTCCAGCTATCCTTTGATTAGTATGGGCATAATATATCATTTTCAATCTTCTTCTTTTAGCCTATTAGCATTTATATTTAAAGTGTGTTTCTTGTAGGCAGTATTTAATTGGTTTTTGCTTTTTGTATCAGATCTGATCATCTTTTCCTTTTAATTGCAATGTTTATCCTATTTATATTTAGTGAGATTATTAATATAGTTAGGTGTAAATCATCACCTTGTTACTTGCATTCTTTTTCTCTTATCTATTTTTATTCCCTTTGATCTCTTTTCCTGCCTTCTTTTAGATTAATTGAATATTTTCTATGATTCCACTTTATTTTTTTTCTTGGCTTTTTTATTGTTGTTTCTATTTTGGAGGCTGCTCTAGGGCTTATGGTGTAAGTCATTATCATATTCTACCTTTGACAGATATCACTTCACATATAAGACATTTACAATAGCATACTTCCATTTCTCTTTACCTGGTCTTTGCATTATTGCTGGCATACATTTTGCCTCTACACAACTTATGAATTCCACAATACTTCTTTATTTTTGTTTAAACAGTGAATTATCTTTTAAAGAGATTGAAATAATTTTTTAAAAATCACACATATTTCTCCGTGGGTCTTGAACTCCATCTCCTCATTTCTGGTGTTCTTTATTGTTTTGCATAAATCATTATTTTCACTTGTTATCATTTTCCTTTAGCCTGAAGGACTTCTATAACATGTGTGCAGGTGCTCTGGGTGATGAATTATTTCTTTTTTTTTTTTTTAATGTCTGAAAACTTCTTTATTTCACCTTCATGTTGTCTTACTGGCCACTGTCCCTCTAATCCCTTCAGATGGTTCTTTCCCTGGACTAGGATAGTTTCTTCCCATACATGTGCTCTCAGTATTCTGCTGAATACTAGAGGGAACCCTCTGCATATCAACTCTGTCCAGCTTTCTCCTCTCCAGTACTCTGTCCTGCACATTCTAGTTGTCTTGTACCTTCAGCTTTGTCTCCTCAACCCAAGAGAGTCTGATGGGTTTTCTATGGATCTCACATCCTGCCCCACCCTACCCATACCATCAGTTGAAAACTCTCTCAAGGCAATAAACTGCTCACCTAGTTTGTTTCCCATCTCTTTGAGATGATTGTCCTTCATTACCTGGTATCCAGTGTCTTAAAAACCTTTTTTTTTTTCTTCATATATCTTTTTCTTTTTTTCTTTTTCTTTTGGGTGTTTCAAGTTGAGGTTAAATCCAGTCTCTGTTACTCCATCCTGCCTGAAAGTGAAAGTCCCTTCACTGACTGTTCTTTTAATGCCAGGTTTTTGTACTCCATTTTTCATATTAAAAAAAAATTTGTCTTTATTTCACCATTGCCTCAGAAGTTTTTACTTCTTATAGTTCTTCAGTATTATTTTCTTTTTCTAGTCTAGCAAATTTTCATCTCCCCTGATAAGCTGGAGTATGGAGATCCTTGTACCTCTTCATCAAAGAATAGACAGTTGATTCTGTGAATTTTCTCTGATACTCACTTAAGCAATTCTCTATTTTCATATCTCTCTTGTAGAGTATAAAACATTTGTCTTTGTCCTATAGGAGCATACGCTGAGAGCTTTCACAAGTTGTAAAGTAGAAATGTAAACGTTTTGTTTTGTTTTACCTATGTCAGTAGACTTGAGCTTTGTTCATTAAAGCTCTTATTTACAAGTAAATTATTTTGCTAATTAATAGCAGCCTGCTAGCTCCCTCAGCCTCACACCAGACTTCTCCCAACTCCCAGGAAATTGTGAAAAGATTATTGTGAAAGAATTTATGAAAATTCCTCACTCACTGCTATCGCTTTATCTGTTATTGGCCTATTTTCTGCTTCTGACTGCATTGAGTTTTTGGGTGTATTAATCTTGCTAGAAGCAGACTGCTGGAACAAATGAAATCGGTCTTGTATAGTTTTATAAATCTAAATTTTAGTAACCTTCATTATCTCCTTTCCTTTATTAAGAAATGGATAGTGGTTAAATTGTGGATGTGATGGGACTATCAAGAGTGGCAGGATGGCTATTTCTCTATTCAGTAAGGTGGCATTTTGTTATGATTATGACATTGTGATTGTGTATATCCTATAGAATCATGGCATGTTGAAGACTGTTTCCAGGCATCAAAATCAGACCTCAAGTAGAAAAGAAATATGTTTTAGAAATAATATCCTAATTACTAATTTACAGTAGGTTAATTTCTTCTAGTTTAAAGCATTTCTTGATATATAAATCCAATTATGCTTTCTTCACTATATCTACTGTCGTGATATTTGATCATAAGTATGCTTTTATAAAGTTCATAGTGTTTTAAGTGAATTATAATAACAATCACTTAGTGAAAAGCTTACCTTGGTACTATATAGTAACTATTATACTAGTCATTCATTTTTCACTTCCTACTGAGTTTGCTTTCTTATGGGATTATTGTATTAAATGTTTACATTATTTTCTTTTTAAAAATTATGATCAGTCATGTTTATGGATGTATCTCTTAATGATTTATGCTTAGTATTACTAAAAGAAAAATGTAGGTGCATTTCTCCTAAATATAAATATATTTTTCTGTGAAACTGCAATTCAAAGCAGTATTAAAAAAATCTAGGGGCTTCCCTGGTGGCGCAGTGGTTGAGAGTCCGCCTGCCGATGCAGGGGACACGGGTTTGTGCCCCGATCCGGGAAGATCCCACATGCCGTGGAGCAGCTGGGCCCGTGAGCCATGGTCGCTGGGCCTGCACATCCGGAGCCTGTGGTCTGCAACGGGTAAGGCCACAACAGTGAGAGGCCTGCGTACCGCGAAAAAAAAAAAAAAATCTAGTCAGCATTAAATTTTTTCTTAAGATATAATTTGTGTTTTTTTAAAGTATTTATTTATTTATTTTTGTTTGGTTGTGCCAGGTCTTGGTTGCTGCAGGGAAGCTCCTTAGTTGTGGCTTGCCAGCTCCTTAGTTGCATCACGTGGGCTGCTTAGTTGCAGCAGGCGGACTCCGTAGCTGTGGCATGCGAACTCTTAGTTGACGCATGCATGTGGGATCTAGTTCCCTGACCAGGGATCAAACCCGGGCCCCCTGCACTGGGAGCAGAATCTTATCCACTGTGCCACCGAGGAAGTCCCTATAATTTGTGATTTTTAATTATACATTTTCTAGAGCATTTAAAGTGAAGAATACTAGGAGGATCACTTAGATTGCTTCATTGCTTTTCTGCATTTATTTAGTTAATATAAGATCTAGTGGTGTTAATAAATGTTTAATGTTGGGATTTTTTGTTTTTCAATGCCTCGGTTCTTGCTTTGTTCTCATTAGTAGCACCTACCATCCGTGCCTTTTTTTTTTTACATCTTTATTGGAGTATAATTGCTTTACAATGGTGTGTTAGTTTCTGCTTGATAACAAAGTGAATCAGTTATACATATACATATCTCTTCCCTCTTGCATCTCCCTCCCTCGCACCCTCTCTATCCCACCCATCTAGGTGATCACAAAGCACTGAGCTGATCTCCCTGTGCTATGTGGCTGCTTCCCACTAGCTATCTATTTTACGTTTGTTAGTGTATATATGTCCATTCCTCTCTCTTGCTTTGTCACAGCTTACCCTTCCCCCTCCCCATATCCTCAAGTCCATTCTCTAGTAGGTCTGTGTCTTTATTCCCGTCTTACCCCAGGTTCTTCATGACATTTTCCTTTTTATAGATTCCATATATTTGTGTTAGCATATGATATTTGTCTTTCTCTTTCTGACTTACTGCACTCTGTATGACAGACTCTAGGTGCATCCACCTCACTACAAATAACTCAATTTCGTTTCTTTTTAAGGCTGAGTAATATTCCATTGTATATATGTGCCACATCTTCTTTATCCATTCATTCTTACTTTCAGTCTGTATGTGTCTCTAGGTCTGAAGTGGGTCTCTTGTAGACAGCATATATATGGGTCTTGTTTTTGTAGCCCTTCAGCCAGTCTGTGTCTTTTGTTGGGAGCAATTAATCTATTTACATTTAAGGTAATTATCAATATGTATGTTTCTATTCCCATTTTCTTAATTGTTTGTAGGTTTTTCTCCTTCATCACTTTAAATATGACCTGCCAGTCTCTTCTGGGTTGCAAAGTTTCTGCTGAAAGACTAGCTGTTAACCTTATGGGGATTCCCGTGTGTGTTAGTTGTTGTTTTTCCCTGGCTGCTTTTAATATGTTTTCTTTGTATTTAATTTTTGACAGTTTGATTAATATGTGTCTTGGCCTGTTTCTCCTTGGTTTTATACTTTATGGGACTCTCTGTGCTTCCTGGACTTGATTAACTATTTCCTTTCCCATATTAGGGAAGTTTTCAACTATAATCTCTTCAAATATTTTCTCAGTCCCTTTCTTTTTCTCTTCTTCTTCTGGAACCCCTATAATTCGAATGTTGGTGTGTTTAATGTTGTCCCAGAGGTCTCTGAGACTGTCCTCAGTTCTGTTCATTCTTTTTTCTTTATTCTGCTCTGCAGTAGTTATTTCCACTATTTTATCTTCCAGGTCACTTACCCATATTTCTGCCTTAGTTATTCTGCTATTGATTGCATCTAGAGTATTTTTAATTTCATTTATTGTGTTTTTCATCATTGCTTGTTTCATCTTTAATTCTTCTAGGTCCCTGTTAAATGTTTCTTGCATTTTCTCTATTCTATTTCCAACATTTTGGATCATCTTTACTATCATTATTCTGAATTCTTCTTCAGGTAGACTGCGTATTTCTTCTCATTTTTTCGGTCTGGGTGGGTTTTTATCTTGCTCCTTCATCTGCTGTGTGTTTTTCTGTCTTCTCATTTTGCTTATCTTACTGTGTTTGGGGTCTCCTTTTTGCAGGCTGCAGGTTCGTAGTTCCCGTTGTTTTTGGTGTCTGTCCCCAGTGGCTAAAGTTGGTTCAGTGGGTTGTGTAGGCTTCCTGGTGGAGGGGACTAGTGCCTGTGTTCTGGTGGATGAGGCTGGATCTTGTCTTTCTGGTGGGCAGGTCCACGTCTGGTGGTGTGTGTTGGGCTGTCTGTTGACTTGTTATGATTTTAGGCAGCCTCTCTGCTAATGGGTGGGTTTGTGTTCCTGTCTTGCTAGTTGTTTGGCATAGGGTGTGCAGCACTGTAGCTTGCTGGTCCTTGAGTGAAGCTGGGTGCTGGTGTTGAGAGGAGGTCTCTGGGAGATTTTCACCGTTTGCTATTACCTGGAGCTGGGAGGTCTCTTGTGGACCAGTGTCCTGAAGTTGGCTCTCCCACCTCAGAGGCACAGCACTGACTCCTGGCTGCAGCACCAAGAGCCTTTCATCCACACAGCTCAGAATAAAAGCGAGAAAAAGTAGAAATAAAGAGGATAAAAGAAATTAAAATAAATTAAGATAAAATAAAATAAAATAATTAAAATAAAGAATAATTATTAAGAAAAAAAAAATTTTTTAATTAAAAAAAATACAAAAATGGACGGATAGAAACCTAGGACAAATGGTGAAAGCAAAG
>NW_020172676.1:1894924-1928886 GCF_003031525.2 Neophocaena asiaeorientalis asiaeorientalis | reverse complement strand
ATATATATATATATATATATATATATCTCCACTCTTTTCCCATATAGGTCATTACAGAGTATTGAGAAGGGTTCCTGGACTATACAGTAGGTCCTTATTAGTTATCCATTTTATGTATAATATTGTGTATATGAATGCTGAAATTTTAAATTATCTCGAAAATATCTGTGTTTGACAATCTTTCCATTCAGCCTTCCTCAAGATCCCTCCAATTTTAATATTCTATGAGCCTCATAGTGTTATACTGCTAAAGATTTCACAGCAGTCTGAAACTGGAAGGGAACTAATAAGGAATTAAAAGCAAACAGAAAAGAATATGATAAAATACTCAAATAGGCATATAAGTACATTTTCACCCTATAGGCATACCTACTTGGAAGGCAAAAATATAATCCTTATAATGCTTTTCAGCATGGAATCAGAGCAAGGGGAGTTGGTAGGATAGTCTTGGAAGCTTCTCTCATTAAGCCACTTTACCTAGGTTCATCCAGTTCCTGATAGCGAAGACCTGCTGCACATCCCAGAAAATGAAACCGATAGGCAGGGACATCTGCTTCTGTGTACATTGGTGGAATTCTACTTTAAAATCTGGATACTATTCTTTCTCCCATTCTCCACAGTTTAAAAATATAGCAAATGAAATTTGCTAAAAGAATAGCAATTTATTAATTACTTCCTGAAACTTAAGATGGTATTTTGACTATGCTCATTAGATTTACACTAGGTTGAACAAAGAATTTTTAAATGACAATTTCCCACAGATTTATCACAGACAAAATCCATGAAGTTGTTTTGTTTTCTTTGTTGTAAACCTGAACTTAAGGGAACAGGAAAGTAGTGTTGATAACTATTTCATGAAGACCAAGAAGTACTCAGCACGAAGCAATAGAGCTTTTGCTAATCTTTCAACAAAATTCTACTCTTCCTCACTGCAACAGTGGAGATTTCTCCTTAGACACTATGGATTTAGGTGCATAAAGATTATGCTACTTTGATTTTGATAGTTTGAATTTGTTCATTCAAAGCTGCAAAATAGTCTTAAACCATGAATGTATTTACATCTCAACAAAGCACACTTTGCTGATTGGTTAATTCATGTTTCATAGATAAAATGGTGATCATATCTATTTACACATTTAAACACCACTGTAAGTTTATTTTTGTCGAAACTTTTTTCGATAGAAGGCCTAGGAGGATTACATACCAAGCCTAATTTGAATATCTGCCAAATCTGGGGAATTCAGAGCAGCATTAGTCTTCTAAATCTCATCAATACAAGATAAATAGGAGTTTTGATCTCTCAGAATTGCTATGCAATAATCCTAACCACAAAGACAGGCTGTAACAATTATAAGAGAGAAAATGCAAAGTCCAGGGAAGATACCTAACTGAGAGAACTAAGTTCAAATCCTTAACAAGGTTGGCTATTTATTAGCTATATGACATTGGAAGAGTTGCTAATCCTCTCTGGAATGTAGTTTCTTTAATATGTAAAATGAAGATGTTAATAGATACTGCTTTTGTAAGGATTAATAATGGGATATATAGCAGACATTTAAAAAATGTTAGCTCCTACTTCTGCTCTTTCCTTAGGTTCTAGGCCAGTCTAGACCTTTTTTGACTGTGAGGGAATAAAAAACAGAATGTATGTCTGTTCAAAATAAGATAAATGTTTTATATCTTAATCCTCAACTCAGTAAAATAGGTGTATATAAGTGAAACAAAATTTTCACAAAATAGTACTTGTGAAAATGTACTATGTCATGCACTGTGTATTTTTTTTCTTCTGAATTCTACTTTATTTCATTAAAAGGTAATAGTCTTTGGAAAACATTCCTCTAGGCCACTTTAAGTGAGCCTACTGTCTACAGTTATAAATAAAAACATCTTGTTTCAGGATGAGAGGTAAACTTTCCATCACCATACTCTCTTTTCTGGGTTTAAGGCTACACTTGGATATGACCATCATATGCTACCAAATCATTGCTATTTGAGAGGTATTAGCACTGAATCTAGAAGTAGCTTCTTGGCCAGGCAACCAGCCAGGTGTTAAATGCAGATAGGAAGACTAGAAAACTATCTCTAGAACTTGATAGTGAAGTACTCTAACTTTCGATGAAAGGACCCTTATAAATGAATAATAGTACTAACGTGCTGAAAATATCATATACCAGTATAGTATCCAGTAATATGAGACCTCTATTAACTTTGCTAAAGGTAGTTCAGACATATTCTTTGAGAAGTTTTACAGCCAACAATTAGATTTGAGGAGGTAGGTTCCTTAACAATCTGCAGTCTTATGAAGCATAACAGCTTTGTGTATGTAGTCCTGATTACATAGCAAAAAGAAAATATTTGTGGTTTTTATTATGTTCCTTATTGGAATAAATAGTTCATTTAGGGAAAGATAAACGTTCCAAGACTGTAATATATAGTTTTCAAAATGTCTCTGTTTAAAATATATTACTTTGGGATGTATTAGTATATCTTTAGAAGGGGACAGAGAATGAGTCCTTTGAAAATCTAATCATACCATGATCATGTCACTCCTTAGCTCCAAACCTTCCTATTTTAATCACAATAAAAGCTAAAGTCCTTATAATAGCCTACAGGGTCTGGCCCCAATCACTTCTTCCTCACCCCACCTGCACCCCTTTACCTGCCTTCAACTCCCACTGCTCTCCAACCATCTCATTCCACCGCAGTCACACTACTTCCCCAATATACCAGGCTCCCTCCCTTAACTTTCTTCAGTTCTTTGCTCAACTATCACCTTCTCAGCGAGGCCTTCCCTGACCACCCTCTTTAAGATATTGCATCAAATTCTCCCCCTTCCCCTAACACACACGACCACTTTCCAGCCTGTCCTTGCTTTACTTTTCTCCATAGCATTTGTAGAGATGTACTACATATTTATTACTTATTTTCTGTCTCCCATTAGAATGAAAGCACCATGAGGGTAGGAGTGTTTGTCAGTTTTTGTGCACTATTGTACCCCAGAACTTAGAACAGTGTTCGGCACTCAGGAAATAAATAAGCTTTGATGAATGAATGAAAGGATGAATGAATGAATTGTAACTACAATTAGCATAATGGTTTCAGTTCTTCAAAGTGTCTTTCTTATTTATTCCACAGGTAGAAATTATTTACACGACTATCACTATTGTTAATCTTAAGATAGGCAATGTACCGCAGAAAGAATATTATATATACAGCTTTAAAGTTTCTGAGTTCCTATTCCTTCAGTTTGGGGGAAGTGAAAGCTAAAACAAGGGGTTCTGTCGTGATGCTAATGGCTGCGGTGTTGAAGGGCGGCTGGGGATTTCGTTTCTAGGGAGGGGTTACAGGTGAAAGTCTTACCACGTGGCTCATGGAATCCAAAGTATTGTACCTGCGGCTGCTTGATTCTTGGAGTCCAGACCTAGCCTGGTTTGGTAAGCAGCAAGGGAAGAAAACCGCCAGATACTTTCTTGAACGATCTCCTGATGCAACTGTGTTTACAGCCTTCCCGGCAGCACCCAGGGGGAACCTTAGGGCCAGGAGACTCACAGCCTTTATTTGGCTCTCAGTCCCTGGGCTCTGGGAAGCAGCGAGGTGGGCTGAGGGCCCTCTCCCCTTCCCGTGGCGGCCGCCGGGCCGCACGCCCACGCGACAGGTGAGGCGCGGCGGAGCGCCAACTACACAACCGCGGGGCCAGACGCCCGTTTTCTGCGCCGCAGGCGGCCGCGAGCTGGCGGAGGAGTCTCCCGGCGGCGGCGAGAGCCCTTGCAGACGGACGCCCGGTAGGCGGGAACTCTTCCCGCACGGGGGCGCTGCCACCTGCCCGGAGGAGGAGCCAGAGCGGGACCTAGCTTTTTGCGGCTCCCGACGCACGAGAGTGGGGAGAACCCACCCTGATCATGAAGGGCTGCAGAGGCATCGAGAACCCGGCTTTCGTCGCCTCCAGTCCAGACAGCCCGCGCCGTTTGTGTCCATCGCCCTCTTCCGTCGAGGTCTCTGTCTTGTCCACCAATCCGCTGAGAGAGGGTTCGCAGCCGCAGGAGCCTCAGGAGCCCCAGAAGTCCCCGGAGCCACCTCTTTCTTCAGTAACTCCTCCTGGCTCCCAGGAGCGGTCCGGGCCAGAGTCACTGTCAGAGTATGAGGAGGGGCCCTGCGGGTGGGGCAACTTCCAACCCCAGTGTCTCCAGTGCTGCAACACGCCCCAGGGCTTTCTGTTTCACTACTGCCTTTTGGCCCTCACGCAAGGTAAGGTCCAGAGCCGGCTCGAGAGGGCGGTGGGCCTGCGCGGGGCGAGGGTGGCGCGGAGGGCCGGTGGGGAGGAGAGGGCAGATGCGCCGCGAGCCCGAGGGGTCGACGCGCCGAGCTAGGTGGCCCCAGGCTTGGGACTTGGAAACGCTCGCACCGACGTCAACCAATGAGGTTCAGGCATCTACATTTTAGCTTCTCTTTTATGGAAACATTTAAAACTGGCCATGCAAGCTTTTTCTCTTTAGTGTGCTACCTCAGTCTAGAAGATTCGATTCCTACAAAGAAGATGAGTGGAGCCTTCCTTCGGGAACCTTTTGCTGGGGGCTGGGGCGGGGGAGATCCACTGTACGTTACAAAAACATACATTTTGCTAAATCCCCTTATTAAAAGGATTTTTTTTTTACGTTGTTTCTGGAAGAGAAGAATTAATAACTTTGCAGTTGAGGTAGGGTGGTTCTTGAAGGAGAAACTTGCTGAAAATATATGGTATCGGTTAGATCTAGGCATTCGTGTTTTGTGAGTATAGTTTGAGTGTATTGGATGCACACGTGGGGCCCAGTGAGTAAATCCGCAAAGGCTTCAGGCGTTGTTAACTGGTAAGGTTGTTTGTTCAAGGATCTCTTTTATATTCTCTTGGGAGTTACTGATAAAGTCCAGGTTTATACCCTCAGGAGTCTGCAATCTAAGCTTGATTTGGAGGAGTGAGTAGTAGGGCAGAGGGACTATGACTCTCCTGAAAGAAAGCATACAGGGAATGAAAGAAATGGGAAGTTACACTAAGGCGACAAATTAAGGAGGGGGGCATTAAAGTGTAGCATCTTCAAGGACATGCTGATGGTTAGCTAGAATTTGATAGTATGTAGATATTTTTTGGTCACTTGAGTCATAGTTTCAAAATATTTTGTAAAGAGGCAATCAAGGACTGACTGAAAGAAATCTAATCCAAAAAAAAAAATGGGGGGAGGAGGTGGGTTGAAATTGCTCTTTTTTAAGATTAACAGAAGACTATATCTAAATATATTCTTCCTGTTCTTATTCCTGCTCCACTGTCTTAAAGCAACTCAGTGACCCTTGCACAGGTTAGGTGCTGAGTAAATATTTGTTGATTGTGAGTCTGAAGCTCTTCTACTAGGGACAGTTTTGTGCTAAAGAGTTACTTCTTTAGCACCTTTCTTGTCCCCAGCAAAGTTGGCCTTCTCTCAACATCTTGATCTCAGTTGTCCAAAATCAGTGATTGTGAAGCATCTTAGTGTCAAGGGAATGCAAAGTTCAAAGAAATTGGGCACAAGTAAAAAATTCCTTGTTTTGTGTATTATCTTAAACGTATTCTGAAATTTCAGTATTATTCCAGAATATATCATTTTACATTTAATATAAAATATTGTTTAAAATTATTGAATATAATTGAAATTCTTAGAGAAATGTGTCAAGTTTAGCCTGGAGCTACTCTACCTAGAAATCTCTAATTTCAGAAGCATAATCTGAGATGAAAGTGACCCAGTAAGTTCTTATTTGGGTTTAAGTCTGAATGACTGAAAACATTATTATTGTGTTTTTCAAACAAGATCCTTGGGAAGATCATTTCCATGATATAGTAATAGGTGATTAATTGGTAAAAAGACCCAAAACTTGTAAAGTGAGTTTACTTAACCCAGCACTTCTCAAAGATAAACAGGATTTCTCTTAGCACTTAATTTCCTAATGTACCTCATAGCTTCATGCATTTACAATAGACATAGTATGCAATGTTTCATGAAATTTCTTTTTTTTTAAAAGCAAAGTTCTTGGAACTTGTGTAGCATAGAATTCACATTGGGATCATAGGCTTAAAGTGCTATATTTCCACAAGAGTTTGCAAATTTGCTTTCTTAGAAAATTTTTTACCATAAAAACAGTGAGTTCTAATGACTGACTTTTAATCAGTATGGCAAGGAAAGTTGATTTTAGATAGGAAATTTTCAAATTCTCAGACAACCTTATCTCCTTATAAATGTGTCATTCCTAGGTACCTTAGAAATTTTTTCTTAAAACATTAAGAATTATAAATTGGCTTATAGATTTATTAAACTGGCATAAAAGTAAAAATCATGTTAGGACTTGTAAAGCTTATACAAATTTTCTTGAAATACATTCCTAGTTACAGTCTTGATAAAGCAAAATTTGAAGAGATTATAGAGGTCATGACTTGGATATACTCTTTCTATTAATTAATTAATGAAAACAATTCATGGCAGCCTCTTAAGTAAAAGGAATAATCAGTTAAAAACTTTGTAATTTGATCAGATGCTTTTTATTTTCACTTTATAGTAATATTTAAACTTCTGTATATTTAATCTATATCCAAACATTTTCGTTGTGAGTCAAAATTGGATTTTCAGCTTTTCCTTGTTTATCTTGTACTCCTTCATCATGGTTATAATGAGCAGATGAAGTATAATGTTTTTTTATTTTTCTTTTTTCTGTTACTTTGCCTTTTATTTAGAATGCCAGTGGTGAAAATAAGACTTTCAGTTTGTTATTTTTGCTCCAGGAACTTTTAAATGATAACTTTAAAGAGTGCTAGAAGAAAATAGAGGTTTGAGAACTCAATTTCACCTTTCTTAAGACTAAGTCAAGGATCTCATGTTATAAATATGTTTAAAGATTGAGTAATTTGAGCAGTTTTAGTATTTGACTTCTCAATCACCTCTACATTTTGTACTCTTCCAAGCGAGGTCCATGGGACTATGCTACACCTGGAACTCTCTAGCAAACCAGCCTCATGAGACTTTACCGGTCTTTTTGTCATTTAAAGAAAAATGAAGTTAGTTATAATTCAGTATGTGAGAAGCATCAATTTTATTTAACATCTGAAAATTCACAAGTGTATAATTTAAAAGCGAGCTGATTTGTAGAGGAAATATGTTTGGCTTGCTTAGCTTTGAAACTTGGAGATTTTTAAAATTGGTACATTTAAAAATATCAAAAGAAACAAACAATCAAATTTTAGTATGTCGTTAATAATCATAATCTATATGGTAAAGTTGTAATAATGCACTTAAATTTCCTCTTCTCTCTTTTAGGTATGGTGGTAAATGGCCTAGTAAATATTAGCATTTCCACTATTGAGAAGCGCTATGAATTGAAGAGTTCCCTGACAGGCTTGATATCATCAAGCTATGATATCGCATTCTGTTTGTTGTCTTTATTTGTATCATTCATTGGTGAAAGAGGACACAAACCAAGATGGCTTGCATTTGCATCCTTTATGTTAGGATTGGGAGCACTTGTATATTCACTGCCAAAATTTTTTAGTGGAAAATACCAATTTGGGTCCCTTTTTGAAGGTAAGTTTCTGTTGTGTTTTGCTTATTTTAACAAGTAGTATGAAACTATGTTATACTGCAACTCTATATTGCAGCTCACTTGTATGGGTAAATAGGGTAAGGGCTAGTCTCTTCCACTGCTTACTGCTTTGTTATGATGTGAATTGTGTTAGGAGATTCCTGAGACAGATTGAGCATTATTCATCCCTTCAGTGGTTCTCCAAGTTTTTAATCCTCTAATACTCATTCCCCATATTATACACAATCTTCCTCAGAAAAGACATGACTTGTTTTGGTTTGCAGGTGGTGTGACTTCACTGGGGTTCTAAGATCTAGTTTTTCCCTTAATGGTTTTATTTGCTGTGCCTATAGCTCTGCACCCTGGACATGTTGACTCCTGATTTGAGAAAGAGAGGTAAAACTTGTAGGAGTGGGGCTTTTCCTGAGAACTGAAACTAGCTTTATTTTTGACTCTAGTTTAGAGACACAGAAATTCATGAGTTACCTAAAGTGTTGCTCTGGTCAGTACATTATTTAAAGGCTCAGAAAGGAAGTTTGATTATTTATATTTCTTCCCTTTTTTTTCTCCAAATAATCCTTTTTAATGGAAAAACAATTATGGTAGAGCCCAAGAAATGTGCTAATGAAAGTAGACCTTAACGTTTTTTGTCCTTCCTGAGATTTTTAATAGCAAGTATTGAAATAAAATCAGAGGGCTACAAAATCTGAAGTTTTGATAGGTTTGGTAAGTGAAGAAAAGGCTTATAGTAAGAAGAAAGGAGAACTGGGGCCTCCTGCACAATAGGCATTATTTTTAAAAAGTTAAGATTGTTATATTTGTATTAATTTTGAAAATTCATATTAAAGTGTTAACATTTCCCAAAATCTATTTCCCAATTATAGAATGACAACAAATGGGAAAATATTTTCAATAACAAAGTATATATCTTGCAGTGTTTTAGGGGCGCACTTATTTAGAAAGCAGACTTCATTTTGGAAATAAAAATAGAATATGCAAGCATATGGACCAAGAGAGGATGTTTTAAAAATGTGATAGAGTTTGGAATGAATTGGATAAGGTGAATGTGTTATCAGTAGAAAGAACAGTTACTAGATTCTAGTATATTAACTAAGATTCCACAGGATTTTATCAGGCCAACTTCACATATTTTCTCTGGGGGTAGATTTGGGGAAAACACATGTAGACTGTAGTATAATACCTTTGAAATCCTAATTTCAAAGAGGAAAGGAAAAAGCTAATTTTAGTCTGTCACACAAGAAATACGAAACTGATTCTATGATAGCAAAAATATTATTGTGTCTATAGTATTTAGGTGTTGATCTTTCTTTGTACTGAATCTAATCCCTCATTTTTCCAGTTGATCAGATGCCCTGTTTGTTCTTAAAGTATACAGACTTTGTTAAAAAAATCTTTGACTCTCTAAACTAAAACATAAACACCTAGTACAGTGCAAAAGCCTGATTTGTCCTCAGCCGTCTTCTTAGCTTCTTCTCTTGCCATACATATGTTGAGTTGCAGCCAGTCTGAATAATTTATATTTACTAAAGAGAAATGGCCACAAATTAAGGTGTGTTTGTGGCCAGAGATGAAGCCAAGAAGGTTGCTGAAGCCAGGTTATAAACTTTTAGTACATTATTGTATATTGTGCAAGTTTTCACCAAATTCATATTGATATTTTTCATTATTTTAGTTGAGGTAGATTAGGTAGAGGAATTGGCTGATCTGTAAAAGTTTTACTCTAAGACTCATAATTTAAATAATAGTTTATCTGTGGCAAATAAAAGCAAAAACTCAGGTTGCCCTTACATTATTCTGCCATTCCTATGAGGAATATTTATTGATATGGACTGTACCTGATGCTGAAATAATAGCAGTGAAACTGTTTCATGCCCTCAGGATTTTATATACTAGTGGGAGGAAATACAAAATAAACAAACAAGATAACTGAAGATTGAGGTGAGTGTATAACAGAACAAGTAGTGTGAAGTAATAGTGTACAAAAGGGAAAATTTGTGGGCAAGGAAAGGCTATTGTGATTGAAAACTGGTTTATGAGGACCCAGCCAAGGAAGATGATATCCAGGCAGGAGAAAAAATGATCACGGGCTTTGGAGCAGGAAACAGCTTGGCTGGTTTTAGGAATTGTCAGTTTTGGCCAGCATGATCAAAGCGAGAGAGAATGTGGCATGAGATGAATTTGAGAGTCAGGTAGACCCCAGTGTGAGGCATTTGGATTTTCCTTCAAGTGCAATGGGAATTCATGAGAGAGTTTTACACAGGGAAGTACATAATCTTATTTATGTTTTTAATTGATCATTTGGCTTCTATTGTTCTGAGGGACAAGAGTAGATGGGAGGAAATCACCCAGGAGGTTTTTATTGTAGTTCAGGTGAGCAATAAGGGTGGTTGGGATGGGGTTGGTAGCAGTAAAGATCTAGAGGAGTGATTGATTTTCAGTGTATTTTATTTTTTATTTTTTAATGTTTATTTATTTATTGTTTTTCTTATTAGTCATCCATTTTATACACATCAGTGTATACATATCAATCCCAATCTCCCAATTCAGCACACCACCACACCACCACCCCCCTCGGTGGCCATATGTTTGTTCTCTATATCTGTGTCTCAATTTCTGCCCTGCAAACCGGTTCATCTGTACCATTTTCTAGCTTCCACATATATGCGTTAATGTACGATATTTGATTTTCTTCTTCTGACATACTTCACTCTGTACGACAGTCTCTAGATCCATCCACGTCTCTACAAATGACCCAATTTCGTTCCTTTTTATGGCTGAGTAATATTCCATTGTATATATGTACCTTCCTTGCATCCCTGGGATAAATCCCACTTGATCATGGTGTATAATCCTTTTAATGTGTTGTTGTATTCTGTTTGCTAGTATTTTGTTGAGGATTTTTGCGTCTATATTCATCAGTGATATTGGTCTGTAATTTTCTTTTTTTGTAGTATCTTTTTCTGGTTTTGGTATCAGGGTGATGGTGGCCTCATAGCATGAGTTTGTGAGTTTTCCTTCCTCTGCAAGTTTTTGGAAGAGTTTGAGAAAGATGGGTGTTAGCTCTTTTCTGAATGTTCAATAGAATTCGCCTGTGAAGCCATCTGGTCCTGGCCTTTTGTTTGTTGGAAGATTTTTAATCACAGTTTCAATTTCATTACTTTTGATGGGTGTTGTCATATTTTCTATTTCTTCCTGGTTCAGTCTTGGAAGGTTATACCTTTCTAAGAATTTGTCCATTTCTTCCAGGTTGTCCATTTTATTGGCATAGAGTTGCTTGTAGTAGTCTCTTAGGATGCTCTGTATTTCTGCGGTGTCTGTTGTAACTTCTCCTTTTTCATTCCTAATTGTATTGATTTGGGTTCTCTCGCTCTTTTTCTTGATGAGTCTGGCTAATGGTTTATCAATTTTGTTTATCTTCTCAATGAACCAGCTTTTAGTTTTATTGATCTTTGCTATTGTTTTCTTTGTTTCTTTTTCATTTATTTCTGCTCTGATCTTTATGATTTCTTTCCTTCTGTCAACTTTGGGTTTCAGTGTATTTTAAAGGAAAAAGAGATGGGTCTTTCTAATGGATTGATTGTGAAGAAGGGGTGACTCCTTCATATTTGGTTTGACCAACTGGAGCCATTTACTCTAAATTGGAAGACTGGGTTAGAACAGAATTGGGAGTGGAAATCAAGAATTCAGGTTTGGACTTAAGTATGAACTGCATACTATATATCCAATGTTGTGATGTGTATTTTTGGACATGTATGTTTATGTAAATGTGCAAGTTGTTCTTTAGTCTTCATTCCTTTAAATGAAAATACTGGTTTGAAGGGCTTCCTCATTCTAATTTTTGATAGATAATGTCACACTGACTTTTAGGAAGGGATATACCAGTTACTCTCCCACAGTCAATATATGAAAATGCCTGGTTGCTATTTTGAAATTTTTACATTATTTTATATACTTGTCTGCTCACGTGAATTAACCCACTTTTGCAAATATGGGATTCTGTAACCAAAAATCTGAGTTATTTATCCAACTCTAAGGAGAATATAGAGGAAAACTGGAGATTTAAGTGAGAAAAGGAAAACAAATTAGTTGAGAGCTTTTTGTAAATAAATTAGAAGCAAGGAAATGTATAATCTTCTTAGGTAACATTACATAAATAACCTAAAGAGTATAACATTAAGAAATAATATTATTAATTGAAATCATACATGTAATTTAATTTGAAACTGACATTGAGAGAATTAACATATTCCCTTGTGTGCTTTTTTTTGTTGCTGTTGTTTTTTTGAACTTGAGGTAAACCAAACTCAGGCTCAGTTTGGATGAAATAATCTCTGTGAGAGGATATTAAAGTAATGTAATATATTTTGTAAGTAGAAGAAAACAAAATATGAAATATGATAAGCTTGTATAATTTCCCCAGGTGTGAGAATTACACAGAAGGAGGTTAAGAGTTAGCAAAAAGGTAGAAAAATGTGTTTGGAATCAGCTTGAATTTTCTATTCTATAAAAAATAAATTTAAGTAAGTTTGGGAAAGTATTTTCTTAAGGGAAGTTTTAATGGACACATAAGGTTTAGAGGTGATTATCTGTCTTTGAATGGAGATAACATTTATCAAAGAGAAGTTTTGCTTGTTATTGGACAAAGGAAGAATTAAATTTAACAGAGAAAAATGCTTCTAAGGGCTAATTTTGGTATGTGTTAACCTGAAGATAGAATAATGTCATAAAACATTTTCAAGTAAATCATATTTGCCACTCACTTTTGATATATTTTAATAGACCATTAACATAACACATCATATTTTAATATAACTTTTAAATATTTTAAAAAATGTAATAAATAAATAAATCTTTACCACATAACATTTTGTTTTCATTCAAGCACTTTTTAATTTCCTTTGGATGAGTTAATTTAATGTTGGTAAACAAAATAATATTTTCTTCTCTTTGAAACTTTGTGACAGGGGCCATTAGTAAATAGCAATACTTAGGAATTGTAGAGAAGTAATTACTAAATCCAGTAAAGCTCTTTTTTTTTTATTGACCAATAGTTGGATAAATTTTCCTAAGTTATATTATTTTCTTGTTTCTCTTTTCCATCCCTTTCTCTGAAAAGAATGTAAGTCTCAACACTTCCCTTTTGCTTCATCACTAAATTTCTAATATTTTAGAAATGGTATTTCATGGAGAATGCTGCATTAAAGGACTATGGTTACACAGGCTGACTACCTAAAAATGTTGAACCAGGAAAATGATTAGAGTGGGACTCAAAGTCAGACTTAATTTTTGGTTACTGTTTTGTCTTTGTCTTGTATTCTTAAGGTTTTTTTGTTTGTTTGTTTTTTTAATATGGAATGCTTGCCTAGATTGGAGAAGACTTAGGGCCAAGAATCTTAGAGTTTTTCAACCACCAGTTCAATACAGGATGCTTTAATTTTGCTTGGCATCTGGGAAATATGTGTCCAGTTTAGTGTTTACTTATTTTGTAAAGTCAATTGTGGACATTTCAGGATTATTGCTTTATATTTTCCTTAAAATAGGAGTTTCACAACCATCATGAAATACTACATACCTTACTGTAGCCAGTTTTGTTGAAATTCAAATGACCTAACTTTTGAAATAGAGGAAACTCACTGAGAAAAATAAGTACGAAAGCATGTGTCAATGAGATGTTAGCACAAACTCTGTTCTGCCCACAGTTATAATTTGCAGATAGGTATAAATTTTAAAATGAGTGGCCTTGAACAAGAGAAAGTAACATCCCAACATTTCTCAAAATATGATCTGCTGAGCAGAGTTTCTGAAGGTATTAAGATATACAATGGAATATTACTCAGCCATAGAAAGGAATGAACTTGGGTCATTTGTAGAGACGTGGGTGGACCTAGAGAGTGTCATACAGAGTGAAGTAAGTCAGAAAGAGAAAAGCAAATATCGTATGATAATGCATATGTGTGGAATCTAGAAAAAATGGTATAGATCATCTTATTTGCAAAGCAGAAATAGAGACATAGACATACAGAACAAATGTATGGATACCAAGGGGGAAAGGAGTGGGGAGGGAGGAATTGGGAGACTCGGATTGACACATATACATTATTGATGCTATGTATAAAGTAGACAAATGATGGGAACATACTGTATAGCACAGGAAACTCTGCCTAATGCACTGTGGTGACCTAAATGGAAGGGAAGTACAAAAGGGAGGGGATATCTGTATGTGTATGGCTGATTCATTTTGTTGTGCAGTGGAGGCTAACACAACATTGTAAAGCAATTATACTCCAATATAAATTACTAATTAAAAAAAAAGAGTATGTTAAACATGGGTTCCGTAGTTCAATGAGTTTGGGAAAAGGTGAAAGTTAAAGAGGCGTCTCTATTGCATCACTGTAAAAGTGAATGCATTGTGTGCCTCTTTAGTTAGGGAATATGAAATGTATAGTTCTGAACTTATTGACCAGGAACTCCATTGATATGCTTGTCCCTTTTACCCTGCTTCAACTACTCACTTTACATTTTCTCCTCCAGATTACTATTTCAGTGAACAGGCTTTGGAAAAATCTGCTCTATGCTGTCTTATATCTAAGTATGTGATTTTGAAGCCCTTGTTGAATTTAGAAACTTCCTTATGGCCAGCACCTAGAACAGCGTGTGATAGATAGTAGGTACCTGAGAAATGTTTGTTGAGTTGTCAAATATATAAATGAACGATTGGATCCCTTCAACGGAGGCATATTAGGAGTCTGATGAATTGTCCTTCTGTAGAAGGCAGTAAGAGTAGGTAATGGCAGATAAAGGCGATCTGGGATTCTCTGTTCACATTTTCCATAAACTTGGCTTTATGGAATAAACATATTCCATAAAGAATTTTCTTTTGGCCACTGACTTGGGAAGAATTGTAAGTTATCAGAGGCAAAAATTATTTGCCATAGATGATCTTTACGGGTAAGATTTTGGATCTGAAAAATTTGCAGTATGAAAAAGGAAGCTAAAATGAGAAGCATATTCAGAAATAGAAGCAAAATGCAGTGATATTCTATGTTTGGTTTTCATCTTAATTACGTGATAAAATATTGATTTCACTATGTATCTACTGTACTTCTAAAGTGGTGATAAAATGTCAGAGTTATTTTTTCATAGACTGTTAGTAGTGATTACCCTTATTTGTCTTCATGTATGAAATAAAAAGAAATGCTCTGGTAGGACATTCAAGTGGACCATAGGCAAAGTTGTGTCTAACCAGGTATAATGTATGGGAGGTAATGATTAAGTAATGCTTTTTGCTTACATCAGAAAGGTTGGTAAAAATGAGGTTTGTGGTAAGAAAGAAATGAGGAAATTCTTTTTTCTTAGTCACTGTTCTTAAAAATGCACAAATAACCAACGTGTGTTTTAATGTATTTTTTCTCTTTTATTTTAATGCTGTTAGCACATTACACTGAGTGAAAGTATGCAGCAATATAGCAGGGATATTAAGATCAGACAAAACAGTTTAAATTTTTGCTCAAGCACTGTATGATAGAGCTTTGTGACCCTGGACAAGTTTCTTCAACTGTAAATCATGATGGGGATAGTAACTGCTACTTCATAGGAAATTATACACAAATAGTGATAAGGCAGTGCCTGGTGTGAGTAAGTGCTCATTAAATAGTAGCAATGAATAAAAATGATGTTCATGATAATTAAGTAACAGCTATATTAATGTAAAAAAACTGCCTTTCTCGGTTTGTTTACTTATTGTCAATGATAGTTACAAGATAATATGAACAACTAAAAATCTTTCAATATGATACATACTTTTTTTTTGGTGCCCCTTGATATTGACTTATCCCAAAAGTTTGGCTAAACACTTTCAAAGTAATATATTAGAAAAGGTTTTAATTAGCTATGTTTCCAAGATTGTATTCTTTTTATGAGATAAGAAAATAAATTTATTTGCTGTAGCTCAGATTAATTGGAGCTATTCAATATGACATATTAAATATTGCCTTTTAGATAGCCAAGTTGACTCTTTCTAAATATTTTAAATTTTTTTTCCTAATTTTAAACACGATATGTCCCTTTGCAAGCCAATCAGAAGCTAGAAAAATACAAACAAAAATGGAATAGAAGGAAAAAAAATGGAATATATGGAATAAAAAAGTAAGGAAGTAAAATTTGTTTATAACAGAGCCTAGATAACACTGTCAGTATTGTTCAGTACACATTCACACATGTATTCACAAATAGTTATGCATAATTACACTTTTACATTACATAGTCATTAACACACACTCATGCACACACATTCTCACACCCTCTTACTAACCTTTATACATATTCATACATCTTTACATCACATTTTCACATATACGTTCAAATGCACATTTTTAAAGAAACAAGATTTTGAACTTATGGATATCTACTTTTTTTTTAACTTAGAATATATATTGGATATTGTAAATATTAAAAAAGACAAAACTGCAGAATATTTGTTTTTATTTTATTTCATTTTATAGATAATATGTTCAATCAACCCTCCTTTGTTGTGATTTTTATTAATACATTTTATTTTTCTGATTAGAAAAGTTCTACTGGTCATTGCAGACAATTTGGATAATACTAAGAAGTACAAAGAGAAAAAAACCCAATTCATTATTATTCTTTTCTCAAGGAGAACAACTTTGAGATTGTCTTAATATTTTTATTGTGCCTATTTCTTGTAGAGTTAGTATAATATTTTTCATAGTTTGCAGCATGTGAGCACTTATTCTTGCATAGCATTCCATTTTATATTTTAATGATTCTCATAAATATTTACATTTTAAAAGTTTTCCATTATAAGTCATCTCATGATAACATTTTTCTGTTTCAAGATTTTACTATATTTTGGGAGTTACACAGTATTTAACATTTTGGAGTTGGCTTTTTTCATTCAGAACAATTCTGTGAAGACTCATCAGGGTTGAATTTATCAGTTGCTCATTCCTTTTTATTGCTAACTAGTAAGTATTCCATGGTATGGATTTACCATAGTTTGTTCAACCATTCACCTGCTAAAGGACATTTGGGTTGATCCCAGTTTTTTGGTTATTACAAATAAAGTTATGAACATTTGTGTACAGATTTTTGTGCAAACATACTTTTTAATTCTCTGGGATGGATGCCTAGGAGTAAAACCAATGGGTCATATGATAGTTCTCTACTTAGTTTTTTGAGAAACTACTGTTTTCCAGAGTGTACCAATTTATATTCCCATCAGCAATGTATGAATGATCCAGTTTATCTGCACCCTTGCCAGCATTTGGTGCTGTCATTATTTTTTGTTTTAGCCATTTTGATAGGTTGTAGTAAAATCTTATTATGCTTTTAATCTGCATTTCCCTAATGGCTAATGATGTTGAGAATCTTTGCTTGTGCTCATTGGCCATCTGTTTGTCCTTCATGTAATATCTTTTCATGTTTTTTGCCCATGTTCTAACTATATTGTTTACCTTTTACTGTTGAGTTTTGAAAGTTACTTCTGTATTCTAAGTACTAGATTTTTGTCAGATAGATGGTTTGAAGATATTTTCATCTCGTCTGTAGCTGGTCCTTTGCAACATCGTAACAGGGTTTTTCACAGAGCAAAAGATTTTAATTTGGGTGAGGTTCAGTTTATCACTTTTTTCCTTTTGTTGTCGAGTCTAAGAATTCTTTACCTAGTCCTAGATCCCGAAGAGTTTCTATTTCTTTTCTTCAAAAAGTTTATCGTTTTCCATTTAAATCTGTGATACATTTTGAGTTGATTTGACTCTCTTTATATTTCCAAATAACATTCTCTGTTTACTGCTTTTAAAAACAGAAATGTATAACTAATGTATTTGTCACAATAATCATTACCGGTTGGAAAGGGGAAAATACACAGGAGTCACTGATTCAGAGAAATCCTGAAATCCCACTGGGAAGCTGTCATGCTTGTTCCTTGAGTAAACTCTCCTTCTGCTTCTTGGGAGGGGCTTCATAGTTCATTGTTCTCTGTTGGTCTTTTTTAAAAATTATCCTTGGCTATATTTAAAGAGGGCAAATGGAGAATATATTACTTAGATGCTTAGAAGCTGTATCAGCCTGTTTCTTGCCTGTAGAAATTTGGGAACTAAGGGACATTTTAACACTCATTCTGTCATAATCTCTCCTAGAAGAGGTTAATGGTTCATCTGATAGTGCAGATGTTTCAAAAACGAATTGATTCAGATATATGTGCCAATAACCACACTTAGTTTTGCATTATATCTTGTCTTAACCTCCTGTCTCTCTGAACTTAATTAAGCTTATCAGATTAATGGGAGAGTCATACCCTTAGGTACTTTGCCTTGAGCCATATTTTCCAATTAAAAGTATTTGCTTGGGGCCACCTTAATCCATTCAATGGCATTAACAGGGAGTGGGGCCATAGCCTTGGTTTTATCTACATCACAGGCTGTTTTAATTAACCTTTGCTGCTCAAAGGCTTTCTGAGTTCTGAGTTCTGGAACAAGATAAAGTTCTTGCAGCAGGTATGGACAGAGTTTATGACAGTGTTTATGGCAGACAGGGAAGATGTAGGAAGCCTCGGGCAAGTCTCCAATAGGGAAATCCCAGTGAGGACACCTGGGTTTCTGTAGTAAGACCAAGCTTTTCTGCCTAACTATTCTCCTTTTGAAAAGCAGCTATTGGTTTGCTCTTTAATGCTGGTAAACAGGATTATGAACACCGTTCAACCTGGACTCCCCATCATGAAGTGTATGTTATCTACTGTAACAAATCATAAAATTAGACGTGAAAATTAGACATCTCATTGTTGGTAGATGCAAGCAGATTTGGAAGGCACAAATAACTATATAGGCAGGTATCTCATACTACTATCCTGCTTGTTTTTATTGACTTTCACTTCCTTCTTTTTCAATAGAGAAAGGTTATTATAGGCAGAAGTTAGCATGGTCTTACTACAAAAACCTAGATGTCCTTATTAAAAGGATCTCACAGAGTTCCTTGTGGCTGGCTAACAGAGGAGGAAGAGGTTTAGCCTGGCTTACAGTGGGTTTTTGCTGGCACCCACCAGAGATGAACATTTTGAAGAAAAACCCCAGTCAGGCATGTCCCTAAAAGGCAATGGTCAGTGGAAATTCTCTTGACAGAAGGGAAGGCCTGAGGTACAGATTTATATTGATTCATGCACAACACTAATAGATAAGCTGGCCAGTCAGAAGCTTGGAAGAAAACAAAAATGAAAGTTGTTTACAAGGTACGAGGAGTTCCAGCCAAGAGATTTGTAGTATGCTTCTGGGCATGGGCCTAGAATGTAAAGCTATTTTTCCCACATGTTAATACTCACTTGAAGGCATCCTTTGTAGAAGAGGCTCTCAATCAGGAAGAAAAGATGGTCTGTACAGTGAGTGTCAATCAGTGTTTTTCCCCAGCCACTGTGGTGCTTGTGGAATTGTCCCATGTAAAAAAATGGCCATATAGCATAAAAGGAAGCTAAACACGGGTTCCAAAAATGCCCTTTCCCTCATAATGGCTGGTCTAACTACCTGTACTGCAGATTGGTTGCTCAGTTTACCAATTGCAGGGGTCAGTCCTGAGAGCAGTGATTTGGTAACATTCCCTAGGGCAACCACTATACCCCAGGGTAACGAAAAAATATATATCCTGGTTGCAATTTGTCCTCCCAAGACAAGTAAATCTTCTAAATATGAATTTATTTTCACTGCCTGCAATACTTCTACCAACACTCAATGTTGTTTGACTTACAAAATGCCTTATTCATTATTATAACCTATACAGCATCACTTCTGATGAAGAAATTCATTTGCAGCAGAATTATGGTAACAAACTTCTGCTCATGAAATTCACTTGTGTGTCTTACTATGTACCTCAACACCCAGAAGCCGCTGACTCGGTAGAATAGTGTCTGTTGTGTTAAAACTTGCAGAATAAGATTTGCTTCTCTACAGAATATGGTATATGCATTAAATAAGGCAGAAACCATTCTGTGTTGCTGAGTCCTCCATAGCCAGCATACACGGGGTAGTGAACTAGGGCGTGGCAATGGATTGGAGCCTCTTGCTACTGTACCTAAAAATCCACCTACAGAATTTTTGTTTCCTGCCTTGGTCTTCATACTAAATAATCAACCGGAGGAGAAGATGGTCACTGAACTGACAGAAGTGATGGATCCTCGTTACGAAGGGGAAATTGGGTTGTTTCTAACAGAGGCAAGGAGGAGTGTATTTTGGACTGAGGGAATTCACTCCTGTGCCTCTTAATATCCCCAACCCGATAGTACTTGTTGAAAGGAAAACTGTGGCAATCCAATAGAGACAGAACAGCTGAAGACTTGTAAGAACTTTGTAAAATCCCTCACCAGCTAAGGGATAGGCAGGAGGTAAAGGAAACATGATCTGGATGATAGAAAAAGAAGTGATTACAGACAGGAGCATTATCAAGCTTGTCAGTTGTCTTACTGCTTTATTAGAATAAGCCTCACGGACTATATTGCCGTGCACTTTTGCCTTCCAGCTTCTAGCTGGGTTCAGCCAGTGGGAGTTTGCATGTGGGGAAGAAGGAGGTTCTTGTGCTTATTTCCCTGGTATGCTCCCCACAAGACCTAGTGTGGGAGTTGCTGTGTGTCTCTACCTAAGGCCACGTTGCTGCAGGGTTTCGGTAATTGCCTAGTAGCACCCACTGTTTGTTCCCTTAACTCTGCCTTTGTAAAAAATCCACCCATAAAACAATCCACATCCATACAAAACTTTTAAATTTGCTTCAGTTATCTCTTTTGTCTGTGTCCTACTGCAACCTTAACTAATACGTAAAAATATCCATACACATATTCTAACTTGAGTATTTTAACAAATATTTTGATTTAAGTAAGTTCCTCCTTACAAATGACTGCTGTTTTTGTTTTTATTTTTATTATTTTTATTTTTTTTGCGGTATGCGGGCCTCTCACTGTTGCTGTCTCTCCCGTTGCGGAGCACAGGCTCCGGACGCGCAGGCTCAGCGGCCATGGCTTTCGGGCCCAGCCGCTCCGCGGCATGTGGGATCTTCCCGGA
This sequence comes from Neophocaena asiaeorientalis asiaeorientalis, assembly GCF_003031525.2. NCBI lineage: Eukaryota > Metazoa > Chordata > Mammalia > Artiodactyla > Phocoenidae > Neophocaena > Neophocaena asiaeorientalis. Next base: position 1,908,235 of record NW_020172676.1, on the reverse strand, counting down.
CCGGGGCACAAACCCGTGTCCCCTGCATCGGCAGGCGGACTCTCAACCACTGCGCCACCAGGGAAGCCCATGACTGCTGTTTTGAAGTGAAATTGTGCTAATACTTCATAACAAATTGGGAAACTTTTTATTTTCTTCTCTATATTGGAACAATTTAAATAACACACAAGGATTGATTTTTTTGATGGAGCTTTGATATAAATTCTCCAGAAAAACCATTTTGGATATGTTGATTTTGAGGTACACTTTTGATTCCCATTTTAATTTATTCCAGAATCATATCTTCATTCAAATTTTATATCATTTATAGTCAATATTTTTAAGAGATTTTCAAATTTCTTGGTATATGATTATACATAGAATTTTCTAATGTTAAAATTTTTTTTATGCATTTGTGGTCATTCCTATTATATTCATGATGTTGGATTCTGGTTTTCATATCTTTTAATGGGTTAATAGCCTGGTAGGTCAGGAGTTTGTATTTTAGAGACCATAAGGAGGTTGACTGTTAGATCTTATATCAAAAGTTTTTGTCTATCTTGATAGTCAGAAGCTCTTACAGAAATGTTTTGAATTTACGTCCCAAATTATTTAAGTAACTGATTAATTTTACTTTGTCACTGTTAACCATGAGATGAATCTCTTAAATACATAGGCTCTTAAATCTTAGAGATTTTGAAGTTAATCCAATCCTGACTTTACTCATCGTTAATGAGGAAAATAATAGTATCTCTTTCATAGGATTTTTTCTGGGGATTAGAGAAGATAATGTATGCCAGTGAAGGACCTTGTATAAGATAAGCACCCCATAAGTATTACTACTATTATTATTGCTATTAACATAAATGAGGATAAGGTAAAAGTAAGGTATGGTAATCAAGAACCTAGTGAGTCATACAGGCTTATTGTCACTGAATGAAGAAAGATACTAGTAAATGAAGAAAAGGTTTCCTTTGGACAACTCAGGTGAGAGCTTTTAATAGGAAGTGGAGTTTTAGCTAGACTTGAACAATGGGTATGATATCAGTAGGAAAAGCATATGATATGGTCATTATAGACAAGGAATATATTATTGAATGCTTTTTGTGTTTTAAACTTGACTAGAAAATGGATGTTATGAACACATATGGGAAAATCAGGTAGAGAAGTTGGTTTTATGGTGAAGATTGTGAATTTTGTTTTAGATTTTGAGGTAGAAATTTGGCATTAGAAATATAATGCTAGAACATAAGACATTGGACGTTCAAAATTGAGATTTGGAGCCATCCTCACAGTTTCTGCATCTGTGACAGTATATGTTCACTCCAAAGGAGATGGGTAGTAATAGAAAAGGTGGGAAGCAAAATCCTGAATCTTGACACTATGAATCATTAAGCAATCATTGATAACACTAACCCTTTAAAATTTATGTCTGTCTATACAGGGGTTACATTTAAATTTTTTAATTATCTAGGATTGTTTTGTTTTACTTGACACCTTTGTCATACTTCAAACCAGTATTTTTCAAAGTGTGTTTTATGGAACACTAGTCTGTGAGCTGTTAGACATCAATGGAGGAAAAAAGTAACTTGAATATACAATAAATAATGTATAAAACTTTATCATATTACATATAAATGCATGCTTATTAATCTAAGAGGAGAAGTGCTATAATAGAGTGTTTCCCAAACTAATTTGACCAAAGCATCATTTTGTTTATGGAAATTCTCAGAAGCCTAGGGTTCTATAAATTATACTTGGGGAAATCTTCCTTTGTACCTCTTTAGATGATGGTTCAAGCTCATTAAATTATAGCTCAAAGATCATGGAGTATATATTGGAGGATCAGAAGAATAGGAATCAGATTATTAGGCTGTGTTGCAAAATCTGACTATGCATAGCATGTGATTTCGGGCTTCAGTTTCTTCACTGGTAAAATGATTGCAGAAAGTTGTAAAGATTAGGCTAGGAAGTGTATGTGAAAGCTTATAGTTTTTTTCCTCTGGAACAATACAATGTGAGTAAAATAGGATAGATTTAATTGTAGTTAAAGATTAATATGTTATTTGGCACAAGGTGTTATTCATTTTTGTGACTTCACTGTTTCTCTTTTTTACATTCGTAATTTGATCATTGCCTTTTAGGGAATTTCTTATCCATTCTTATATTATTTAAGTTCTCAGCAGCTTTTTTCCACCTGTGTATTCTGAAATCATTTAGAAGTGCTTGTGACACTGGATATATAATATACTGCTCATATTTTCTACCAAGAATATTCTCAAGGGTCCATATGTCTATGAAATTTGGAGTCTCCTCAAAGTCCAGTTTAAGCTCTATCTTGGTGATGACTGTTGATGTCATGTTTCCCTGGCACCCAGTTATGCAGATTGAAGTATATACATTTACATGCATATTAGCATTTTAGGGACATTTTCTTAAACTATTTATCTGAGTATTTTGTTCCATGATGTTAGTTTTTTTTTTTTTTTCCTCAGATACTTCAATTATGCATATGTATGATCTTCTTTGGCCACCTTATATCCTTAGCATTTCCTCTGCTTTTTTTCTTTATCATTCATTTTACTCACTTTTCTAATTTCTGTATTACGTGCCTGTTACTGTGTTTTCTCAATTTGTTCACCCTTGTACCCCTTTCAATTTTATCTTCCTTTCTATGAGATTTTAGTTTTTCCCTTTTCCTTTTTTCTCTGAGTTCTACCAGTGCAAGCTTCATATCCTCTTTCTTCCTCTCACCACTTCTTTTCTAAGTTATTTCATTTCTGCTTTGCCATTATGATGTGTTCACATTTTTCACCTGCTCCATGAAAATATTTCTATGGTCCGTGTCCTAATCTTAATGAAAGTATGTTGGTCTTTTTTCTTACAACATCTTTGTATGGATGCCGTGATAGGTTTTTTTTCGAAAAATCACTTTATTGGTTGAGTTAGGTTCCCATGGGAGGTGAGTGATCAGGTCAGCATCCCAGGTGGGTTAGCTGCACAGGCAAAGGCTCTCAACTTTTTATCACCCATAAATATAGAGTCCTAAATTGTCTGTGAGATTCCTTGTACTGCCTCTTCCCACCCACGCTATCTATTTTTATGAACCAAAGCAGCCCAAGAATTCCCTGCTGCCACCTGGCCTATCTCCTGTTCCTGTATCAGTTGTCTCAGGCAAGGGAAGTCTGGACTTCTGCGTGTTGCTCCCCACCTTCAAGAAGAGTATTTTTTCCCCCTCTTTATCAAAGCTGCCACCAGCTACCTGCCCTTAGGTCCGTACAAGAAGGGTCTTGCCCTGAGCCCTGTGCTTAGAGGGACCCATATCACAGACACTGAAATTCAAAGATAATTTGTTCTTCTCTTAAAGCTTTGTGAGAAAGATTTTTGCAAGATTGGTACACAGGATAAGTGAACAGAGGTTATAGGAGAGGGAGGTAGGGATGAGCTACCATCCCCAGGCCAGAAGCTGCTACATAGACTTGGGGACGGTCAAGTTTAAAGAAAAGCAGCAGCTCCTTCTCCCTTTTCAGGGCTGGGGGTTGAATATGGGAAGTGGAGCCAGGGGGAGAAAATTACAGTCACTTCCTGGGAAGAGAGAAAGAGAGGTTGCTTTTCATTAAAGTTAGCCACCTCAAAGTACCTGATGCAGGTAATTAGGCAGACCCGGTTCCCCAGAAAACAGTGCTTCTCAGGAGGCACGGGCACCTCCTGGAAATACTGTCAGAAAAGTGTGGCTAGGGGAGTGAAATACCATATCAAGACTGCAACATCCTTCCCTGCCCCTGGTAGCAAGATGGGCCAGAGGAAAAGGTGGTCTCTTTAAACTTATAGGTGTTGAAGGTAAATGCTTGGCGGGGAGCAGGCTGTGGACCTCTAGGTGAGGGTGAGGGCTGCACTGAGCTTGATATTTAACTTCTAAATATTCTGGTATATGGATTTTCTTTTGCCGTTTTGCCTTTTTGCCTTTAGTTCCTGCACATGTTACTGGGCAGGACTAGACACTGGTTTGTTCATTAAGTAAAATTCTAAGCCTTAATTTTATTGGCAACACTCCTCTGTGTTCATAAACAACATAGAAGCTCCCTCTTGTGGTGTATTGTCAAATCACATGCCTTTAATTTAGCGTTAAGTATTTTGTCAGAAATTTTTTGATTTCACGTTAGAAGTTGAAATTCGAGGTTCAGATAGTTTCCTTAAGCAATAATACCTCAGAATTCATATGGGGGTAAATCTATCTATCTTGTAAAGCTGTATTATAACAGACACAATTTAATAAATTATTTAATATTACTTAAGATGAATAGTCTTCTTTAGGTCCCCATGATGCATCTCTGAATGACTATTTCGTGGTAAGCTGAAATGTACCCTCTAGTAAGTGTTCTTTTTGTTTGTTTGTTTTTTAAAAAAGTGTTCTTTTTGCTTTGTTTGTTTTTAAAGGAAAGGTTAATTCCATGAGATTTTAAATATGTTAAATATTTGTTTTTTGCCTTTATATTTGGATAAGAGTGTGGCTGAGTGTAAAATTTCTGAGCCACATTATCTTTCACTGATTTTTTTTGTCATTCCTTTACTGCCTTTATGGGATTAATGTTGCTTTAAAGAAGTCTGATGCCAGCTAAGGGTTTTTTTTTTTTTTTCCTCTGCCTAAGTGACTATCTTTTTTCCTGCCTGTTCAAAGAAGTCTTTCTTCATCTTTAAAATTCAGTGACTTTTAGTGTTGAAAGTTCTGCATCAAAATTTCCAGGGTTTTTCTATGCCTTTTAAAATTATAGATCAGTCTTCATTTATTAAGTTTTACCTTTGAATATATATAAATTTTTTCTATTCTGATTGATTATGCATGTTTATTTTCTTTGTCTGAATATCATTTCTATAATTTTCTCTCTAATCTTTTAAGTCTTAGGTTTTGTTCATTTAATTTTGTTTGTATTTCTCAAGCCTTTTCTGTCTGTCCTTGTAATTCTCACAGTCTCTAGTCTCTCTTGTCCATTGCAGTGTGACTTTTATTTCTGTTTGGGGATGTTTTTCCAGAGTTCTTTCAGCCCATTTTTTTTCCTTTTTTTAAAATCCCTTATCTCACCACATTCATGAGTTTATTAAATCCCTGTTTTCACCTTTTGATTTTAGGAAGCAATTGTTCCTGTCACTTTAAAGGATGGCAATATGGTAATTGTTCTGCTATGCATTTGCTTTTCTTTTTTGGTTATTATTTACCTTTGAATGAAGTGGATTATTCCTTGGCCAGCTTTTTGTAAGATGTTTGTATTAACTTTCTTTTGCTGCATAGCATATTACGCAAACTTACCAACTTGAAAAAGCACAAATATGTTATCTTACACACTCCATAGTTCAAGAGTCTGGCACAGCTCTGGGTTCTCTGCTTAGAGTCTCAAACTCAGGGTGTCAGCTGGCTGCATTCTCATTTGAGGCTCTAGAGAATTCTTTTCCAAGCTTATTAAACTGTCGTGAAATATCAGTTTCTTGTAATTGTTGAACCGAGATCCCCATTTCCTTGACGATTGTCAGTGGGGGTTGCTGTCAGCTCCTAGAAGCTCCCCACATTCCATCTTCAAAGGCAGCAAAGGTTCACAGAGCCCTTTTGCTTTAAATTTCTCTCATTGCTTCTGCTAGCCACAGAAAGCTTTCTGCTTTTAAAGTGCTCATGTGATTAGATTGTTGGGCACAGCCAGATAATCTCCTTTCTGACTAATTCAAAATCAACTGATTAGTAACTTAAGTTAGTTAATTAGTAAGGCGAACTTACTCTGCAGAATCCCTTTTGCCACTGTAACAGAATTAGGTGTGATGTTGTCATATTCACAGTCCCAGGAATTAGGATGGGGAATCTTGGGGACCATTTTAGAGTCCTGCATAACATAGTATGCATGCAGAAGAGGGACTGGAACTCTGTCTGGACAAGTGGGGATTTTCTCTGATTGAGACAGATGTTCCTTCTGAATAAATTATTTAGCTTTTATTTCTTCCCCACATAGAAAGATTGCTGTTCAGATTTAGAATTTTTCTCTGGCACCATGCCTCTATGTGACATACTGTTCCTTGTTCTGTCCCACCTTGCTTGCTTCTCAATGATGCTAGGTAGACAAGTATTCTTCATATAGGATGTTCACATTTATTTCTAAGTGTATTTAGTTGATCTTTCTTACTATACATTGGTATTTCTACCATCATGTCATCTAACTTATGCATGTGAAGCTAACTTATTTTTTTGTATATTCTTTTTTTATCTCTTTCAAAATTAATTTTATGTTTTACTACTTTACTAAATTCCTTTATTGTTTTTAGTAGTTTTTCCATTGGTTCTGGAACCAATTAAGTGTTCCAAAAAGACAATTATAATTTCTGCAAATAGAAATTGTTTTACCTCTTGATTTCCAATTCATAGGCCTCTAGTTCCTTTCTCTTTCCTTCCAATACAATATGAAAAGTTGCAGAGTTAGGGCACATCCTTGTCTTACTCCTGATTTTAGCAGTCTATGTGTGCATATACATACACGTGTATGTATACACACTTATATGTTTGATCATGTTAAAGAAATGTCTATTCCTATTTTATGTTGACATTTGTCAGTTTGTCAGTTTTCTACTTGAAATCTATGAAACTGATCATTTGATTTTTCTAATTAGATCTAATATGTTAAATTTTAATAGACTTCCTAATGTGCTTCTTTAAAAAGACATGCTGTATTTTTCATATATGTTGTTGGATTTTGTTGCTAATATTTTGTTTATGATTTTTTTGCGTTGATATTCAGGTATGAGATTGGTCTATGGTTTTCTTCGGTGTTAATGTTTTTCACATGTTATTATCAATTTGTAATCAGTAAAAATATTTTGGTAATTTTTATCTTGTTTCTATGTTCTGGAATAGATTAAGTAGTGTTAAGTTTATCATTTATTATTATTGTCATGATTATTATTTAATGTATAAAGTTTTGGTAAAAATCATCTCTGAAACTATCTGGGCTTGGTAATTAACCATTTTAGATTTTCAAATTAATATGCTAGTAATTTGTTCTAAGTAGTCTCTTGTGATTTTTAAAAAATTTCTTCTCTTCATAGTTTATTTCCTTTTTTCATGTATTATTTGTATATATGTAATTTCTCCTCATTATGTTAGCTAGTGGTTTATTTTACTGAATATTTCAAAGGATTTATTTTTGTGTGAATTTTATTATTACATTTTATTAATCAGATTTCTATTCCTTTGTTAATTCTTTCTTTTTTTAAAATAACTTTATTTTGTTATTTATTTTTGGCTTCATTGGGTCTTTGTTGCTGCACACGGGCTTTCTCTAGTTGTGGCGAGTGGGGGCTACTCTTCCCTTGCGATGCGCAGACTTCTCATTGCGGTGGCTTCTCTTGTTGTGGAGCACGGGCTCTAGGTGTGTGGGCTTCAGTAGTTGTGGCTCATGGGCTCTAGAGAGCAGGCTCAGTAGTTGTGGCACATGGGCTTAGTTGCTCTGTGGCATGTGGGATCTTCCTGGACCAGGGCTCAAACCCGGGTCTCCTGCATTGGCAGGTGGATTCTTAACCACTGCACCACCAGGGAAGTCCCCCCTTTGTTAATTCTTTATTGCTTTTTATTAGAGATGCCTCTTAATTGCTTGCTTTTTTCAGTATTATATCTCTCCATCTATTTGTATCATCTTTAATTTCTTTCATCAGTGTCTTATAATTTTCTGCATACAGGTCTTTTGTCTCCTTAGGTAGGTTTATTCCTAGATATTTCTTTTTCCTAGATATTCTTTTGCATGTTATCTTCTCCATTGCTATTCTATGATAAACTCATCTAGTGCCAGTGGTGTTAGTGCTGGGGGCAACTCATTAATGTGCAATTTATTTTTATATGTTTTTTATTTTGACTTCTTTTTTTGGGGGTCTTTTTTTGTTTCAATGAGATGGTTTTCTTATAAGAACTACTTTAGTTATAGCGTATAAATTTCGATGTGGTTTGTTTCTAGTATCATTTCTGAGAAATTTTGTAATTATAATTTTTTGATCAAAGAATAGTTTAATAGAGTTTAATTTTTTTGAATTCCATATAGAAGGGTCTTTTCATTTTCTGTTGTCTTAAAAGTATCTAGCTTTTTTTTTTTCCATTTTGGTCATAGAGTATTACTGTTATTTACTCTTTGGATTGTATACTGATATTTTTGTTGCATAATATTTGGTCAGGTTTTTTTAGAATTGTCCATGGTACCTAAAAATGGAAGACACAGTTTTATAAGAAAGTAGAATTTGACATGTTTTCCTAAATTCAGTGGTACTAATTATACTGTTTAGGCCTGCTCTATTGTTGCTTATTTTTAACAATTTGCTGTCTTGGACTGGGAAAGATGAAAATTAGTCTGCTATTTTAACTTTTTATGTCTATTTTGGCATTTCTGGTAGTATCTGCTTAATAAAAATTGCTGCTATATATTTATATTATTTATTTATTTATTTTTAATTTTTATGAAAGTTTAAGTCTTTATCTGTAATTGGCTGTTTTATTCTATACTTTAAAAAATATTAATAAACTTGCCTTTTTAGAACAGTTTTAGATTTACACAAAAATTGTAAAGATAGTATAGTTTCCATATATACCACAACCGTTTTCCCCTATTATTAACATCTTACTTTGTATGCTACATTTCTTATGATTAATGAATTAATATTGGTACGTCATTTATTAAATTTTCTACTTGTTAACTGAAGTCCAAACTTTATGTAGATCTACTTAGTTTTACCTAGTTTCCTTTTTCTATTTTAGGATCTGATCCAGTATACCTTATTACATTTAGTTGTCATGTCCCTTTGGCTCTTTGTGGCTGTGATAATTTTTCAGATTTTTCTCTTTTTTTTTGATGACCATAGCAGTTTTGAGGAGTGCTGATCAGATATTTTGTAAAATGTCCCTTAGCTGGGATTTGTCTGATGTTTTTCCTGTGATTAGACTGGCTTTATAGGATTTTCAGGGGGAGGACCACACAAGCAAAATGCCATTTTCATCACATCATATGAAGGGTACATGCTATCAACATCACTTATCACTCTTGATGATAACCTTGATCACCTGACTCAGGTAGTATTTTTCAGGTTAATCCATTGTGAAGTAACTCTTTTCCTACTTTCTATACTATATGATTTGGAAGAAAGTCACTATGTGCACCCAACATTTCAGAAATGGAGTGTTATGTGCCATCTCTTTGAGGATGCAGTATCTACATAAATTACTCGGAGTTATTCTGCATTAGACATTTGTCTCTTCTCCCACATTTATTTATTTATTAATTATTTTTTTTCAGTGTGGCTGCATGGATTTATATTTTACATTAGATTATAATCCAATGCAACTTTATTTCGTTGCTCAAATTATTCCAGCTTTGTCTACCTGGAGTTTTTTCGGTTGGCTCCTGTGTACCTTTGACATACCTCCATCATTGCAGATATTTTTGTTTGTTTTCCTTATTTTCTTGCACTCTGAGGTGCTGCAGGCTCATCCTATATATTTCCTGCTCCAGTCCTAAAATCAGCTATTTCTCCAGTGGGCCCTGGTTTCTTTAATTACGGAATGGGAAATAACTTTATCATCTAGAAAACAGTGATTATATATAGTTACTTTTGCCTTTAGTCTTGCAGACTCCACTCATTCCAAAGTTACTTAGGTCAGCACCCTTACCCCCACTCTCCTTAGTGGGGTTGTTTCATATATTTGTATTACAGTTAGATCCTTTTGTCACATTCTGCCTTTCCTCCTGGAAACTTTTGGCCTCAAATGATTTTTTTAAATTTGTGTAAAGTTCACTCTTTGTACTATAAAGTTCAATGTATTTTGACAAATACTAGTCAAATATATGACTAGTGTCGTATATCCACAATCAAACCATCATATAGAATAGTTTCACTACCCTAAAAAAAATCCTGTCGTGGTTCATCTGTTCAACCCTCCCTCCCCTCTTCCCTTGGCAACTATTTCTATGGTTTTACTTTTCCAGATTGTCATATATTTGGAATTATAAAGTATGTATCCTTTGTGGACTGGATTCTTTCACTTAGCAATAAACATTTAAGATACATCCATGCCTTTCTGTGGCTTGACATCTCATTATCAATTTTTATCAATTCTAGGAAAAGTAAAAGAAGGAAATTATTCAGAAGTAATGCAGAGAGAGTAATATATTGGATACAGTAGTTTTCATAAGTAGATCTTAGGCCTTGTTTATTTGGGAAAAATGATAAAATAAGATCTGTTAACTGTTACAGCCTTTCATGTAGTACTGTAAAATGGGATATAGCTGGGCTAAAATATTGATACCCACAAACCTTAGACAGCTGAAGTACTTAAAACAGATCTGTGGAGAGGGACTGCAAAGATCAGTGACATGAAACTGATTATCCAGAAATAAACCCATACATAGGAAATCTAACAAAATATGTACTCTTTGGTTAATCCAACACAATGCTATAATCCCTATCTTTTCCCACTAAAATATATTACATATGAATTAAAAAATAAAGTAGTAAAAATGCTAGGATAAAGCCCAACATAAATAACTTTATATGTAATCATGGAGAAAGGGAAGACTTTTATAAGTCAGATATCAAACTCAGAAGCTCTGAAGTAAATTTGAGAAGTTAGTTCACAGAAAAACATGCAGGTGGCCAATAAACATACAGAAAAATGCTTAAGTTCACTGAAGATTTTTTCAAAAGTGTTGCTGCATTGCTAATGGGAATGTACATATTTATAACTCTTTGTTATGGCAACTTGGCAAATCAAATATAAATATTTATACACGTTGACCTGGCAGTTCCACTTTCTGGAACCTGTCCTACGATAGGCTTGCACAAATATGCCAAGATAAATTTTAAAAATATTCATCACAACATTGTTTTGACCTAAATGTATGTATAATATAATATTAATAATATATGTTACATTATTATTAAATAGAAGTTGGGAGGGAGATGCAAGAGGGAGGGGATATGGGGATATATGTATGCATATAGCTGATTCACTTTGTTATACAGCAGAAACTAGCACAACACTGTAAAGCAATTATACTCCAATAAAGATGTTAAAAAGAAAGCATACAAGCAAACTTAAAAAAAAAATAGAAGTTGTGGACTTGGTAAATAAATCACATTTATGCTGTGGAATATTATAACAGTGCCAACAAAGAAATTTAAATACAGCTTTAAGTTCCAACATCAAGGATTTCTAGGACATAAGAAGTGAAAACTGGAAGTTGTTGAATATAAGGATAGTATGTTTCATATGATCATACATATGTAAAAATGTAAATGGATATAAAGCATGTGAATGTGTGAGAAAATGTCTGAAAAATGATCAAAGGAACTGTTAACAGGGGTTATTGCCTTCATCTAAGTGACATGTGAGAGCATAAATAGAGGCAGGCAGAGGTAAGGGAGAGCTTGGATTTTTTCTTGGTATTCTTCTGTTTTATTTAAAATTTATTTAAACAAGCAGGTTGAAACCCATTGATTACTTCCTCTGGGAGAAACAAAAAACACCAAAACCCCACAGAATACTCTTATAATCAAAAAGTCTACCAGATTACTACAGAAAGATATTTTCCTAAAGGCAATTTACCTATTATAAAAAGGAAATAGGAGAAAATAGTAAACCAATAATGCATGTACGTATGTTCAGTTTTGCAAAATGAACAATTTGCAAATAACAAAGCAAATAATAAGAGATTGTTAGTCTAATCTACTACCTCCAGGAAAGTGAATATTGAAACCAAGAATTATAATTCAAATGTTTGACATGACCAGGGAAATATCACAAATAATGCAGACCTAGCCCAGTTATAAATATAAATAAATTTTCTGCCAAAATATCCATCAACCTCTTATAACATGAATATATACAGTATTATAGAGTATATTTTAAATACAAAATTAAAAAAAAATATTTTTATGCATAGAATTTGCATCTGAAAATTTGATGACAGTGAACCAGTTAAAGAATATTCAGGATTGGTGCTTTAGGGGCCTTATGTCTCATCAGTCAGGAAATAATAAATCTTGATCTGATATCAAGGAAATGAAAATAGAATTAGCTGAGGCCATTATTAAAATGAAAATTCCTGGATACTACACCATATTCAAAGGGAAAGGGTTGGAAATATATTTTTAACAAATCTCTTAGTTCATTAATATTATATGATGAGTTTAGGAAATATGGATTTACTTTAATACCCAGGCTTTGAATGTGATTTTTTTTTTTTTTTTTTTTTTTGCGGTACACGGGCCTCTCACTGTTGTGGCCTCTCCTGTTGTGGAGCACAGGCTCTGGACGCGCAGGCTCAGCAGCCATGGCTCACAGGCCTAGCCACTCCGTGGCATGTGGGATCTTCACGGACCAGGGCACAAACCCGTGTCCCCTGCATCAGTAGGTGGACTCTCAACCACTGCGCCACCAGGGAAGCCACTGAATGTGATTTTTAAAAAAGATTTTAATCAAATCCTAAAGATAACTATTTCTCAGGTATCTAAATTGGAAAGGAGAGGTAAAATTATCATTATATGCAGATGACATGATATGATATATAGAAAACCCTAAAGACTCCACACAAAAACTGCTAGAACTGGTAAAAGAATTCAGCAAGGTAGCAGGATACAAGTTTAACATACAGAACTCTGTTGCATTTCTTTACACTAACAATAAAATATCAGAAAGGAAAGTAAAAAGACAATTGCAAATCAAAACTACAATGAAGTATCACCTCACACTGGTTAAAATGGCCATCATTAAAAAATCTACAAATATCAAGTGCTGGAGAGGGTGTGGTGAAAAGGGAACCCTCTTACACTGTTGGTGGGAATGTAAATTGGTTTCTAAATTGGAAAGGAGAGGTAAAATTATCATTATATGCAGATGACATGATATGATATATAGAAAACCCTAAAGACTCCACACAAAAACTGCTAGAACTGGTAAAAGAATTCAGCAAGGTAGCAGGATACAAGTTTAACATACAGAACTCTGTTGCATTTCTTTACACTAACAATAAAATATCAGAAAGGAAAGTAAAAAGACAATCCCTTTTAAAATTGCATTAAAAAAATATAATACTTAGGAATAAACCTAACCAAGGAGGTGAAAGACTTATATGCTGAGAACTATGAAACATTGATAAAGAAAACTGAAGATAATTTAAAGAAATGGAAAGATATCCCATGCTTTTGGACTGGAAGAATTAATATTGTTAAAGTGGCCATATTACACAAAGCAGTCTATAGATTTAATGCAATCCATATCAAATTACCCATGACATTTTTCACAGAACTAGAACAAATAAT